>NC_073272.2:19838333-20172916 GCF_029289425.2 Pan paniscus | reverse complement strand
CAACCTCCGCCTCCTGGGTTCAAGCGATTCTCCTGCCTCAGCCTCCCAAGTAGTTGGGATTACAGGTGCCTGCCACCATGCCTGGCTAATTTTTTGTATTTTTAGCATAGACGGGGGTTTCTCCATGTTAGTCAGGCTGGTCTCGAACTCCTGACCTCGTGATCTGCCCGCCTCGGCCTCCCAAAGTGGTGGGATTACAGGTGTGAGCCACCGAGCCCGACAAAGTGTTCTTACTACAAAAGCAAAAACAGGGCTGGGTGTGGTGGCTCACGCCTGTAATCCCAACACTTTGGGAGGCCAAGGCAGGTAGATCACCTGAGGTCAGAAGCTCAAGACCAGCCTGACCAACATGGTGAAACCCCGTCTCTACTAAAAATACAAAAATTAGCCGGGCATGGTGGCGGGCGCCTGTAATCCCAGCTACTTGGGAGGCTGAGGCAGGAGAATCTCTTGAACCCGGGAGGCAGAGGTTGCAGTGAGCCGAGATTGCGCCACTGCACTCCAGCCTGGGTGACAGAGCGAGACTCCATCTCAAAAAAAAAAGAAAAAGAAAAAAACAAGGAAACTTTAGCAGGTGTTGGACATGTATATTACCTTGATTGTGGTGATGTTATCAACTAGTGTTTGCATATGTCCAAGCTCATCACATTGTATACATGAAATATGTGCAGTTCTTCTTATGTTGATTATACCTCAATAAAGTTGTTGAGGAGGAGGATGAAAATGAGGAGGACGAAGAAGAAGGTGCCATCTAGTAGCTGCAGTTCCGGGGAAGCTCTCCAGTTCATGCAGGGATCCCAGGTTAAAGAAAAGATAGACTGTGAAAGTTATTAGAACCAAAAATGAGGGACAAAGGCCAAGGTAGAATCCAATGATAAGATCTAGAGCCCCCAGTAGGAGACTGAGATGTTAAGCAAGTTTCCAGAATAGGTAGTTGGGGCAGTGACAAAGTAAGAATTCTGGATGTAAGAATTAAGGTCACATATCAGAATCAAATGATGTGGAAGGGTAGCTGGATGCTTATGTCTGGCCTTCCAGGGGCTGGAGTCTGTTAAATGTCTCTTGCCTTAGGTTAGATCAATCCTGGGATTTGATTCAGTGTTGATTTTATGGGTATGGGCAAAATCTGGCACATTCCTTTCTCCTTGATAATGGTTTCTGCTGTATAAATGTCATCTCCTCCACTGGTCTGCAAGCTCTTGAGGCCAGGGCTTTCTTAGGTTTACCTTCTATTGTAGCTAACTCAGTGCATTGCACAGAGTGAAAGTGGCTGGTATTAAATAAATGTACGTTGAGAGAGGTGAGGAATAGTCCTGGATCTCTGGAGTGAAAAAATAGGGAATGGGGATGTGGTTGTTGGGGATGAAGAGGAAAACTGGCACAGGCAATGATTCAAGATGAGAACCTGGGACTAGGGAAGAGTGAGTGAGATGCCAGGCTGGGGTGGGGTAAGCTGGGTTGAGCCAATGCAAACCTTACTCTGGCAAGGTTGGGAGAGAAAGGGAGTTGTGGGGCATCCCCTGGATAGCTATTCATATGAGGGAGCCTATCTATATGTAGAGGTCATATATACTATATATAGAGAGGTTGGAGAGTGGCTGAAAATAAAAAAACTTACTAAATATGTAAATTGGAGATCATTACATGTGCAACACAGTGATTATTTGCCTTACAGAAGGGTTCATTATAGGGATGCTATTAAAAACAAAAATAGGCTGGGCATGGTAGCTCACACCTGTAATCCCAGCACTTTGGGAGGCCGAGGCTGGTGGATCACCTGAGGTCTGGAGTTCGAGACCAGCCTGGCCAACATGGTAAAACCCCGTCTCTACTAAAAATACAAAAGTTAGCTGGGCGTGGTGGCGTGCGCCTCTAGTCTCAGCTCCTCAGGGGACTGAGGTGAGAGGACCGCTTGAACCCAGGAGGCGGAGGCTGCAGTGAGCTGAGATCACACCACTGCACTCCAGCCTGGGCGACAGAGCGAGACTCTGTCTCAAAAAAAAAAGAAAAAAAATTAAGGGTCCACCAAGACATTTGAAATTTGATTCCTGTTCCCACACCTCCACTAGGCAATACTCTAATGCTGACTGTCTGTGGTGGCTCCGCCTGTGAAGCAGAGATTTCTGCCTGGGCCCCCATGCTATCCATAACATCCCTTCTAATCCAGGTGGAGGTAGCCATGCCCCCACAGCTCTTGCATTCGGTGAGCCTGCAGACTTAACACCATGTAGATGCTGTCAAGGTTTACTGCTTGTGCCCTCTGGAGTGGGGGCCCAAGCCATGCCTTGGGACACTTGGGCCACTTGAGCCACAGCTGGGATGGCCAAGGGATGCTGCAGTGGAATAAGACCCAAGGCAGGCCTGGGCAGTGAGCCTTCAGGGGGTGCCTCAGGCCTGTTCCCTAAAACCATTCTGCCCTCCTAGAGCTCTGGGCCTCTGATGGGAGAGGCAGCCTCAAAGATCTTTGAAACACCTTTGGGGTAATTTTCCTGTTGTTTTGATGAACAGCACTTGGCTTCCTTCTGCCCATACTAGTCTCTTTAGCAAATGGTTGCTTGGCCACACCCTTAGTATTCTCTTGAGAACATGCTTTCTCACTCTTTACGTGGCCAGGCTGTGAATTTTCCAAATCTTTCTATTCTGCTTCCCTTATCATTATAAATTCTGTCTTTAAGTAGCGTGTTTGCTCTCACATCTCACTGTATGCCATTAAAAGTAGCCACACAGCAGCCGGAATGCTTTGCTGCTTAGATATTTCTTCCACTGGATATCCTAGTTTATCATTCTTATGTTCTACAGTCCATAAAGTCCTAGGACGTGGACACAATTCAGCCAAGGCCTTTGCAACTTTATAACAAGGATGGTCTTTACTCTAAGGTAAGTTTCTAACACCTTGTACTCATTTCCATCTGAGACCACATCAAAAAGGCCTTTATTGTACATATTTCTACCAGCATTCTGATCACAATCACTTTTGTAATCTCTAAGAAGGTCCAGACTTTCCCTACAGCTCTTGTAATTTTTTTTTTTTTTTTTTGAGACAGAGTCTCGCTCTGTTGCCTGGGCTGGAGTGCAGTGGTGCGATCTTGGCTCATGCAACCTCGGCCTCCCAGCTTCAAATGATTCTCATGACTCAACCTCCCTAGTAGCTGGGACTACAGGCGTGTGCCACCATGCCCAGCTGTTTTTTTTTTTTTTTTGTATTTTTAGTAGTGAAGGGATTTCGCTGTGTTGGCCAGGCTGGTCTTGAACTCCTGGCCTCAAGTGATTCGCCCACCACAGCCTGCTCTTGTCTTCTTCTGAGCCCTCACCAGAATCACCCTTAATGCTCTATTCACAGTAATAGAGGCTTTTTCTAGCCTGCTCCTCCAAATTCTCCCAGCCTCTACGCAGCACCCAGTTCCAAAGCCGCTTCCACATTTTCAGGTATTTAGTACAGCAGCAACCCACTCCTAGTACCAATTTTCTGTTTTAGTCCATTTTCTGTTGTTATAACAGATACCACAGACTGGATAATTTATAAACAACAGAATGCTATTTGGCTCATGGTACTGGAGTCCAGGAAGTCCAAGAGCACAGTGCTAGCATCTGGCCAGGGTCATCCCATGGCAGAAGGCATCACATGGCAAGGGGGCACATGTGCGAGACAGAGAGAAAAAGGAGGACAAACTACTTGTGATAATGAATCCACTCCCGCAGTAACAGCATTCATCCATTCATGACCTAATCGCCTCTCTCTTTTTTATATTTATTTATTTTATTTTTATTTATTTATTTTTGAGACAGAGTCTCACTCTGTTGCCAGGCTGGAGTGCAGTGGCACGATCTTGGCTCACTGCAACCTTTGCCTCCCGGGTTCAAGCAATTCTCCTGCCTCAGCCTCCCCAGTAGCTGGGATTACAGGCAGCTAATTTTGTGTTTTTAGTAGAGACGGGGTTTCACCATGTTGGCCAGGATGGTCTCAGTCTCTTGATCTCGTGATCTACCAGCCTCAGCCTCCCAAAGTGCTGGGATTATAGGCATGAGCCACTGCACCCGGCATCTCTTTTTTATTGAAACAGGGTCTTACTCTGTCACCCAGGCTACAGTGCAGTGGTACAATCAATCCTAGCTCACCACAGGCTCGAACCGCTGGGCTCAAGCAATCCTCCAACCTCAGCCTCCTGAGTAGCTAGAACCACAGGTCCTAATCACCTTTTAAAGGTCCTACCTTTCAGTACCATTAAAATGGCAATTACTTTTTTTTTTTTTGAGATGGAGTCTCACTCTGTCACCCAGGCTGAAGTGCAGTGGCGCCATCTCAGCTCACTGAAACCTCCTCCTCCCAGGCTCAAGCGATCCTCCCTTCTTAGCCTCCTGAGTAGCTGGGACTACACACCTGCACCACCATGCCTGGCTAATTTTTTTTATTTTTTGTAGAGATGGGATTTTGCCATGTTGGCCAGGCTATTTTCAAACTCCTGGGCTTAAGGGATCTGCCTGCTTCAGCCTCCCAAAATGTTGGGATTATAGGCATGAGCCATTGTGCCTGGCCTAGGTGATTCTTATGATCAAACCAGTCTAGGAAACATTGACTTAGACCAGTGCTTCCCAAACCTTAATATGCATACAAATAGCCTGGGCATTTTGTTAAAATGAAGATTCTAATTCAGTAGGCTTGGTGTGGGGCCTGAGATTCTGCCTTTCTGACAAGCTCCCAGATGACGCTGAAGCTGCTAGTCCACGCTTTGTGTAGCAAGGACTTAGAACAATTCTAACAGAACTTTCTTTGAGATGGAAATGTTCTGCATGGCCCAATATGGCAGCCACTAGCCATGTGTAGTCATATAGCATGTGAAATGAGGCAGATATGACTGATGAGCTACATTTTAAATTGTATTTCGTTTAGATTAAACTTAAATTCAAATTGAAATAGACACATGTGGCTAGTGGCTACCATATGGAAAGCCAGATTCAGAACCTTCTTCAGGATAACTTGCTGAAGAAAGTGCTCCAGAATCATTCCAGGTTAGTAAGTTATGCTGGTTTTTCAAATCATTGATTTAGAAATTAGCATTCTCAGGCCAGGCTCAGTGGTTCACGCCTGTAATCCTAGCATTTTGGGAGGCCAAGGAGAGTGGATCACCTGAGGTCAGGAGTTCGAGACCAGCCTGATCAACATGGTGAAACCCCGTCTCTACTAAAATACAAAAAATTAGCTGGGTGTGGTGGTGGGAGCTTGTAATCTCAGCTACTTGGGGGGCTGAGGCAGGAGAATTGCTTGAACCCAGGAGGCGGAGGTTACAGTGAGCCGAGATCGTGCCATTGCACTCCAGCCTGGGCAACAAGAGTGAAACTCTGTCTCAAAAAAAGAAAAAAAAAAAAAAAGAAAAAGAAACTAGTATTCTCATACAGTAAAGACTGTGGGCGGTGTACTTTATTCCTGGAAGCCTCAATCGAGTCATGTTGTCTGTATAATGTGCTTTCTAGGAAATTTTCTTTATCTCAACTTCTGCTATTTGGTTTCTAAAGTTTGTTTCTCATTTACAAACTTTTCCAAAGTCATCAACATTTAAGAAAGGGAAATAGAGTAACTCATTTATTGAAATCTTTATTATTGAAAAAAATTCACCCTAAAATAATTCTGAATGTCCAATTCAGAAATAGCAAAACATATTTGGGACTGTTGGCAACACTATTTACCAAGGAGTTGAAATACTTAAGGCTGTTCACGCCAGAAAACATTTGCAGTCATTTCCTTAGAGAGACTGCCAGAAAATTGGCCCATCCTGCCCTGCCAAAACATTTTATGAAAATTTGGAGCTTGCCTGTTATTTGTGGAAACTGTGCTAGCAAATGGGTAGACGACAAGGACTTCATTGTTCATGACACCAAACCTTTAATGTCTTATGTCGTGCTTTGGAAGTTTGCAGGCTTAGGCTTGGTATATTTTTCTTTCTCTATCCTAGCCAACACTACATAATAAAAAAGGTTTGAACACTGTGAGTTTACACAAAGCATCCCACAGAGCCACAGATTTCCATCTTCTTTTCTCAGGCACCTGGGTTGACGGTCCCCACCACTGGAGGGGAGAAGGGAAGCCATTGAGAGTACTGTAGTATTCAGGCCTGCTGGGTCCAGGTCTTTAGACCACGTGGTGGACTGACTCCCTCTCTCTAGATGCCTAGAGGCAAGGTTTGGAAAGACAACTTGCTGAAAATGTGTGAAGCAGAGTGTATTGGAAATTTCCAAAACTCAGGAGCTAAACGACTTCTTTAGGAAAAGGAGGAAAATGTCCTCTGAGTGAATTTCGTGTTAGCTTGTCTAATTTCACTGTGCTCTATACTCAAAGTCTGTAGGCTTTTGCATGAAGGACTATTTGTGTTCATTTACATAAACATGTATGAGTCCATTTGCTTAACAAATGAATACCTATTTGTGCCTATGAGAAATGCGAGCAATGCGTTAACTTCATTGATAACTCTGACCATTAAAATTGCTTATTAATTTATCTGGAGATTATGTATGTATCGCAGGACGTGGTGTGTGGTAGGCTTAGTAAATACTTCCTGCCTGAACGTGGAATGAATGTGCGTGATGTTTCATGCAGATGAATTACAATGCTGGATGCTGGCTTTAGCTGGGTGGTCTGAAACAGCTCTGAGAGGGGCTTATGTCTGTGGGCTTTTCCAGTCATTATAGAGTCATGTTGCCCAGGCGGGAGTTCTGGTGCTCTGTTGCCCAGGCTGGAGTTCAATGGCGTGATCAAGGTTCACTGCAACCTCTGCCTCCTGGGTTCAAGAGTTTCTTGTGCCTCAGCCTCCTGAGTAGCTGGGATTACAGGTGCCAGCCACCATGCCCGGCTAATTTTTGTATTTTTAGTAGAGACAAGGTTTCACCATTTTGGCCAGGCTGGTCTTGAACTCCTGACCTCAGGTGATCCACTCTCCTCGGCCTCCCAAAGTGCTGGGATTACAGTCGTGAGCCACCGCACCCTGCCTATCCTGTCATTTCTAAAAAGTAATTTGAGATTTTTAATTTTGACTTTTTTTTTTTGAGACAAGATCTCACTACATTGCCCTGGCTGGTCTTGAATTCCTGGGCTCAAGCAATCCGCCTGCCTTGGCCTCCCAAAGTGCTGGGATTACAGGCATGAGCCACCATACCCGGCACAATTTGAAATATTTTAAAATGGTAAGTCTTTGGTTTTGAGTTTCTCTGATGTGTGTTTGTCACTGAAGTGGTGTTGATTCCATATTTACACCTTTTCAATTACTCACTTAAAAATATGTTTATGCTCCTCTGCCTGCCTCTTTTGAGCATGGTTTTATTTTATTTTGGAGGTTTTCTTACTTTATTTTGCCTAAATCTCTTTATGTAGTGTCAGTCTTAAATGTCACCCTTTGGCAACCGTTGATGAACAGCTTCTCAAACTTTTTTTCTTTTCTTTTTTTTTTTTTTTTTTTGAGAGACGGTCTTGCTCTGTTGTCTAGGCTGTAGTGCAGTGGCACGATCACATCTCATTGCAGCCTCAAACTCCCGGGCTCAAGCAATCCTCCTACCTCAGCCTCCTGAGTAGCTGGGACTACAGGTGCACACCACCAACCCTAGTTAATTTGTTTAGTTTTTGGTAGAGATGGGGTCTCACTATGTTGCCCAGATTGGTCTTGAATTGCTAGCCTCAAGCTATCCTCCTGCCTCGGCCTCCCAAAGTGCTGTGATTATGGGCATGAGCCACTGTGCCTAGCCCTCAAACTTTAACCTGCATCAGAATTCCCCGGGAGATTTGTTAAAACACAGATTGCTGGACCTACCCCCTTGTTTCTGTTCAGTGAGTTTGAGGCAAAGCCCAAGAAATTTGCATTGCTAATAAGTACCCAGGTGAGACAGATGCTGCCGCTCTGGGGACTGCACTTTGAGAACCGCTGACCTGAGGGATCAAGGCATTGAACATCAACAGCTGCTGATGTCATGAAAGGAGAGACGACCAGGTGTTATGTGCCTCCTGATGAAAAAGCACACTACCTACCATCTAGGAAACATTCTTGCCAAAAAAAAAAAAAAGAACTTGAATCTTACCAAACCTCTAAACTACCAATTTGTAGGAAATATAGACAGAGTAACATATGGGGATGCAATTGGCCAAGTCCAGAACCTGAGAAACCAGGATTCTTCAAATAACAAATTACAAAAAAAGAAAGAAAGAGAGAGATGGAGGAGGAACCCATAGATTAAAGGAGATTTCAGGCCGGGTGATGTGGCTCATGCTTGTAATCCCAGCACTCTGGGAGGCCAAGGTGGGTGGATCACTTGAGGACAAGACTTTGAGACCAGCCTGGCGAATATGGTGAAACCCCATATCTACTAAAAATACAAAAGTTAGCCAGGCGTGGTGGTGTGTGCCTGTAGTCCCAGCTACTCAGGAGAGTAGCTTGGCAGGAGAATCGCTTGAACCCGGGAGGCAGAGGTTGAGGTGAGCCGAGATCACGCCACTGCATTCCAGCCTGGGCGACAGAGCGAGACTCTGTCTCAAAAAAAAAAAAAAAAGATTTCAAAGGCCTATCAATCAACTGCAACATATGGACCATATTTTCTTCTAAAGCTGTAAAAAAATGTATATATATATATTTTTAAGACAGAGTCTTGCTCTGTCGCCCAGGTTGGAGTACAGTGGCGCAATCTCGGCTCACTACAACCTCCGCCTCCCAGGTTCAAGGGATTCTCCTGCCTCAGCCTCCCGAGTAGCTGGGACTACAGGCGTGTGCCACTATGCCCGGCTAATTTTTTGTATTTTTAGTAGAGACGGGGTTTTACCATGTTAGCCAGGATGGTCTGAATCTCCTGACCTCGTGATCCGCCTGCCTCTGCCTCCCAAAGTGCTGGGTTTACAGGCGTGAGCCACTGCGCCAGGCAAAAAATGTGTATTTTTATCAGAAAATTGGAAATTTGAATAGTGAGTGGTATCTTATGATATTAAAAAATTATTTAAAATTATTTAGGTGGCATTATGGTTATGTTGTGTGGTACATAGGATAATAGCTCCCCCGAAGATGTCCACATCCTAATCTCTGGAACCTGTAAATATGTGACAGAAGGGACTTTGCAGATGTGTTTATGTTAAGGATCTTCTAGTGGGGAATTATCCTGGATTGTCTGGTTGTGTCCAATGTAATCACAGGATCCTTATGAAGGAAAGAAGAGAGTAGGAGAGTCAAAGTCAGAGAAGGGAATGTGACAATGGAAGAAAAGGTCAGAGAGAGTAAGAAAGAGGGCTTTGGGGCCAGGTGCAGTGGCTCGTGGCTGTAATATTGGTGCTTTGGGAGTCTGAGGCAGGAGGATCGCTTGAAGCCAGAAGGTTAAGACCAGCCTGGGCAACATAGTGAGACTGCATCTCTATTAAAAGTAAAACAAATTAGCTGGGCATGGTGGCATGCTTCTGTAGTCCCAGTGACATGGGAAGTTGAGGCAGGAGGACTTCTGGAGCCCAGGAGTTGGAGGCTGCAGTGAGCCATGATTGCACCACTGCACTAAAGCCTGGGCAACACAGTGAGACCCTGCCTGTAATTTTTTTTTTAAAAAGGAGAGAGCTTTGAAGATGTTAGATTGCTGGCTTTGAAGATGGACAAAGGACCACAAGCCAAAGAATGCAGGTGGAAAGGACAAGTTAGAAGTTGGAAGTTAGAAAGGACAAGGAAGTGGATTCTCCCCTAGAGCCTCCAAAAGGAATGCAACTGGGCTGACCCATTCTGGACTTCTGACCTCCAGAACTTTAAGATAAACTTCGGTTTTTTTTTTTTTTTTTGAGATGGAGTCTCACTCTGTCACCCAGGCTGGTGGCACAATCTCGGCTCACTGCAACCTCTGCCTCCTGTGTTTAAGCAATTCTCCTGTCTCAGCCTCCTGAGTAGCTGGGACTACAGGCACACACCACCACACCTGGCTAAGTTTTGTATTTTTGTACTTTTTTTTTTTGAGATGGAGTCTCACTCTGTCACCCAGGCTGGAGTGCAGTGGCGTGATCTCGGCTCACTGCAACCTCCGCCTCTTGGGTTCAAGCGATTCTCCAGCCTCAGCCTCCCGAGTAGCTGGGATTACAAGCACGTGCCACTAAACCTGGCTAATTTTTGTATTTTTAGTAGAGATGGGGTTTCACCATGTTTGCCAGGCTGGTCTTGAACTCCTGACCTCAGGTGATCTGCCCTCAGGTGATCAGCCTGCCTCGGCCTCCCAAAGTGTTGGGATTACAGGCATGAGCCACTGCGCCTGGCCTGTAATTTTTTTTAGTAGAGACGAGGTTTCACCATGTTGGCCAGGCTGGTCTCAAACTCTTGACCTCAAGCAATCTGCCTGCCTCGGCCTCCCAAAGTGCTGGGATTACAGGAGTGAGCCACAGCGTCCAGCCAACTTCTGTCATTTTAAGCCACTAAGTTTGTGATAGCAGCAATAGAAAGCTAATACAGTTATGCTATAAAAAGGGTCATCAGCCGGGCATAGTGGCTCATTCCTGTAATCCCAGCAATTTGGGAGGCTGAGGCGGGTGGATCATCTGAGGTCAGGAGTTTGAGACCAGCCTGGCCAATATGGCGAAACACTGTCTCTACTAAAAATACAAATAAAAAAAAAATTAGCCGTGCATTGTGGTGGGCACCTGTAATCCCAGCTACTCGGGAGGCTGAGGCAGGAGACGCGCTTGAACCCGGGAGGCAGAGATTGCAGTGAGCCGAGATCGCATCACTGCACCCCAGCCTGGGCAACAAGAGCGAAACTCCGTCTCAAAAAAAAAAAAAAAAGCCATCTTTTAGAGATGCATAATTAAATACTTACAAAATACATGATATGTTGTCTGGAATTTGTTTCAAAATACTATGGCAGTGGGGAGAATAGAGAGAGGTGTGCAGGGGCAGAATTGACCATAATTATTGGGGCTGAGTGATGAGTGCATTCTTTGTGTATTTTAAAAATTGAACACAAATACATACACACGAAAAAGAATAGTTACATCTAAGTGCTATAAACCAAAATACTTCTGAAGACCTAGGTTGGTGAAATCCAAGCTGGTCTCACCTAGGGGTGGTAACACAGCCAAAGTGGGAGTATTATAAGGACTGAAGTGAGAGGGACCATTCTTCAAGTTGGCACTGGAATGGGAGAAGACATAAGGGGCCCAGCCCAGGAAAGACACAGGCTGGAAGGGAAATGAATGATGTGAGGCTCTAGGAAAGTGGAAGAGTTAAATCAGCAAATACATACAAGGAACAGAAAGACAGTGAAATGAACCAGTCAAGGAGAAAAATTGTGCCTTGTTTCATAGAGCCAAATGTTCTACTTGCCCTCTCTTAGGCTCTGGGTCACCTTGGTGTTGAAGAGTAGACAGATGCCCACTTCCATTCACCATTTTGCTTCCTTTTGCCCCCTTTTCCAGTTCTTTTGAACCCATGCTCCCTGAATTATAGCCTTCCCTTTGTCAGATACTGTTGCTTCCTATTTCCATGATTGCCTATTGTATTAGGTCATTCTCACATTGTATACAGAAATACCTGACATTGGACAATTTATAAAGAAAAAAGATTTAATTGGTTCATGGTTCTGCAGGATGTTCAGGAAGCATGGCACTGGCATCGGCTAGGCTTCTGGTGAGGCTTCAGGAAACTTCCAATGACGGTGGAAGGCAAAAGGCGGACTAGCATATCATATGGCAAGAGCAGGAGCAAGAAAGAGAGGGAGGTGCTACACACTTTTAAACAGCCAGATCTCGCGAACTCATTCATCATCGCTAGGACAGCACCAATGGGTTGGTGCTAACATTCATGAGAAATCCACCTCCCACCAGGCCCCATCTCCAACGCTAGGGATTACAGTATAACATGAGATTTAAAGAGGGCAACATCTAAACTATATCACCTATATTCATTTGACTTTATGCCTTTCCAATCAATTTTTCTTGGTTGTTTGCTTTATTTTTTTGCTTGTTTTTGGCAAGACAGAGGCAAACAAACAGAATAAAAATGCCCACATAGGTGGTATACATGGAATGCAAAGGGCCTCTAAATATGTTTTTCTTCCCAACCACCACACTGGTTTACAAATCTGTATTATTTTTATTTTTATTTTTATTTTTTTGAGACGGAGTCTCGCTCTTGTCTCCCAGGCTGGAGTGCAATGGCACGATCTCGGCTCACTGCAATCTCCGCCTCCCAGGTTCAAGCGATTCTCCTGCCTTAGCCTCCCGAGTTGCTGGGATTACAGGCGCCCACCACCAAGCCCACCTAATTTTTATATTTTTAGTAGAGACGGGGTTTCACCATGTTGTCCAGGCTGGTCCCGAACTCCTGACCTCAGTTGTTCCACACGCATCAGCCTCCCAAAGTGCTGGGATTACAGGCGTGAGCCACCGTGCCCGGGTATTTTTAGTTTTTTGAGATGGAGTTTTGCTCTTGTTGCCCAGGCTGGAGTGCAATGGTGCGATCTTGGCTCGCTGCAACCTCTGTGTCCCAGGTTCAAGAGATTCTCCTGCCTCAGCCTCCCGAGTAGCTGGGAATACAGGGGTGTACCGCCATGCCCAATGAATTATTGTATTTTTAGTAGAGACGGGGTTTCTCCATGTTGGCCAGACTGGTCTTGAACACCTGACCTCAGCCTGCCTTGGCCTCCCAAAGTGCTGGGATTACAGGTGTGAGCCACCGCGCCCGGCCTCAAATCTGTATTTAGACCGAGGACTCTAAGGGGAGGAAGGCTCCACAATTTACCTACACAATACCCTGCACAGGTGTAAGGTGAAAACTGCTGTTGGCTGTGAATTAAAGCAAAGCTTTCATTATTAAGATGACTAAGATTTAATATAATTGGAGGCCTTAATGAAAGATAATTCACTGTAAGAAGGAGGAGAAAATAATTGGAAGGCAAATTACAATAGCTTTAACAAAAAAGAAGAGGGGTACAGGGAAGTTGTCTGCAACATTTCCTAAAATGAGGGTGATGCTTTACCAGCAGGGATGAACGTTAAGGACATAATGTTTAGTGAAAGAAGCCAGACTCAACAGAGGACATATTATGCGAGTCTATTGATAAGATATCCAGGAACAGGCAAAACTAATCTATAGTGATAGAAATCAGAATAATGGTTACCTGAGCAGGAGGCATCATGAGAAGATTTTCTGGGGTAGTCGAAATGATTGTTTGTTTATTTATTTGAGACAGGGTCTCGCTCTGTCACCCAGGCTGGAGTGCAGTGGTGTGATCATAGCTCATTGCAGTATTGCACTCTGGGCTCAAGGGATCCTTCCACCTTAGCCTCTCGAGTAGCTTGGGACTACAGGTATGCTAATTTAATTTTTAAATGAGCTGGCCATGGTGGTGCACACCTGTAGTCCCAAGTATAGTGAGAGATATATTGCCCAGGCTGGCCTCGAATTCCTGGCCTCAAGCGATCCTTCTGCCTCAGCTTCCCAAAGTGTTGGAGTACAGGTGTGAAGCACCGTGCCCAGCCAGAAATGTTTATAACTTGGTGTTGGTGACAACAAGTGGCTGTATGCATATGTAAAAAATTAAGCTGTAGATTTATAATTTCTGCACTTTACTATGTGTAGGTTAAACCTCAACTGAAGAGAAAAAAAAAGGATGATACCACACTTGGCCTTGTGGATTGCTAATCCAGCTGGCTCGCTGCCTACTGTGCTGTGCGTCACTCTCCCTGTGACCATGAAACTCAAACTGCCCTGACTGTTCCCAGCCTCCGCCCGCTCCAGCCAGTGGTCCCCTGTCAGTGCTCATCCCATCTCTGGCTGCTCTTGCAGACATCACGTTTCCACTAGGAGAGGTGGGCAGAGCCCTTGGAGTGGTAGCGGCAGCTAGAGGGGTGGTGGGATCTGCAACTGTTTCTACAAGTTTTCTGCTTAATAACCATCAATGGGTCCCCATTCCCCACAGAATGAAGTTCAGACACCTTAGCATAGCACTCCAAGTCCTGTCTAAATTGACCTCTTCTTCTTCTTATGATTATTTTTTGAGGCAGGGTCTTACTTTGTCACCCAGGCTGGAGTGTAGTGGCGCAAACTCAGCTCACTGCAACCTTCGCTTTCCAGGCTCAGGCGATTCTCCCGCCTCAGCCTGCTGCGTAGCTGAAACCACAGGCGTTCACCACACGCCTGGCTAATTTTTTGTATTTTTGGTAGAGACGGGGTTTCACCATATTGCCCAGGCTGGTCTCGAACTTGTGAGCTCAAGCGATTCACTTGCCTCAGCCTCCCAAAGTGCTGGGGTTACAGGCGTGAGCCACCGCGCCTGGCCGCTGCAGTGACTTCTCATTACTTTGTGCACATGCTGTTCTCTATGCACTTCTGTGTCTGTCAAACTGCATTCTTCCCCTCTCAACTCAAATGTCACTTCTTTTACCCTCTTAAAAAATAGGCACATGAGGAACTAACACTTGTGGAGTGTCTGTTATCAACCGGACAGCATTTAGGTGCTTTTCATACCTTATCTTCTTTAACCTTCACTCTAAGACACTTTCTCCAAATCAATTTTATCCACTCGTAGTTCATAGTATTATAGTGCCTTCCATAAAACAGGCTGTGAAATCTTTAAGCGCTATAGACACAGTGCCTCAGGTCTCTACGTTCTCAAACACTTTACAGAAATATTTGAGGCTCCCAGCCCCACAGTTGGTTGGCTTGAAATATGAAAAGAAAACTGTTTCAATAATGGTCCCAGCAGAAACAGAAGATGTAGTCATAAGTGATTTTGAATTTACTGGGTTATTTACAGAGGTGTGGGTAGGTTCCAGGGAACTAGCAAAAGATGCTGAAGGAGCCAGGGACTGGCAGAAGCTGGAAGGTGTACCTGCTTCTCCCCCAACCCCTCACCTTCCTGAAGACGCAGTGAGAACCAAAGTTGTGAAAAGGGGACCCCTGCCAGGAGCTGTCATTGTACTGCCACTGCCACCGTCACTGCCAGGACTGAGGTCCTAGAAGAAAGGGCCATGGGTGAGGGGGAAGGACTCAAATGGAGAATAATCAGAACAAAAGGTGTAAAATAAATTTTTTTTTGTTTGAGACAGGGTCTCACTCTGTCACCCAGGCTGGAATTCAGTGGTGTGATCTTGCTCACTGCAGCCTCGACCTGCCTGGGCTCAAGCCATCCTCCCACCTCAGCCTCCTGAGTAGCTGGGACTACAGGCGTGCACCATCATGCCCAGCTAATTTTTGGATTATGTATGTATGTGTATTTATTGTGTAGAGACGAGGTTTTGCCATATTGCCCAGGCTGGTCTCAAACTGCTGGGCTCAAGTGATCCACTTGCCTTGGTCTCCCAAAGTGCTAGGATTACAGGCATGAAAATCAAAATGATAAATGTTTTAGTGAAATGTCCAAAAGGCCAGTTGTCAGCTGGTCAACTCTAATTCCACTCATCTAGTTATACAAAAAATATAATATAGGTACATCTAAAAAGGTTCGATATGGGGAAGGGTGTGGTAATAGATCCTAGTTCCTCTGAAGATCTTAAAACATACGTCTATCTATCTCTGTCTCTCCTCTTTGGATGGGGTGTAAACTCCTGGAGTATTCAAACTGTCTTATTCATCCTGGTATTCTCACTTCTGGCAGAGTGGCACATAAGCATTCAATACATCACTGAATGAAGGACTGGCTGAATGTAATAATGGTCAAATGTAGTGTAGTGTTCACTGAGGTTATGTTAGTTTTCACAGCATATAAAACACTTGACTTGGCCAAAGTCAGCTTAGGTGTCATGCACTTTGTTGGTAAAAGGCTAATGTAATTTTACTTTTTTAAATGTGGGGATTTGTTAAGCAAAGACCATGTGGTTTTCTGATAGATTTGACTAATATTTTCCCCATCTGTGAAGTAAATGTAGCAGATTTTATTATCCCCATTAAAAAAAATTAAAACAATCTGAGGCATGGAAAGGTTCTAAAGAAATATAGTTAGTTAGTTGAGATAGACTAATGATAGACTTGAGATTCCAGAAGAGAGACAGGGCCGGTCCTCCTTTTGCTAGAATACGATGCCTTCCTGTTAGACTAGCTTCTCTGTCTTCCTATTGCACTTCACTTCTTGATCTTTTTCCAGGGAAGTTACTATTTTGAAGTTAAAAAAAGAGGTTTATTGTAAGCAACCATAACAATACTGAAAACAATTTATATCTTACAGATATGTGCTCTTGGTTTAATGGGGAAAAAAGGGCAAATTGTTAGAAACAGGGATCTGAAGATATTTGTAAAGTCACTATTTTAAACAATCAGTTATTTAATACCCATTCTATGGATTTTTACACTAAGGTGAAAATATGAATAGTGGGTTTACTAGTTACAACTTGGAGCTCCAGTCTCTGCCAGGCTTAGTTAGGCTTCTGTGTTTTAGGGAGAAAGATGCCCATTTAGTAGGAAAACTAGAGGGAGTCTTCACTCATCCTAAAACGTTAACTTTATGTATGCAAATTACATTGTTTCTTTTTTTTTTTTTTTCCGAGACGAAGTTTCGTTCTTGTTGCCCAGGCTGGAGTGCAGTGGCGCGATCGCGGCTCACTGCAGCCTCCACCTCCCGGGTTCAAGCGATTCTCCTGCCTCAGACTCTCAAGTAGCTAGGATTACAGGCGCCCGCCATGCCACCTGGCTAATTTTTGTATTTTTAGTAGAGACTGGGTTTCGCCATGTTGGCCAGGCTGGTCTCAAACTCCTGACCTCAGGTGATCCACCTGCCTCGGCCTCCCAAAGTGGAGGGATTACAGGTGTGAGCCACCGCGCCTGGCCGATATTGTTTCAACATAAGCATGTGTACTGATGAAGATCTAGATTAAACTTGCTTATCTAGGGAAGATTATCTTTTCACTCTCACTAATATTGAACTCTAAAAAAGGTACAAAAGGAAGCAATAAAACACACTTGAAATACAGGAGTATTTTGCCCTGGACTTGGACTGGGTGGGGTGATGTGTTTTTTTGAAGGTTGTTACAGGTTTGGGGCCAAATCAGGAGAACTATAAGAGCAAATTCACAGGAGCAAATCTGAGGCTTGAAAAATAAATCATGAAAACTTGGATTTTACCAGCTTTAGTTCTTATTCTTTCAGTTCACAGTTTCTTTATTTTCATGTTTTCTAGGCAAAGTTAATTGAACATAATAACAGTAGGTATTCATTTATCCATTTATCTATTCACTCATTCAACAAATATTTACCAAATTCCTACTATGGGCAAGAGACTTACATATAATGTAAGAGAAACGGTGATGTTCCAACCTGTGTTAACATTATGAAAAAGCTGTCTCAAATTTATTTTGGCAAAGGTGGAAAAGCAGGGTATAATAAAATAATTATTGAAAAGTTTATATACATAGTGGATAAAAGCACAATTGATGACAAGGGTGGAAGGAATTATTAGAACATATTTGAATATATTAATATATTCAAAAGCTAACTGCCACTTATTTGCTGTGTATTAATTTATTTTCCTCATCTGTAAAATGGGAATGAGAGTATCTACCTCATAGGAAAGTTGTGAAAGAACATTGCAAATATTGGAAATTTATCTCTAAAGAGACTAGCGTGATTCTCAGCACATGCTCAATAAATGGTAGCTATTGTTATTATCGATAACTCAGATTTAATATAACGAAGAGTCACACATCTATAAATCCTTTGGTGAGGATAGTAACTGAGAAGATGTTCTAGGATAGATAATTCAAATTTCATTTTTAGAGTAAGGGCTTCAGTAATTTCATGTTAACAGAAATATGAAAAATAGATTAGGCATCAGTGAGCCAGGCAATTCAGCAATCATAGTAGAATTCCTACAATTTAATAGAATCCATAGACGTAAAAAAGGTATGTGACAAGCCAAAGTAAATCTTTCTTTTTTTTTTTTGAGATGGAGTCCCAAATAAATCTTTCATACATAGAATGTAGAGATGAATTTCAAATATTTCCATTGCATCGGGATTAGAAGGACAGTGGCCACTAATTAAGAATTTATGTCCTCCTCAGCCCTGCTGGTGCCCATAATAAGGTTTGTTTAGATTAAACCTCTGTTTAATTTCTTTCTGTTAAAGATCTCCTTCTGGCTTTTTTTTTTTTTTTTTTTTTTGAGACAGAATTTCGCTCTTGTTGCCCAGGCTGGAGTGCAATGGCGCGATCTCGGCTCACGGCAACCTCTGCTTCCCAGGTTCAAGCGATTCTCCTGCCTCAGCCTCCCGAATAGCTGGGATTACAGGCGCGTGCCACCACGCCCGGCTAATATTTTGTACTTTTAGTAGAGACAGGGTTTCTCCATGTTGGTCAGGCTGGTCTCCAACTCCCGACCTCAGGTGATCCACTCGCCTCGGCCTCCCAAAGTGCTGGGATTACAGGCGTGAGCCACCGCGTCCGGCCTCTTTCTGGCTTTTAAAAACATGTTTGGGCCGGGCGTAGTGGCTCACGCCTGTAATCCCAGCACTTTGGGAGGCAGAGGCGGGTGGATCATGAGGTCGGGAGATCGAGACCATCCTGGCTAACACGATGAAACCCTGTCTCTACTAAAAATACAAAAAATTAGCCGGGCCTAGTGGCACGCGACTGTAGTCCCAGCTACTCAGGAGGCTGAGGCAGGAGAATCGCTTGAACCCGGGAGGCGGAGGTTGCAGTGAGCCGAGATCGTGCCACTGCTCTCCAGCCTGGGCGACAAAACGAGACTCTTGTCTCAAAAAACATGCTTGAACCTTCATCTTAGAACACTCCAACATTTTCTCCTATGTGATATACATTACAGAATTGATAGGACCAAATCTCACTTTAATATTTGCATATCATCAACCTAGTCTTTCTATTTTCGCCTTAAAGTTTACTTGAATTTGGCATTAACATTTAGGTTTTCATTTTTAAAGGATTAAATAATAGATCCATTTGATTCTGTGCCACTTGCCAATGTTTAGATATAATAAACACTTTGACTTTTGCTTAATACTGCAGAAGCTGCAACTGGAAAATTCTATCCTGCGTTGTAGACAATGGATATATTCCACAGGAGTTTTTTGTTCTCAGTTTTAAGCTCTGATTTCCAAATCATGATTTAAAAAGTATATCATGCCCTCTGCACTAAGTTAGGTGATCACAGATGCAAAACCTACATCCAGCTTTGGAAAGAGTTCCAGAGAGAGAAGCCCTACCAATGGTTTGTTTTTGGCTAACATAGCACATTGTATTATTTTTCAAACAAAAGTTTGAATCAGCTTATACCTAACCTGAGAACGAGGGACAGATGTTTTTCTCCGGCGTTCTGTTTGCTGTAATTTGTGCTGAGAGATTCACTGGTCGTTTTAAAGCTATTTTTACGCCCCCTCCTTGGTGCGACCTCCACTTGCGCTATGGGCCTTGCCCGGTGGGAAAGGGAGCGTGCAGAAGGGACCCCAAAACGCACTCTCGGGGATGCTCCTGAGTCAGTAAGCAAGTGATTTCCCCCTGCGGGTTCATCTAGTTCCCGTTAGCTCAACCCCTGGTTTAGAGGAAGAACGAAATCCAGAGAGTGAAGCTGGGAGGGGAATGCGTGGCAAAAACTCATGGAAAAAAAAAAAAAAAGCAGTTTCAAGGACTATGCTGCAACCCGCCAAGCAGTGGCTTTCCTCAAGCTGCTGTAACCAGCTGCTTCTCCCTGCTCCTCGAACTTGCTTGAGTTCCGAGGGAAGCGCCTGCTTTTTGGGTGCGTGGCCAGGGTGGGTGGTGGCCAGGATTCGAAGGCGACAGTGAAGGGGAGCGAGTTCCCGGGATGGAACTTGACGTGGAACCCGGGGTCCCATCGAGGGGCTCCCCACGGCCTCGGGTGCCTGGGCTGCGACTGGTTTTTCATTTGGCGTAGGCGTGGGGGGTAGGAGGCAAAGTGCCAAGGGCTTTCCCGGGCTCACAGTGTCTCATGGTCCGCCACTGCCTGCGGTGGCGCTCGGCTTGACCCCGGCTCGGGCCCCGCACGCGGCGGCGGTCAAAGGGCGTGCTCGCGGCAACCGCAGGGCACGCGGGCCCGCCGCGCGGGGGGCGGGGCGGCAGTGGCGGTTGCGGGGCATGCGCGGCTCCGCGCGCGGCTTCTCAAACATGGCGGCGGCGGTGTGAAGCTTGGTGCCGGCTCGCGCGATCGGTGGGACAGAATTTCGTTGTTTTCACCGACGAGACTGGAGGTACGTGGTGATTCCGGGCCCCGTAAGGAATGGAGAGGCGGAGCTGTCTCCCGGACCCCGACCGTTGTCCGTGGGCGGGCGGGTAGAAGCCATCAGCGCGCGTCCCGTGCGAGGAACGCCCCCTTACGATCCCGCCGATGTCCCATCTCAGCTCGGCCTCGCGCTCGGGTCTCCAGCCCCCGGCGCCCTCCGCGGACGCCCCTCAGCCGCTCTCGCGCTTCCCCTCACGCCGCCCCGGGGCCTCTTCGCCGCCGCGGGGTTTGGGCGCCCGGCCGATAGCTTCCACCCGTCCCCTCGCCTGCAGCGCGGACAGCGCCCTCCGGCGCGTCCTCCCTGCCGTGGGTAGGGCCGGGCCGGGGCCTGGGGGGCATCACGGTGGGCGGCGGGGCGGAGGAGGGAGGTAGACTTTGCCTGGTCTGGGCTGAGATAACTTTTGGAGTTTGGGAGGGAAACGTCGGCCCGGAAGGATGCGCCTGTGGCGGCGTGCGGGCGCAAATCCTGGTGCCAGGTGCGCGCCGCCGGGCTCCTGGCGGGGGCTGGGGGCGCCGGTGGCTCACCCTAGCGGTGCAGCGGGACCGGAGTGCGCGTCCCGTCCGGGGCTGGCGGGGAGGCGAGGGGGGGCTCTAAGCCTCCTGAGGGGCGGAGAGGCGGCCTCGCGGCCTGACCGAAAAAAAGTTGCTGCCGTCACTTAGAAACAGTCTCGAAATGGTTTCTTACCTTTCTCGCTTTTTCCACCTGTATCGTGCTTGCGCCCCATCCAGGTGTGAAGAGCCGGAGGGAGAATGGGTCTAGGCGAATTTGCTCGATTTTGCGCCTCAAGGTTGTACATAGATAGCTTCCTGGGCCGACTTGTAATTCGGCTCCCCCAACCCCCAAATGTTTGGGCAGCACAAGTATTTACTTACAGGCTCCCATTTGAGACTATTTATTTTTTAAAAAGAGGTTGTTAAACATTTGTCAAACATCACAAAGTGTGATTGCAACTTGAAATTTGCTTCTTGTTTGTAAATTAGGAGATTAACGTTTATGACTTACTTTAGGTCTTCTCTGGAAAGTTAATGGATCGATTAGTGGGGGTAAACTGAGGCAGGGAACGTGAATAACTTGCTTATGATCATATGATTTACAAAAGTATTGGAGATGGTTGTTTTTTTTCCCTAAAACAGCTTCAGATGCTGCTACATTTTAATGCCCCCAGAGCTATTCATATTTCTGTTTTGAGGGAAAAGTATTTTAAGATGTACAACATTTATGGAGTACAGCTGCCTATGATGAGCAATTGTTTTATAACAATGGTTCATAAACGCATATTTAATTCTTTTCAATAACAGCGAGGGAAATGTTTTTCAATAATGACGATTTTGCCTTTCTTTTATTTTTCTTAATTACTCATTAAATAAAATATTTCCAATTACGAATGTGCTTTCAGGCTGTTTGTGTGTTTTTTTTTTTTCTATTTAATGGGAGGAATGTGAAAATAAGCTTTTGGAAATGAATCCAGTGGGATTTTTGAGAAAAGATTGAGTTTATGAGTATTCACCTGATGCCTTGTATTTAGCTTTATCTATAACCTTTAAAACAGTTTGATAGAATGTAAAGAAAAAACACCATTTAAACTGGCTTTGAAAGTTTTGAATGAACTTTATATATACATCATGCAGCCATATGAACTTCTTAAGGATGTATACTTGTTTACCCCAGAGAACCTGATTTGCTTTGGAATTGGTAGTTGGAAAAAAGATTACTGTAACTCTACTGCATTATATGTGCGGGTGCTTTAAAGTTGATAGTGTCATAACGTACAAAAATCTTTACAGTCAGTCTAAAAAAGGTGTATCAGTTTTTCTCATGAGGTGGTTGATCAGTCCTTTTGATTTATGATTCCATCAACACATCTTTATTAAGCACCTGTGCTGTCTTTACTATGGAGTTCAGTTTATTCAGAGCCCACTATGTGTGCTAATTTCAGGGTGTTTAAGGCTTTCCACTCATAGTTTATTCCTGAAAATTTCAGGGGGTTATAGCTAAAAAAATCAATACGAATGTAGAACAACTATTCCTTTCATTCAAAGGGCGAACTCGAGAAGTCAGTATTTTTGTCATAATTCTCCAAGCAAAATTCTGAGTGTAACTGCAAACTATTTCCGACTTACGTGATATTAACTTTGTGATTTTTTGGTTAGGATTATATAAAGCTATATATTTTCATGAGATTATTTTCTGGTTCAAATAGATAACATACTGGTTAAGCTTGAGGGGAAAAATGAGTTGCTGGTATAAATGGAAATCAATATGTGCTCTGGAGATTGGGTATTTTTTAATACTAAGCAAGTTCTATTACTAAGTAGTTTAAGCTGTAATTAAGTTTTAACTGGTATTTTAAAGCACTTTGTTTTTTCAAAATATTGCAGAAATCTCTGAGCTCAGAAATAACAAATAAGGGTTATGATCCTCAGCTATAAGCCAGATGTGACTCTTATTTTCTTTTGGGCTTGTTCCTTTTTAGCTGCCTGCCTGTTCCTCCCAGATGCTTCCTATCACCCCTCTTCCTGCCCCTGTTCCCTTTGCTGTTGGTGTCTGTTTCCGCATCAGTGAAATGGTCAGGGTAATCCTTTGCTGCTTCACTGAGAAATAATTAATGATGGTAAAGTGCCTTGAAAAGGCTGAGTAAATACCAAGTCTTTTGAATTAACTTGATGTAGCCACTTGTTCCATTTAAGGAAGAGCCAAATCCCAATTTTAGTTTGAGCTCTTGGGGGTGGGAGAGAAAAGTTTCACTTGACTATTTTACTGCCTTTCTTTTGGGGTTAATAGCAATGACTTTTGTAACTCTAGTAACTGGAACACGGGTGGATACAGCAGTATCCTCTCCTGTTTGCCTTATTAGTCACCTCTAGTCTTTTTTTTTTTTTTTTGCCTGGTTATTCTGTCTGCCGTTTTTCTCCCTCTATTCTCATTCCACTTGTGAATGGAAATCGGAGGTCGTCTCTATTAGCTACCCTCTCGGAGTGGGGAGGGTAGGTCTCACTGTCTCCTCATAGTCATATTCCTGATTTTTAGGATATACAAGAACAAAGTGGGCTCTGCCAGCTATCAGCCTTAGAGCTATGAGCTGTGGTGCAAAGATTAGTCTGGCATTGCCAGAAGGTGTTTTGTAGTTTGCAGTGGGCAAATCAAGCATCCCTAATAATTTTAGAACCATTATTAATGTCTGAGAATTACTACATAATACCTTAGAATTTGAACTGATTGTTGATTCCAGGAACTAAAAACCTGGACATTTTGAAAATGGCAAATGTTGGTGATGTTTTTTTTTTTTTGAGATGGGCTCTCGCTGTGTTGCCCAGGCTGTAGTGCAGTGGTGTGATCTCAGCCCACTGCAGCTTCTGCTTCCTGCGTTCAAGCAATTTTCCCACCTCAGCCTCCTGAGTAGTTAGGATTACAGGGGTGTGCCACCATGCCCAGCTAATTTTTGCATTTTTAGTAGAGACAGGGTTTCACCTAGTTGGCCAGGCTGGTCTCAAAACTCCTGACCTCAGGTGATCCTCCTGCCTTGGCCTCCCAAAGTGCTGGGATTACAGGTGTGAGCCACCACGCCCGGCCGTGTTGGTAATATTGAAGGAAGAATTTATACCCTTCCCTGGCTTTGGGGCTTAATATTCAGGATCTCTTTGTCTTGGGGAAATAGATAAAATAAACCACTGGCGTTTATCTTAGATTAAAATGGCATAATTTATACTATTATATAAATACTGGTATAATTTAGTGGTAAGTACATTTTTTAGACTCTAAGTACCTTAGGCTTTGGTTACCATTTATAAAAAGAGTTTGTGGTAGTTCTTTTTTTGATACGGAGTCTTGCTCTGTTACCCAGGCTGGAGTGCAGGTGCAATCTCGGCTCATTGCAACCTCTGCCTCCTGGCTTCAAGCAATTCTCCTGCCTTAGCCTTCCCAGTTGCTGGGACTACAGGCATGTACCGCCACACCCAGCTAATTTTTTTTTTTTTTTCCCGAGATGGAGTCTCGTTTTGTCACCCAGGCTGGAGTAGAGTGGCACGATCTCAGCTCACTGCAACCTCTGCCTCCCAGGTTCAAGTGATTCTCCTGCCTCAGCCTCCCAAGTAGCTGGGACTACAGGCGTGCGCCACCGAGCCTGGCTAATTTTTGTATTTTTAGTAGAGATGGGGTTTTACCATGTTGGCCAGGCTGGTCTCAAACTCCTGACCTCAGGTAATCCATCCACTTCTGCTGCCTCTCCAAGTGCTGGGATTACAGGCATGAGCCACGGAATCTGGCCTTTGTTTTTTTTTTTTGTTTTTTTTTTTTTGAGAGTCTTGCTCTGTCTGTTGCCCAGGCTGGAGTGCGGTGGTGTGATCTTGGCTCACTACAACCTCTGCCTCCTGGGTTCAAGCAATTCTTGTGCCTCAGCCCCTGAGTAGCTGGGATTACAGGCGTGCATCACCATGCCCACTAATTTTTGTATTTTTCATAATTTTTGTATTTTTAGTAGAGATGGGGTTTCACCATGTTGGCCAGGCTGTTCTCGAATTCCTGGCCTCAAGTGATCCTCCTGCCTTGGCTTCCTAAAGTTCTGGGATTACAGGCGTGAGCCACCTCGCCCTGCCAATGGTGGTTCTTAAAAATAACTTGAAAAAATTTTAGAAACTATCAAGATTTGAAATGTGTATGTGTTCTTTGGTTTTCATGAGAAAGGCAATTTTGTTTATTTTGTCATTATGTTGTCTATTTCTAAGGTTACCTTGGCAACCTTAGAAATAATACTGGGTTTTTTTTGTTTTTTTTTTTGAGACGGAGTCTCGCTCTGTTGCCCAGGCTGTAGTGCAGTGGCACAATCCTGGCTCACTGCAACCCCCGCCTCTGAGGTTCAAGTGATTCTCCTGCCTCAGCCTCCTGAGGAGCTGGGATTACAGGCGTGTGCAACCATGCCCAGCTAATTTTTTAAAAAATAATTTTAGTAGGGACGGGATTTCACCATGTTGTTCAGGCTGGTCTCAAACTTCTGACCTCAAGTGATCCACCTGCCTTGGCCTCCCAAAGTGCTGGGATTACAGGCGTGAGCCACCACGCCCAGCCTGGAGAGGTGTTAACATAAGCAATGGAGATATCTTATTGTGTGAAAAGTGAAATATTTGAGGATCCTGTAGCAGTGAATATGATGGTGCTGTTCATCTTAATATCATGATCATTTGACCTAGACTACATGAATTCCTTATTTGAAGAGTTAAAACCTATAGAATAAGCTGTGAGTAAAGACCTGGGAAACTGAAGATAGCATTTGATTACCTACTACTTGTGACCTGTGTTTATGGCTATGGCTCTGCCTCTTCGTAAGTTTATAGGAGCAAATTGTTGTAAGAGGGGAAAGAGAGTGCCCACTTTTAGTGGTAACGTACTGTTGTAAACTTCAGAAGGGACAGATATATTACAATTCTAGGGCATACCTTGAAGATGCTTTCATTTCTCAGAGAAAAGTTTGTGGGGCTCTCTTTGGTTGTGTTTAGAATACACATTTGATTTTTCGCAACCTCTGTTTCTCATAAAGATTAATTGGTGGCAAATTATAGACAAACAGCTCCATTTGTTTGGTATGTACCTTATAGCCTTGACATAGTTTTTTAAGTGTATTGACAAAGTGCTTGTTTTTTTTGGTTAACATTTGGCCACTTTTCCTACCTTTCATCAGTTTTAGCTGGTTTAAGGTTTGATTATATATTTATTTTTAAATGCTGAATCAAATGTGTTTCTTCTTTTCAGTTCTCTTCCTCTTTGAATACATTTGGAAACATGTGCCCTTTGCTATGAACTGTTGCTTTTTTTTCTTTGGAAATATTTTTTTAAATGTTATTTGGAGTATTTTTCTCTTTAATGTTATTTGAAAAGCAGTATAGTCAGTATTAATTTTTAACTAACTTGATAGAGTTTCGTAAATCTGTTCAAATGAAACACAGCATCTTTGGTCATTAAAAGAATTAATATATAGTAGGCAATAGTAAGTATATTTAGATATTGTTTGGTTTTAGATTACTTTAGAGACTCTGATTTGAGATTTTTTTTGTGTTGAAATTTGAGAAGTTGTAGAAATATTTGAATGGGTAATTTGCTGACACCTGCCTCGTGTTTGAGGTATTTTCAAGGATGTTTAGTTTTCTGGTTTCTTCAGATTGTGGTTTATTGCATGCTTTTCTGCAGTCTGTTGTCTAGTGGGGATTGTTGTTGTCATCATTTCCATTATTTCTTGTAGGGCCGGTGTTAGAAACCATAAATCTAGACTGCAGTGATAATAGGAACAGCCTGTAACCAGATCCAGTTCTTTTGTCAAAAAGTTGCACCATTAGCTGCCTGTAGTATATTGACATGCCCTGCCATTAACTCAAGTCCTTCACAAAAGTCAGTGGGTAGCAGGTCTTTGGGCACTTAGCCTGTAGCTGTGCTTTAAAACCTCAGGAATTTACAACTATAAACTGGGATTTTGGCAACCCTTGACTTATCTTTCATTTATCTGTTTTCTGACATGACATACTTCTTCACTAAATACATAGCTTTCACATAAATCATTTTGAAATTGCAAGTGATTAACTTATAGGTTTTTTTGGGGTAACTTAAATTAGAAATTTTTGAAAATAGTTAAGCCTTCTTAGGTTTGTTTTGACACAGAAAAAGATTAATTACTAATTTGTTGGGGTGGACTCTTTACTAAAGCATAATTTAAAATTGCTCCTTTAGAAACCTTAATTTCCTCAAGAAGGCTTGATTTGATAAATTGTTGCTACCAAAAATGTTCTTTGATTTTTTTTTTACAGATTTCAGAAATATGGAGATGAAAATGTTCTTTTTTTTTTTTTTTTTTTTTTGAGACGGAGTCTTGCTCTGTCACCCAGGCTGGAGTGCAATGGCATGATCTCGGTTCACTGCAGCCTCTGCCTCCCAGGTTCAAGCAATTTTCATGCCTCAGCCACCCGGGTAGGTGAGATTATAGGCGTGTACCACCGCAGACGGGGTTTTGCCATGTTGGCCAGGCTGGTCTCGAACTTCAGACCTCAAGTGATCTGCCCACCTCGTATTCCCAGAGTGCGGGGATTACAGGCATGAGCCCCTGCGCCCGGCCTAAAAATGTTCTTTTTTTTTTTTGAAATGGAATTTTACTCTTGTCACTCAGGCTGGGGTGCAATGGCACAATCTTGGCTCACTGCAACCTCCCCCTCCCAGATTCAAGCGATTCTCCTGCCTCAGCCTGCCAGGTAGCTGGGACTACAGGTGCCCGCCACCACACCCGGCTAATTTTTGTATTTTTGGTAGAGACGGGGTTTTACCATGTTGGCCAGTCTGGTCTCAAACTCTTGACCTCAGGTGATTCACCCGCCTCAGCCTCCCAAAGTGCTGGGATTACAGGCTTGAGCCACCGCACCCGGCTTGTTCTTTCTTAATATTGAATAGTCTTAATTCAGAGATAGAATTTTAGTTTTAAATGTAATTACAGTATTAGAATTTAGTGTTTTTCTGATTACTTTTATAACTATGTCAGAAAATGTGACATTTGATTATTTACTTGAGTGAATTGAATAGATACTTGTGGAATCTTAATGTGATGACTCATGTTCAATTCCACAAAATTATGTATGGTTATACAATGGAATATACACTTTTTCTATCCTGTATTAGGATAATCACTATTACCAGAAACAAAATCTTAGTTGAAAGAGAGAGCTTCTCTTGGTCAAAGAAAAAATACATAAGTACGGTGTATTTTAATTAAATCAGTATTTTTTTTTGCATTTAGGCATAAATGTGAAGTACTTCTTGAAACAAAATAATAAACTATTTACAAGTTAAAAACATAAAGGTGTTATTTTATGCAGTTAACTCAGACCTTCCCCTTCACAATAAAGGACAGCGTTTTTGTTTGTTCAAGTCTAAAAGTAGTGTCTTTATAACAAGATAGATTTTAAAAGGAAAAGAACCCTTTCTACCTGTGCTATTTAATTAATCTCTGGCAAATTGTGTATGTATAATAACTTCCATCACTTATTCCAACATTTTCTTTAAAACACCAGCAAACATATTTGTGAATCTCTCTTATCCTTGAAACTTCTTATACTATTGATAAACTCAAGGGGCTATGATGAAACATTTTTTTCAATAGATTATTTTGTGAATAGGGACTTGGCTTGTTGTTTCTTTTTTTGGTGAATATTGGTTTAAAGCACATGTTTTAGTTATACCTGTTATGTAGTTGGCATTTATAAACTGAATTCTATAATGGTAACTCATACGGAGCCTGACTTTTTGAGACCGTGAACATCCTAGAAAGAGATAAAGTTCAGAGTAAAAAAAAAAAAGGCCAATCAACTTCTGGGAAAGAGAGAGATATTGGAGGTGGGGGATTGTCTCAGATCTCACAGAATTTTCTCCTTGGCCCATTGACTTAGACTCGTGTGTAAATTAAGACAGCTGATTTGATATTGCAGGAAAGAACAGAGAACAACAATGACGGCCAAAAGAAAAATCTCGGCCGAGCGCCGTGGCTTACGTGAGCCTGTAATCCCGGCACTTTGGGAGGCTGAGGCAGGAGGATCATTTGAGCTCAGGAGTTTGAGACCAGTATGGGCAACTTAGTGAGCCATCGTCTCTACTAAAATTAAAAAAAAAAAAAAAATTAGTTGCTGAGCTTGTTGGCACATGCCTATAGTCCCAGCTACTTTGTGTGTGTGTGTGTGTGTGTGTGTGTGTGTCGGGGGTAGGGGGTGTGCGGGGGGTGTGCTGAGGCAGGACAATCACTTAAGCCAGGAGGTCAGGCTGCAGTGAGCCCTGATTATGCCACTGAACTCCAGCCTGGGCAACAGAGTGAGACCCTGTCTCAAAACAAAGAATAAAAGAAAAATTTTATCAAAAAATTGTTTTAGGCCATGTGTGGTGGCTTACACCTCTAATTCCAGCACTTTGAGAGGCTGAGGCAAGAGGATTCATTGAGCCCAGGAGTTTGAGACCAGCCTGGGCAATATGGAAAAACTCTGTCACTACAAAAAATACAAAAATTAGCCAGGTATGGTGGTGTGTGCCTGTAGTCCCAGCTACTAGGGAGGGTTAGGTGGGAGGATCACCTGAGCCCGGGGAGGTTGAGGTTGCAGCGAGCTATGATCACTCCACTGCACTGCAGCCTGGGTGACAGAGAGACCCTGTTTCAAAAAAAAAAAAATTGTTTTTAAAAACCACAGTATTCTGGTTCTATATAGTTTGGATACAAGCAGCCTATAGCACAGCAGAGTTTACTCATTCAGCAAACATTTTGGGGACCCTAGTATGTGATAGACACTGTGCTCGTTATTCTGAAGGATATAAAGAACAACGAGATGTGATACTGCCCCCAGGAGCTTATTGTCTAGCACGGGAGAAGAGGCACTTACAGTTAAACACAACAAAGGCAGTTTTAGCACAATGGTTAAGCATTCACGAACCTAGATTCAAATCTAGCTGGGTGATCTTGGGCAGGTCTTTGAGCCTCAATATCCTTAACTTTCAAATGAACATTAATGGACAGTAATAACAGTATCTACTATGCAAGCTTGTAATAAGCTTTAGATAAGAAAAAATACATATATAAAAGCCTTAGGGTAGGGTACCAGGCATTCATTAATAGCAAGAGCTCAGTAAGTAACAGATCTGAGTAGTAGTATCACCACTGCCAACACCATTATCATTGAATCTCTGGGAACATAACTTTTGTTTTCTCCTGCCCTCATGGATCCGTTTTGTCTAGGGTATCTGGTATATTATAATATCTCCTTGTATTAGTCTGTTTTCACGCTGCCGATAAAGACATACCTGAAACTGGGCAATTTATAAGAAAAAGAGGTTTAATGGACTTACAGTTCTACCTAGCTAGGGAGGCCTCAATCATGGTGAAAGGCATGTCTTACAGGGCAGCAGAGGAGAGAATGAGAGCCAGGTGAAAGGCGTTTCTCTTTATAAAACCATCAGATCTCCTGAGACTTATTCACTACCATGAGAACAGTGTGGGAGAAACCACCCTCATGATTCATTTATCTCCCACCGGTTCCCTCCCACAACATGAGGGAATTATGAGAGCTACAATTGAAGATGAGATTTGGGTAGGGACACCAAACCATATCACTCCTTATTTCTCCCTTTCAAAGCACATACGGTGTATTGGAGCCTTGTCTTTTGGCATTTGACAAACCTCGATTTGAATCATTTTTCTTTCACTACCAGCTTCCTGATCTTGAGGAATCAAAATAACTTGGTAACTGATAAGACAGAAGAGGAGGGGAGTCAAAGATGACTTCTAATTCAGAAAGATTGAGGGTTTGTAATGCTTTTAAAATAAAATGCAGAGGAAGAGGATCTCATTTTGGATGGCAAGAATTTGGTTATTTATGTATTTATTATTTTATTATTTTTTTTTTTAGAGACAGGGTCTCACTATGTTGCCCGGGCTGGTCTTGAACTTCTGGGCTCAAGCGATCCTCCTGCCTTGGCCTCCCAAAGTGCCGGCATTATGGGCATGAGCCACTGCACCTGGTCTTTTAAAAAAATTTTTATTTTTTAAGTTTCCCACGAGTCATAGGGAATGAGAGTTTGGTTTCGTATTTTTATTTTATTTTATTATTTTTTCTTTTCTTTTCTTTTCTTTCTTTCTTTCTTTCTTTCTTTCTTTCTTTCTTTCTTTCTTTCTTTCTTTCTTTCTTTTTTTTTTTTTAATAGAGGCAGGGTTTCACTGTGTTGTTCAGGCTGGTCTCGAACTCCTGAGCTCAAGCAGTCCTCTCGCCTCAGCCTCCCATAGTGCTGGGATTACAGGTGTGATTGTAATCCGGCCCAGGTTTTTTTTTTCCTTTTCTTTTTCTTTTTCTTTTTTTTTTTGAGACAGAGTCTCGCTCTGTCGCCCAGGCTGGACTGCAGTGGCGCAATCTCTGCTCACTGCAACCTCCGCCTCCCGGGTACAAGCAGTTCTCCCTGCCTCAACCTCCTGAGTAGCTGGGATTACAGGCGCCCGCCACCACACCTGGCTAATTTTTGTATTTTTTAGTAGAGACGGGGTTTTGCCATGTTGGCCAGGATGGTCTTGATCTCCTGACCTCGTGATCCACCTGTGTTGGCCTCCCAAAATGCTGGATTACAGGCGTGAACCACTGCACCTGGCCTTATTTTATTGATTCTTATGTTCTCTCAGGTTGAAATTCTACAGTTGTATTCATTTTATAACATCTGACCAATGGCCTAAAGTTGAAACAGGCCTTGGGAAATCTCTCTCTCTCTCTTTTTTTTTCCCTAGTGAAATTGAACTGAACCTGGAACCTGGGATATTTCTTGCTGTCAGATTTGTTCAGTTCCTGTCCTTCTCAAAATGTTTACCCTTACTGAAGATCACTACTCTTCAGGTAGTGATCTTTAGAGACTCAAGGTGTAGCTTACCTTATCTTAGAAACAAAAAATAAAAAAAAAAGGGAGGTGGGGCACACCAAAGAAAAAAAATAAAAAATAAAAAAGAGAAAAGAAAAAGAAAAAAACTCTCCAAACAAAAAACCCCAGAAAGTAAACAAATAATGGAAAGGCCCTATAATCTTAGAATTATAGACCCATTAGTTTGTTAAATAGTACTTTAAAACTGTTTTTCTCAACAGATTGTAGAATTTTCTCCAGAATCAGATAAGAGTAATGGGAGTTTTAGGCTTAATAATTCCACTATTAATCACTGTTTACATTGTTTAATTGTGTTGAGAAAATGGTTTAAAACAAGACTTTTCAAAGCATTTGTTGATCTTTTATCAGCTCTTAATTCTGTAACAAGATACAATCTGCAAAACAAATGGTTGTGTAAAAGATTGCAGATTGTCCATACTTGTTCAGAGCTTCTAGATGCAACTGCTAGATTTAGTATAACTGTAGTCTTTTTTTTTTTTTTTTTGAGATGGAGTCTTGCTCTGTTGCCCAGGCTGGAGTGCAGTGGCATGATCTTGGCTCACTACAACCTCCACCTCCTGGGTTCAAGCAATTCTCCTGCCTCAGCCTCCTGAGTAGCTGAGCTTACAGGCACTCACCACCATGCCTGGCTAAGTTTTGTATTTTTGGTAGAGATGGGGTTTCACCATGTTGGCCAGGCTGGCCTTGAACTCCTGACCTCAGGTGATCTGCCCGCCTTGGTCTCCCAAAGTGCTGGGATTACAGGCGTGAGCCACTGCGCCCGGCCCAACTGTAGTCTTTTGGTAAGTGAAATTTCAATGTCAGACACTATGAAATACTATTAACCTAACCTTTTTTTTTTTTTAAGGGTTACTTAACATTTGAATGTTTTTTCACACAGTGGAATTGCTCCTAATATGCATTAAGTGAAGCAACTTCTACTCTTTATGTTGCCAAAAACAAAAACAAAAGCCTGAAGCTTTTAACTTTTTTTAAAACCAAAAATTTTTCTCCCATGTATCAAGGCAAGTTACTTGAGGGTCTTTTTTGAGCCTTTCTTATAATGCTGAAGCAGGTTCAAAGTATGTTGAAAGCAAAGATAAGCTTTTTTGCAGTTTTCCTTGCAGACTACCACTGTGGAAATGTGTTTCTAAAAGAACTTCAGGCTTCTAATTTTTCCCAGAAAGAGCTGTGCTGTCTGCATCAATTGCCACCATATTTTTCTATTTGAGACACTCTGAGGATTCAACTAAGAATCCGTTGATGCTATCCAGCATTTACCAATAGATTATAGTACTCTTCTCTTCCCTTTACATCTATAATCTCCATCCTTGTGACTGAAAGACAGGTGAGTTACAGTGTAATGCATTTTAAGAGGGACAATAGAACGTTTTATTTTTTCTCAAGTTATAGTCAAAGATAGTTTCTATTAAATTAGTCAATATTCTTTTACATCAGAATCTTCGCAGATTCTTCCTAGTATTCAGTCCTAGGGAAATGTTTGTCTTTTTTTTTTTTTCTGAATTTGTGTGTATATAACCCAAGTGTTTTCCTTTTTGCTTTTATCTACTAGGAAGCCCAGAGGGAATTACTAAATTTTTCCCAACTAACTAGTACATTTTTATTTTATTTTATTTTTTGCCATGAGCTGTGTTTTCATTATTCATGCAAATAATTTTCTATAATATCCCAGGGCAAACCAGAGAATTTGGCAGTCTGATTGGACCCATAGGGACCCTCAGGCTGGTGGTATCAGCACGGAGTGCCCAGGTTCACAGCACGGCTTGTGGCTTGTGTCCATCTTGTGGTGATTCTTCCTCCACATGACTACTGGGGTCTCGAAGATGACAGGGGTAGGGAATCCTCCAGGCTCTTAGGAAATTTCACCCGCTTCTCCTGCTCAATGGCCTCTTTGGTCAGCAGGGTGTTCTCCTGCATCTCTGTTTTCTTCAGCTTGGCCTTATTGAAGCTGGCGATTTCCCCTATGTCTGGTTTGTCTGCCATTTTCTTAAAACAATCCTAGTGGGCAAACCAAGGCTCTTGGCCTGGGGCTGGGGACCAGTGCTCCCTTCCGCATTCCCTGCCAGTGCCTCTCACCATGGCACTCCTGCTGGCAGCCCCAAGGCCTAGGTATTTGCTCTTATTAATTCGAACAAACAAATAAAACTTTACCCTAAGTGTATTTTTATATTGGGACTGCTAATCCTTTTTTAAAAACAAAGTATAAGATACAAAAATTATATAGGAAATGATGAAAAGTTTTGGTGATCAAACATTATCAAAAAGCAGTATTTGATAAATATAGTTATGAACTTAAAAATTATGCTGAGTCTAGTAAATAGATTTTCATCTGCCTTATTGTTTATCACATTTTATTTATTTATTTAATTTTTTTTTTTTTTTTGAGATGGAGTCTTGCTCTGTCACCCAGGCTGGAGTGCAGTGGAATGATCTTGGCTCACTGCAGCCTCTGTCTCCTGGGTTCAAGCAATTCTCCTGCCTCAGCCTCCTGAGTAGCTGGGATTACAGGTGCCTGCCATCACGTCTGGCTAATTTTTGTATTTCTAGTAGAGATGGGGTTTCACCATGTTGGCCAGACTGGTCTTGAACTCCTGACCCCAAGTGATCTGCCCGCCGTGGCCTCCCAAAGTGCTGGGATTACAGGCGTGAGCCACCACATCCGGCCTTGTTTATCACATGTTAGATTGCAAAATAAGCAGTAACTTCTGTCCTGAGTGTCAATCTTAAGAATAGCGGAGATTTTCCTTAAGGAATGAACTTTTTACATTTTATGTATTAATTTTTGAGACAGGGTCTCACTCTGTTGCGCAAGCTGGAGTGCAGTGGTGTGATCTCAGCTTACTGCAACCTCTGCCTCCCAGGCTCAAGCGATCCTCCCAACTTCCTGAGTAGCTGGGAGTGCAGGTGTGTGCCACCATGGCTTGCTAAGTTTTGTATTTTTTTGTAGAGATGGGTTTCACTGTGCTGCCCAGGCTGGTCTGGAACGCCTGAGCTCAAGCAATCCTCCCACCTTGACTCTCAGAGTGCTGGGATTACAGGTGTGAGCCACTGTGTCCAGCCTTTGGTATGAACTGGCATTTATTATTCATTGTACTTTTCATTTTAGCTAAGAAATGTTGGCTTTATGAATTTATTATATAGAGAGAATTTCATTTGAAGATTATCGATATATGGAATTTGGTGGTATATATTTAAAAGTGGTTCAAATATATGTTGTATATGGGTTTACATATATGATTTTTTAAAATTTGAAGGGTGTACACCAGATGGTTAACAACAGGTATTGTTTGGTGGTGGAGTTATAGGTGATTCTTTCCCCCTTCTTTTTGCTTATCTGTGTTCTCATTTATTTATTTTCAGTGATGATGAATGTGTAAAAAGAAAAAGAAAATTCTGGTTTCTAGGAGTCCACAAGGATGTTTTGGCTCATAAAGGGCCAAAAGCCACCTTCTCTTCTTTTTAATTTAATTTTTAGTTTTAGAGCTGGGGTGCCTAGGCTGGAGTGAAGTGGTGGTGTGATCATAACTCACTGCAGCCTTGAACTCATGGGCTCAAGTGATCCTCCCTCCTCAGCCTCCCAGGTAGCTGGGACTATAGGTGTGCTGCACCACGCCCGGCTAATTATTTTATTTTATTTTTCTGTAGTGATGGTGTCTTGCTGTGTTGTCCAGGCTGGTGCCAAATTTCTGGCCTCAAGCGATCCTCCTACTTTGACCTCCTAAAGTGCTGGGATTATGGCATGCACCATGGTGCCCGGCCCAAAAGCTATTTTCAATACTCACCTACCTTAAAGGAAATAATATATTAATGAATAATTACCTAAAAGTCATACAGCATGAGATGATGTCAAGTTTCCTTTGGCTTTAGCTAGAATGTATAACTTTTCCGATAATGTTGATTAGTAGATGACAGCTGCTTTCTTTGATAGTGATATGTCTGGTTGTTATAAATATATACATTTATTTATTTCAGCTTAATATAAGAGTGATTTAATTTAGAGTTCCTGTTTTGTTAAGCAACAACTCTTTGGTCTGTACTTTGGAAGAGTAACCAAGTAATGCTTGGAAATCCAAGTTGGAACATAGTTTCATTTTACAACATGATTAATGTTAAATGTTAATGCTAAAACTCACTAATTTCAGGAAGTTTTCATTAGGACAGATGGGGTGGGATAAGGAACAGTCTTTGAGCTTCTACTTGTTTGAGATACTATGCTGGGTGTTCCTACACTGCCTAATTTTCTTTTCTTTTCTTTTTTTTTTTTTTTTTTAATGAGACAGGGTCACCACACACTGTCACCTGGGCTGGAGTGCAGTGGCACGATCATGACTCACTGCAGCCTCGACTTCCCAGGCTCAGGTGATTCTCCTACCTCAGCCTCCCGAGTAGCTGGGACTACAGGCATGTGCCACCACACCCAGCTAATTTTTGTATTTTTTTGTAGAGACGGGGTTTTGCCATGTTGCCCAGGCTGGTCTCCAACCCCTGGGCTCAAGCAATCCTCCTGCCTTGGCCTTCCCAAGTGCTGGAATTATAGATGTGAGCCACCACACCCAGCCCCTCCTGTCTAACCTAAACTTTTTACACTTTGACCAACTCCCCATTCCTTGCCCCTTCCTCCCCAGCCTCTGGTAATCATCATTCTACTCTGTACTTCTGTGAGTTCAACTATTTTAGATTGCACATGTAAATGAGATCATACAGTTTGTGCTTGGATTGTTTTTTTTTTTCTTTTTTTTTTTTTTGAGACAGAGTCTCCCTTTGTTGCCCAGGCTGGAGTGCACTGGCGCAATCTTGGCTCACTTAAGCCTGTGCCTCCCAGGTTCGAGCAATTCTCCTGCGTCAGCCTCCCGGGTACCTGGGACTACAGGCATGTGCCACCATGCCCGGCTAATTTTTGTATTTTTAGTAGAGATGGGGTTTCACCATGTTGGCCAGGCTGGTCTCGAGTTCCTGGCCTCAAATGATCCTACCGCCTTGGCCTCCCAAAGTGCTGGGATTACAGGCGTGAGCCACCGTGCCTGGCCCTTTCATCTTTTCTAATATATGCATTCAATGTTGTAAATTTCCTTCTAAGTAATGCTTTCATTGCAATGGACAAATTTTGATAAGGTGTATTTTCATTTTCATTTAGTTGAATTAAAAAAAATTATCTTGAGCTTTCTTCTTTGACCCATGCATTATTTCAAAGTGTGTTGATTAATCTCCAAATATTTGGGAGTTTTTCAGCTTTCTGTTATTGATTTCTAGTTTAATTCCATTGTGGTCTAAGAACTGAAACATTGTATGGTTTCTATTCTTTTAAGTGTGTTAAGGTGTGTTTTATGGCCCGGAATATGGTCTATCTCGGTGAATGTTCCATGTGAGCTTGAGAAGAATGTGTATTCTGCTCTTGTTGGATGAAGTAGTCTCTAGATGTCAATTATATCCAACTGATGATGTTGAGTTCAACTATGTCCTCGCCGATTTTCTGCCTGCTAGATCTGTCCATTTCTGATAGAGGGTTGTTGAAGTCTCCTACTATAATAGTGGATTTATCTATTTCTTTTTTAGTTCTATCGGTTTCTGCCTCACATATTTTGATGCTCTCTTGTTAGGCATATACACATAAAGGATTGTCATATCTTTTTTGAGTATTGACCCCTTTATCATTATGTAATGCCCGGCTTTATCCCTGATAACTTTCCTTGCTCTCAAGTCTGCTCTGTCTGAAATTAGTATAGCTATTCCTGCTTTTTTTTGATTAGTATTAGCATGGACTTTCTCCATCCCTTTACCTGTAGTTTATATGTGTCTTTATATTTAAAGTTTTTTTTTTTTTTTTTGTAGCCAACATACAATTGGTTTTTTTTTTTTTTTTTTTTTTGAGACAGAGTCTTGCTCTGTCGCCCAGGCCGGAGTGCAGTGAGTGGCGCGTTCTTGGCTCACTGCAACCTCCACCTCCCATGTTCAAGTGATTCTTCTGTCTCAGCCTCCCAAGTAGCTGTGACTACAGGCGCACATCACCACATCTGGCTAAGTTTTGTATTTTTAGTAGAGCTGGGGTTTCACCATGTTGGCCAGGCTGGTCTCGGACTTCTGACCTCAGGTGATCCACCCGCCTCGGCCTCCCAAAGTGCTGGGATTACAGGCACCCAGCCTAAAGTAATTCTTGATATAGTTGGATTAATAACTACTGTATTTATTACTGTTTTCTGTTTGCCCTTGTTTTTTGTTCTTATTTTTGTTTTCTACATTTTCTGCCCTTTGTGGTTTTAGTTGACCATTTAATATGATTCAGTTTTTTCTCCTTTGTAAGCATATTATTCTTTTTTTTTTCCACTTTTTTTTTAACGGTTGCCCTAAAATTTGCGATATACATTTACAACGAATCTAAGTCTGCTTTTAAGTAACAGGACCATTCTTTTCTTATTTTATTTTATTTATTTATTATTTTTTTTCGAGACGGAGTCTTGCTCTGTCGCCCAGGCTGGAGTGCAGTGGCGTGATCTTGGCTCACTGCAAACTCCGCCTCCCAGGTTCACATCATTCTCCTGCCTCAGCCTCCAGAGTAGCTGGGACTACAGGCGCCCGCCACCATGCCTGGCTGATTTTTTGTATTTTTTAGTAGAGACGGGGTTTCACCGTTTTAGCTAGGATGGTCTTGTACTCCTGACCTCGTGATCCCCCTGCCTCGGCCTCCAAAAGTGCTGGGATTACAGGCATGAGCTACCGTGCCTGGCCATTTTTTTTTTTTTTGAGACCGAGTCTTGCTCTGTCACCAGGCTGGAGTGCAGTGGCATGATCTCCGCTCATTGCAACCTCCGCCTCCCGGGTTCAAGTGCTCCTCCTGCCTCAGCCTCCCAAGTAGCTGGGACTACAGGTGCATGCCACCACGCCCAGCTAATTTTTGTATTTTTAGTAGAGACGGGGTTTCACCATGTTGGCCAGGATGGTCTCGATCTCTTGACCTCATGATCTGCCTCGGCCTCCCAAAGTGCTGGGATTACAGGCATGAGCCACCATGCCCGGCCAACGGGATCATTCTTTTAAAAATACTTTTCTTTTTCCCATTGGATTACCTTGTTCCCTGAGTTGAAAATCAATTGACCACATATTTGTGGGTCTATTTCCGGACTGCCTAGCCTGTTTCCACTGATCTAATTTGTATATCCTATGCCAATGTCACACAGTTTTGAATACCGTTGCTTTATACTATGTCTTGAAATAAGATGATGTAAATTCTCCATCTTTGTTCTTTTTGAAGATTGTTTTAGCTATTCTAATCTTCTCCATTTTCAAAAATATAAATTTTAGAATCAGCATATTTCTCCGAAGACCCTATGAGGATTTTGATGATCAGTTTGTTGGTTCTGCAGATTAATTTGGGGAGAATTGACATCTTAAGAATATTGAGTCTTCCAACTTGTGAATATGGTGATTTATTTAGGTTTTCTTCAAGTATGTATTTTCGATCATCTGTATACGTATTTTCACTCCTTCCAGGATTACAAAAATAACTTATTCAGCCAATGGAAGCAATTGCTACCAGCTGAGTTAAGCATTCAGCTATGGGTTAGATATTTGAGAGAACATGGGAACCTGGTTATATCTTCTGTGTGTGACCCATCCCTCAGTTTATTGGACTGAATTCATTTGTATAGTAATAAGACTATTTATTTATTTATTTTTTTGAGGCAGGGTCTCACTCTGACTCCCAGGGTGGAGTACAGTGGCACAATCACAGCTTACTGCAGCCTGGATTTTCCGGGCTCAGGTGATTTTCCCACCTCAGCCTCCTGAATAGCTGAGACTACAGGCATGTACCACCACACCTGGCTAATTTTTAAATTTTTTGTAGAGATAGAGTTTCACCATGTTGCCCAGGCTGGTCTCGAACCCCTGGGCTCAAGTGATCCACCCACCTCGGCTTCCCAAAGTGCTGGGATTACAGGCATAAGCCACTGTGCCCAGCCTGATAAGACTCATTTTAATGTAATTCACAGGTTTTTGCTCTTTGATGAGAGTCGGTAAGTACCTTCACTTACTACCTGGATTACAGTGCTTTATCATCTGTGTGGATTCAACACCCTGTATATATTTTACTTTCTTGTCTGTTTCTTTAGCCACTGGGCTATAGTCTTTAATTGATCAGTGTCTCTGATGCTGAGTGTCCCAGGCTGATCTTGAACTGCTGGGCTCAAGAAATCCACCCGCCTTGGCCTCCCAAAGTGCTAGGATTACAGGCATGAGCCACTGCACCCAGCCTATGAATGTATTCTTCATAGGTTTACTTTAAGTGCCAGATTACCTTCAGTTATACACATCATCATGTTCTTATTACAGGCACATGGAGTAATGGCGGGATAGATAGCCTTTTGCCATATTAGGTTTATCCATGTACATATTTTTTTATAGCACTTATATTATGTTTTGTTCATATGCTTATTTCTGACTAGACTGGGGTCTTGGAGGCCAAGGACAGCCTGTTATTTATCTTTGCTGCAGAATGTCTGGCATATTGAGGACATGCAGGAAAAGTTTGAATTAATGAATTACAGCTCAAAATACACAAGGCTTCTAACAAATAATTCTTGTTAGACTTGACTCTTGCAGTTCTTACAGGTTTTCCCAACACGGTCATAATTCTTGTACCTCTTGGCAACATGATGTAGCAGAAGTGGGCTTCCTGGAATAGGCCTCAGTTTGAATCCTAACTTTGCTAACCTACCAACTGTTCTTTTTTACTCAATTAATTTTAAAAATTGAGTCAAAATTTGCATACCATAAAACTCACCCTTTTAAGGTATACAATTCAATGATTTTTAGTATTTTCACAACAAGGCGTATAACCATCACCACTATCTAATTCTAGGACACTTTCATTATCCCACAAAGGAAACTTCATACCCATATTCATGCCCCTTAGCAGTCACTCCTCAATTCCTTCTTCCTCCATTCCCAGGCAACTAGGCATATACAAATCTTATCATTTTTGTTTAAGGGAAACAGATTAAATTGATCTGGCCTTATAACTGACTTCTTATCCTTCAGAAATCTAATATGCTAAAAGGAGGCATTAATTGGTTTTTCTCCTTGTAGGAAACAACACCAAATAGGGATACCATGGGACAAACAGTGAATGAAGGTAAGATTTACTTGTTAAAGGCAATAATGTTTTTAGTTACTCATTTGGAATGAATATCTTCTGGTATACTGAACTTTTGAAATAAAGCCTTTAAAAAATAAATTTATAGGAGATGCTAGGTGCTTAGAATTTGAATTTTAGAACTGAATAGCTATTAAAGGTCATTGTCTTTCCTTGCTAGTTATATAAATGAGAAAACTGAAACTTAGAGAGGTTAAGGTCATACAACAGTTTGTGACAAAGCCAAGATTAGAATCCAAAGAGTGATTAAAAAATGTTTCATCCTGTTTTGCTCTATGAGAAGTCTGCTCACTATTCCATGAATATGCCACACTCATTTGCAGTCAGCTTTGTGTTGTATCTTCCTTCCCATAATACATTCTTTACATATTGGCCTTCCTACATCCTGTTTCTCCTTCAAGCGCTGTATCTCTCATGACTTTTCCTGTGGCTGAATGCTGAGTACTAAATGCTGTTCTCTAATTTTAAGTGTATCAGTTTAGTGTAGTCTCTTAACTAGATTCTTAGCTTCTCTAGAAGCTAAGCATGCCTTTACAGTTTTACTTTGTTTTCTTTTAGAAAAATCTTTCTGTAGAACTATTTAGTAAATACAAATTTGTACGTTCTTTGTACAGATTCAAGTTTGGCTTTTTGGTGAGAGAGGAGAGGATAAGATGACTTCATAAGTGGTGTTGTGTATTTCTCACAGGAGACTCCTAATATCTAGTTATCTCTCTCTGTCTTTTTTTAAATTTTTATTTTTATTTTTTTTTGAGACAGGGTTTTGCTCTGTTGTCCAGGCTGGAGGGCAGTGGCACGATCATGGCTTATTGCAATCTCTGCCTCCTGGGCTTAAGTGATCCTCTTGCCTTAGCCTCCTGAGAGGCTGGGGCCACAGACGTGAGCTACCACACCTGGCTAATTTTTTGTATTTTTAGTAGAGACAGGGTTTTGCCATGTTGGCCAGGCTGCTTTCGAACTCCTGACCTCAAGTGATCTTCCTGCCTCGGCCTCTCAAAGTGCTGGGATTACAGGCGTGAACCAACGTGCCTGGCCTTTTTTTAAAAAGTATTTTTTTACAGAGTTGAAATTACTCAGACTAGAGTGCAGTGGCGTAATCATAGCTTACTGTAACCCCAAACTCCTGGGCTCAAGTGATCCTCCTGCCTTGGCCTCCCAAGCAGGTGAGGCTGCAGATGTGTGCCACCACACCTGGCTAATTTTTTAAAAAAATTTTTGTGGAGACTGGGTCTTGCTATGTTGCTCAGGTTGGCCTCAAACTCCTGGCCTCAAGTGATCCTCCCTCCTTGGCCTCCCAAAGTGGTGGGATTACAGGTGTGAGCTGTCACATCCAACCTAGTTATCTCTTTTTGTGATGTGAAAAATCACAAAAAGTCATGGATAGCTATTCCCTGGATCCATTCATTTATTAGTAGTTGTAAAATGAAGGTATTCTATCATTCTTTATTGGCCAAAAAATTTCTATATAGAGAAACTACCTTTCTTCAACCACTCAGTTGAAATCATTTAAACAGAAAGCAGCTCATATATCCCTCTCAAGTGTTCACACATCTTGAAGAGTCACTCAGTCATAACTAGTAAGTAGATCTGTTACGTTGAATGGCATCATTCTTAGATCCTTCTTTAAGAAGTTTGTCACTTGACAATTAGAACATCGGTAAGGGTAAAATAGCAACACAAGTATGTTTAAATCCATGAGTTCATAATGATAATAAAAAGCAAAACAAATAAAACTTACTGGTCATCTGTGGAGAATGCTAGAGATCCAGCTCATCACTTTGAAAACTAGAAATACAGGAAAATAATAAAGTGCTGATTGTGATTTCTCTATGTGATCCGTGCTTTAAGGTAACTGAATGGTTGAAGCATGGAAGCTTCTCTCTATAGAAGTTTTCTGGCTAATAAAGAATGATAGAATTAGAATACCTTCATTTTGCAACCATTAATAAACGAAAGGATCTAGGCAATAGCCATCCACGACTGTTCACATCACGAAAAGAGAGATAACTAGATATTAGGAGCCTCCTGTGAGAAATACACACCACCACCTATGAAGTCATCTTATCCTCTCCTCTCCCACCAAAAAGCCAATCTTAAATCTGACCAAACTCTTCTGGATTGAAATATGAATGCCAATTTAAAGAAAATACAAGAACCAGAGGAACCGAACTCTGTGGGGAGGTAGTCAGCAAAATCCAGACTGGAAAACTTGAAAGGACCAACCAACTGGTATTGTCAGCAAAAAAATTGTAAAGGGGAAGAATAAAAACGAGAAGAAAGGTGGAAGACACCTGTAGATCAAAAGAGATGTAAGAGACATATCAACCATTGCTATGTGTGTGGACTTATTTAGGTTCTGAATCAAGCATACACACTAAAAATAGTTAAGACATTTGGGGAACACTGGTTATTTGATGATTTTAAGGAATTATGGTTAATTTTTTTAGATGTAATGAAAGTATTATGCTTAAGTTTTTAAAAATGAGTCCTTTTAGAGATACATACTATAATACATGTGGATGAAATGATACATCTTAGATTTGGTGAGGTTACCAGGTCCAGTGTTATTTGAGCTCTTTAGCTTAGCACCAAGAAAATCTCTGCCCAGTCCATTGAATTACAGTGTATTGTAGTTTCTCTGTTATGTTTTGAACTCTCAAAAGCATCCGTTTTATTTCTAGGACATGTTAATTTAAACATTGTAAAGATCAGCTCATTTTGATTTATTGATGCACTGATTTTTTTTTTTTTTTTTTTTTTTGAGACGGAGTCTCGCTCTGTCACCCAGGCTGGAGTGCAATGGCACGATCTCGGCTCACTGCAACCTCTGCCTCCCGGGTTCAAGTGATTCTCTTGTCTCAGCTGCCCGAGTAGCTGGGATTACAGGTGCCCGCCACCATGCCTGGCTAATTTTTTCTATTTTTAGGAGAGACAGGGTTTCGCATGTTGGCCTGGCTGGTCTCAAACTCGTGACCTCATGTGATCTGCCTGCCTTGGCCTCCTCAAGTGCTGGAATTATAGGCGTGAGCCATCACGCCTGGCCTGATGCATTGATTTAACAAATGCTTGAGAGTGTTGCGATGCCAGGTCCTGTTTTAGGCGCTTGAGGATACCACAGTGAATGAGATAGACAATAAAATAAATAAATCTCTGCCCTTTTGGAGATTTCATTTGAGTAGAGTGAGACAATAAATGAGCAGATTATAAAATGCATAGTACATTAGAAAATGGTAAGTCCTACATAGAAAATGAAGATATTATAAAACTAAAATTGGCTCTTTAAAGTTTTTTAGTCTATATTTTTCTGAGTGCTCTTTCAAGCTGTTGCTGTGGCCTCCCAGTATTGCTATTTTCTTTTTTATTAGATTCCATGGATGTCAAGAAGGAGAATCAAGAGAAAACTCCTCAGTCAAGTACGTCTTCTGTACAAAGGGGTAGGTTTTAAAGTAATTTAATACAGCATAGTTTTCTTCCTCACTAGTGTTAAAATTAACTTTAAGTGCAAATTTTCTTATTGTTTTGATTTCTTATTGTACAGTCTGTATACTGTAAACTTCTGTAAATACAAAATGTAATAAGAAAGGTCAAAAATTGTATTTTATTTTGAAAATTTTACTTTGGTTTTACTTAGAGATAAGTTGACACGGATTAAGTAAAAGGGTAACTTTGTATATTTCAGTGCAAATTTTCCTAAATTATAGGTATCTAGTTATTAATTGCCATGTGTTACCAATTTAAAATAATTTGGTTATTAGCAAAAACCCTTCTAACGTTACAGTCAATGTGAAAGCTTTTTTTTCATGGTCAGAAGACAGTTCAGTGGTTAAGAGCTTATAGGCATTGTGGTGAGTCCGACAGACGTGTTCTGGAATTCTGTCCTCACTCCTTACTGGCCATGGTGACCTTGGGCACATTACTCAACAGCTCTTAGACTTTTTTTCTTCTTCTTTCTTTGAGACAGAGTCTCGCTGTGTCACCCAGGCTGGAGTGCAGTGGTGTGATCTTGGCTCACTGCAACCTCCACCTTCCGGGTTCAAGCGATTTTTGTGCCTCAGCCTCCCGAGTAGCTGGGACTACAGGCATGCACCACCACGCCTGGCTAGTTTTTGTATTTTTAGTAGACATGGGGTTTCACTGTGCTGGCTAGGCTGGTCTCAAACCTCTGACCTCAGGTGATCCACTTGCCTCAACCTCCCAAAATGCTGGGATTACAGGCGTGAGCCACCGTGCCCGGCTCTTTTTTCTTCTTTATAACACAGGGATAATGATAGTACTTATCTCATGGCACTACTGGAAATAAATAGAGGAAATGAATTTAAAGCACCAAATATAATGCCTAGGCATATAGTAAGTGTTCAGTAAATGTTAACTTTATTAATTCATGTTCCTTATTATGAACAGTACATGTATAATATTGCATCAGAGACACTCAGGAGATGTAATAGAATCTGATGCATTGGCTTGCTCTTAAATGAGAAAATAAGTCATATGTACACAAAAGGCATTAAAAAATAACGTAGCAAACTATTGTTTTACCAGACATTTCCAGAGATTTCTTGCCCCTTGTGTTTCTGTTGTATCTGCCCTGCCAGCCCCAGTGCAGAGCAGTTCACCCTATGACTTTCTGTTCCTACTTGAAGATTGCCTATAGAGGTAATCCCCACGGAATTGTTGTTCTCTCACTGTAGCTGGGCCCTCAGTGCTCCCTTAACTTTCTTTCCCATGGCCTTATTTGTTCTTCAACTCTTCCCTGGGACCCCCAAATCCTCTGAGGAAATGGAGGCCATTGAATTAGACTGTTCTTTATCCCTACAAACTCCTCTCCATCTGTTTTTAAAAATATAACAGCTTTACTGAGTTATAATTCAAATATCATATAATTCACCTATTTAGAGTGCACAATTCAATGGTTTTCAGTATGTTCACAGAGTTGTGCAACCACCACCACAGTCAATTTTAGAACATTTTTATCCCCCTAAAAAGAAATCCTGTACCCATTAACAGTACTCCCCATTTCTCCCTAGTGCCTCCTGTCTCCCCCAGCTCTAGGCAAACACAGGTCTACTTTCTGCCTCTATAGATTTTCCCATTCTAGACATTTAATTAAAAAAATAGATTACTTAAGTTGATAGCCATCTGCAGATACTTCTCAGGCCTGGGCCCTAACATCCTATTTTAGAAATCAGTGAGTGACTACCAGAAGGTAAGCTCCAAGAGAGCCAGGGTTTTAATCTGTTTTATTAACTGATGCATCTGCGGTACCTAGGACAGTGCCTGGCACATGCTGATGACCTGCTATGGGAATCCAGTTACGAACAATATAGACATGATTCCTGCCCTCTTTTATTGACTGACTGATTGAGACAAGGTTTTACTCTGTCATGCAGGCCAGAGTGCAGTGGCATGATCATGGCTCATTGCAGCTTTGACCTTCTGGTCTCAAGTGATCCTCTCACTTCAGCCTCCCGAGTATGTGGGACCACAGGCGTGCACTACCATGCCTGGCAATTTTTAACAATTTTTTGTAGAGACGGGGTCTCCCTGTGTTTCCCAGGCTGGTATTGAACTCCTGGGCTCAAGCGATCTGCCCGCCTCAGCCTCCCAAAGTGCTGGTATTACAGGTGTGAGCCACTGCACCCAGCCTCTTACCCTCTTTGAGCTTAGTGGGCAAGATAGAAATTAACAGATGCCTAATTGTAGTTGTGATAAATGCTGTGAATTAGTGGATGCTGATCATTCAGCTGAGAAACTTCTATCTCTAGGTATTTTGCCCATCTTCACATAGCAAGGGATCCCAAGGATAGCACTGGTGGAAGACATGATTCTGATTTACTCTAGAGAAGACCAGGGGAGCTCATATGGGTTATATTCAGTACAAAAAGATGTTGGAGCTAATGTGTAGACTAGAATAGAGTACAAGTAAAACAAGAAGAGACCATGGGCACATGTGAATACCAATCAGATCACAAGGAGATATATATATAAAATCATATCAGTTCCCAGGCCTCTCTTCTGAGATAGAATACTGCCCCCATCCCCAGTCTGTCAATGAAGACATGATGCAGAGGCAGACTGGGACCTCAGGCTTAACTAAGACTTTCTGACTATTTTGGCTTCTGGTTGGGAATTCCAATGGTGGTATTGACGTAGATGTGTCAAGTCTAAATTAGTAAAGCCTGGAGCTTTGTGTATTTCCCCTATGTTATGAACACGTGGGCAGCCAAGATGAACAGTTTTATCAAGATGATTAAGAATTTTGCCTTATGGAAAAAGGGGAAAAGAAAACAAACAAAAACCAACGAACGAACCTGAGGCTCCAAATGGCAAATGCTGCATATGGTCATTAACGAGTAATTTGATAGAAAATTATATTGTAGAGCACTAGTATAAAGGATTTGCTAGCTCAGATTGTAGCCCATTCAGACACAAATGGTAATAGAATATTTTAAAAATTTGTGTTATGGAGATGAATTAAGTATTTTCTAATATTACTGAAAAATTTTACAAATGTCATTGGTTTATGGAAGAGTGTTAGTTCTTTGGGTATTCATTTCCTGCTTGTTATTTCTGACTTACACTATTTTCCTCCAGGGTGTCAACTTCTTAATGACATCCATCCATCCCAACTAAATGTTTTGTTTTGTTCTTTTTTTTGTTGTTGTTGTTGAGACGGAGTCTCCCTCTGGTTGCCCAGGCTGGAGTGCAGTGGCGCGATCTTGGCTCACTGCAACCTTCGCCTCCACCTTCCGGGTTCAAGCGATTCTCCTGCCTCAGCCTCCCAAGTAGCTGGGAGGCACCCGCCACGATGCCCAGCAATTTTTTTTTTTTTTAGTAGAAACGGGGTTTCGCCATGTTGGCCAGGCTGGTCTGGAACTCCTGACCTCAGGTGATCTGCCCACCTCGGCCTCCCAAGTGCTGGGATTACAGGAGTGAGCCACTGCGCCTCGCCCGTTTTGTTCTTTTTTAATGCTCTCCAAGATCATATGGTAGTAGAGCTTCACTTAGAATCTGTAGTGCTAGGGGGCAATCACTGAAACATCTGGTCTGTTTAGTTTTGAAGCCGTGGATTTCGGTTTTCACTTTTGACAAAGCTATTCTGTATTAATAAATTTCAGCACAACTATGACTTCTAGTTTTATAACGTGCCATTTATTGAGTGACTTACATATATGCTACTTTATTTAGCTCTCAACATATCTAGTACCATGTACATTACTTTTCCCGTTTTATAAATGAAGGAACTGAGGCTAAGAAAGTGAATGACTTGCTCAGGGTCACATAGCTAGTAAGAGGTAGAGCCATACTGGAAGTAGGCAGATCTGACTCTAAAGCCCACATTCTTTTTTTTTGAGATGGAGTCTTGTTCTGTTGCCCAGGCTGGAGTGCAGTGGTGCGATCTCGGCTCACTGCAACCTCCACCTCCCGAATTCAAGCAATTCTCCTGCCTCAGCCTCCCAAGTAGTTGGGAATTACAGGTGCCCACCACCACATCTGGCTAATTTTTGTGTTTTTAGTAGAGATGGTGTTTCACCATGTTGGCCAGGTTGGTCTTGAACTCCTGACCTCAGGTGATCTGTTCACCTCAGCCTCCCAAAGTGCTGGGATTACAGAGCCACCGCACCTGGCCCTAAAGCCCACATTCTTAACACTCTCTCTGATGCATGATTTTCAATGCTGGTAGTGCTTGCTTCACATCATCTGGAAGTGGAATCAAACCCAGTATTTTCTTTTAGATGAAACAGTCTCTTAGATCTATTAACCAAAAGCAAGGTGCAAAATGTTACATGTGACATGCTTAATACCACATATAATATGTATACATACATATAGAAATGCATACACATATATGTAATGGTGGTACACTGGAGCTGGCTCACACTGGCTTGGGAGAGCCAATTGTGTACATCTTTTCCCAATTTCATGGTTGGTGGTTTTACCTTGGCACCTTACAGTCAACCATGGTGGTCATATTTACATCACGGAAATCTGCAAACGCTGTCAGTCAGGTTTTTTGTTGTATTTTCCAGAAAGCTGGTTGTTAAACATTATCAGCACTCTGTAGGTTTTTTTGTTTTTTGTTTTTTGCAAGGGGGGAGTCATCTAAGTATAATATCTTTTGAAGGAAATGTAAGAAGCTGGTAAACGTAGATTTTTCCAGGAAAGAGAACTGTCAAACCCAATATTTTTATAGTGAGGAAATTTAGCAAGAGTATAGAAAAGCCTCATGAATGATGAGAATTAAACATCATGTGAATTACTAGTTTGTTCACTACTACTGTCAAGTCTTTTTCTCAGTGTCTTGACAGTCTGGCTGGCACAGTGAAATGATACGTTCAAGCCAGGCAATGTGCTCTGCTTTCTGATCTTCTCTTCTAACATTATAATATGTCATGAAAACTAAGTGAGGAAGGACAGCAAGAGTCTGTAGAAAATGTAGGTCATTAAAATAATCCATATTAGTGACTGTACTGATGACTGGTTTATTGCTTTGTTCTGCCACCATCTTCTTGACACTCTGAATGGAGATCTAATAGTCCATTGAGAAACTACTCTGGTTACCACATTTTTTTCTTTCCATAAAGCATTGCAAGGGTAAAATTCTGTTTGACTGCACACTAAACCTTTAGCTCCCCATGAATAACAAAGAAGTGCCTTCACATTAATGGAATAAAGTGGTGAAAACATATTTATTGAATAAATTTATATTAGAGACAGATGGGTAGACTTTGCTATTACTCTAAAACAATTTCTTTAGTTATTTCTAACGTCCACATTTTTAGAATCACTGTGCTGTAGTCCACATTACAATGAGAGTATCTAGGTTATAATTTATATCTGAGCCATTATTATCAGGATATCGTCTTATTTTTTATTTTTATGCTGGTCATGAAATGTAGATCAGGATGTTTGAATCTACTCTTTTGGAAGTTTTTTTTTTTTTTTCTTTTAAGAGGCATGGAACTAAAACCCATTTTAATCCTGAAAGTTGTATATACTAAAAGTTACATTGTATATGCTTTAAGAAACTATTTTGCACATGTGTTTTTTCCAGATGATTTCCACTGGGAGGAGTATTTGAAAGAGACTGGGTCTATAAGTGCTCCTTCAGAGTGCTTCCGTCAGGTATGCCAAGATTCTGTAGCTGTTAGTTAATGTAAACTATTAACTTGTTGGAGGACGTCTGTGTGATTGTTAGATTCTGGTAGTGTGAGGAGATAGTGGGATTGTGGTAGTGCCTCTTAAGAGCCAGATGGTCTCTTTGCATTCATTAAGAACTTACTCTATGTCAGGTATAATAAGCTTTATGATTGCCCATCTGGCAGGAAAGGCAGACATATAAATAAATAATTATGAGAAGTGTGATAACTCCATACTGGAAGGGCTCACAGGAGCGATGCTATTTGAGATGGTTGGAATGGGAGGAAGGATAGTCCAGGCAGAGAGAACATCCAAAGCCAAGGCGCATGGGCATGAAAGAATCTGAGTATTAAGGGATGGCTTGGGGTGGCTGGAGCACAAAGTGGATAGAGGCGATAATGTGGAAATGAGGTTAAAGGTGTGGGGGCATTTAAACTGTGCTGAGGAGTTGGACTTCATTATAGGCAGTGGTGAGCTGCTGGTTGGCTAATTTCAAGGGGAATGGTCTAAATCAGATTCTTACTTTAGAAAGCCACTCGGTATATTTTAGAGGCTGTATTTGGGTTGCCTGGAAGTGGGCAGATGAGTGAGAACAGCAGCGGGTAGTGTTTTTATGCTGCATGTCAAGCCAAGGAGAGAATTTTGAAGATCTTTTCCGTGACTCTTACAGCTCTGACCTCACTCATCATCCGCTGTGACTGTTATTTAAAATGTTCCTCAGGTATTCTGGTGACATAGCTGTCCATGTGTCTTCTCTTATAGTTGATGCATTTTAACCAAATTTTATTTATATATATAGTCTCAGATTCCACCTGTGAATGATTTCAAAGTTGGTATGAAATTGGAAGCCCGTGACCCTCGCAATGCCACTTCAGTATCTATTGCTACGGTTATTGGAATTACTGGGGCCAGGTTACGGTTACGACTGGATGGTAGTGACAACAGAAATGATTTTTGGAGGCTTGTCGATTCCCCAGACATACAACCTGTTGGGACATGTGAAAAGGAAGGAGACTTACTTCAACCTCCACTAGGTAAGAAGAAAGTTTTAAAAATAGCGTATTCTTTCTAATGTGATATTCAATAGAAATGGCTTTAAGTGGCCTTTTAAAATTTATTTTCTTGGGCATTCTTGCAAATAGATGGTCAGGTGGTTGCTGTGGAGAATGTATGATGAGAGAGGAAATCAGCACCATCTGTTGTGGAGTGTTGCTTAAGTACATATCTGGCATATGTGTGTGGAAGTTTTCCCCACTCCAGGGCAAGACTCATGCTAGGTCTTCAAACTTGAAATGTCAAAACCAGCTCTACTAGATTACATATGCAGATTCAGAACTCCTTCTGGGGAAGAACTTTGTAGCGTTTGATACAAGGCACATGCTCTCTCAATATTGTCCACTGAGCCATTCAGCAATTTTGGTATGGGGATAAGCCTAGGGGAAGGGTATGATTCCACATTCAGGTTCCAGTTTCAAACTCAAGAATTTCATTTCACCTACAGTGGGAAGAAATCAGAGTGAGAGGGACAGGAATTAGTACCTTTAGGTCTTTGAAAAGGAGAAAATGGAGTTTTTAGCAAAGATTTTAAGGTACAAAATATGTACTTTAATTTTGGCCACATTTTTGAAAGGTAAAAAGGGTGTAACTAATTTGGGGCAACATTTTTCTTTTTAAAATGTAAGCATACCATGATACTCTGTAGGAAAGAAATGATTTAGTTTATTTAGTTGCTGTTCTATACTTTGAGTGAATGGTGGGCATTTACTTTTATTTGGTTCTTTACAGTGCTGAAAATGAAAATTCCTTGTTGCAAAGCACAATAAAAGAATGGATTTTTTTGTTTTCCTATTAGTGAAAAATTCCTTGAGAACCACAAATTTAAGATATTAACAATAGCCACTCTTTAGTAATATCTCTTTATGCTGTCCTTGTTCTATTTGTTTGTTATAACTAATTTGGTTTAAAAAATATTTTTTTTTGAGATGGTTTTCACTCTTGTTGCCCAGGCTGGAGTGCAGTGGTGTGATCTCGGCTCACTGCAACCTCCGCCTCCTGGTTTCAAGCGATTCTCCTGCCTCAGCCTCCCGAGCAGTTGGGATTACAGGTGCCCGCCACCACGCCTGGCTAATTTTTGTATTTTTAGTAGAGACGGGGTCTCACCATGTTGGCCAGGCTGGTCTCAAACTCCTGACCTCAGGTGATCTTCCCACCTCGGCCTCCCAAAGTGCTGGGATTACAGGCGTGAGCCACTGTGCCCGGCTAAAATATTTTAAAAAACTAGTTGGAGATATGTTATTCCAAGAAGATGGTTTGGGGCATGTTTGTTTTTTGCCTTTTGCCTTCTTTCACTCACGTCTTTTGTCGTTTATTTGTTGTTTATAATATTTCTCAAATCACACAGAATTCTGTGTGAAAGATAAGTGCAATCCTGGGCTTAGTGCTTCCCTATTTGGATTTTATTTCTCTTGTTGCAATATGGTATGTTTTTGCAGTTTGTTTAAAGGAGATGCTGCTGTTGTAATTGTCAGCATTTCAAATACATAACTAGATTTATGGTCATTCTTTTTAATAAAATTCTTAGACTTTGTTTTATTTAAAAATATGAAATGTATAGAAATATGTGCTGATTAGTATCTGTTTTGGCAGTATATTTAAAAATGCACAATTGGTGCCAGTTTGCTTTTTAGGTACTTTTGAATAGTTTAACTTCCATTTTAATACAACTTATTTAGTTTTCCTTTTAAAAAGATTTATTTGTTTAAACTTTAAAGGTTATTATTAAAAGATTTTATAAAGTTTTAACACACAAACTGAAAGGTGTACAGGTCATAAGTATATAGCTTATAAATGAACACATCTGTAAAGCCATCATCCAAATCAGAAAATAGAACATTATCAGCCCCCCAGAAGACCTGCTCCTGCTGATAACCAGTCATAATCTCTCCTTTCCTAAAGGTACTACCATCTATACTTCCTAACCTTATAGATTAGTTTTATCTCTTTTTAAAGTTTTTATATGTACCTTAACCCAATTTTGGTCTTTTAATCTATGTTTGACTTTAAGCAATTACAGAATTAAGTAAAATGTTACATTCAGGAAAATCTGGGCACATGATGGAATAGGATAATATGGGAGTTGAGAGAAAGGCTTAAGGACCGGAGAATGATTCTTATGCAATACTCTCCACAGAATGGAGAATAATAATGTTGATTTATTATAAGGGAGTATGTAACAAATCACCCCCCACCCCTGTTTTTTTTTTTTTTTTTCTTCCAACAATTGTGTCTCTGGTCAGATTAAGGGGATTTTGGTACAGGATTATTAGAGGATGACTTTCCATCTTACCTTTTTTGTATGTTTTGTTTTATTGATGGAAAATAGGACAAAACCTGCACCCATTGCCAATGATTCATGTGCCTCCCTGTCTTAATGTACGCATGCATCAGGGGCGCATACCAAGTTCTTTCTCATTCTGGCATTGAGGCAAGCAGGTGTTGCATGAAACAGATTGCCCCCAGAAAGCAGTAAAACTAGCAGACCCCTGCTCCCTGCTGCATATGCCAGATGCTGTGAAGCCATTAGTTGGTGAGATCTCTAGAAAAGACACCTGTTGAGTCTATTTTGGTAGCATCTGATACAAATTCTAAAAGAAGATCATTTTTAGTATGTATTAAGATTGCTAAAGTGAGAGCTGTCTTTTTTCTAACACATTTTATGGAGAATTTCAAACATACAGAAAAGGTGAAAAAATTTTACAGTGAGTACCCCCATGTCCAGTTTCTAGTTTCTACCATTATCATTTTATTATATTTACTTTATCACATATCTGTCTATCTATCTGCCCTTCTATTTATTCAATCAATCCTTCTTATTTTTTAGTACATTTCAGAGTGAGTTGTTGGTATCAGTGCACGTCCCCTAAATATTTTAGCATATATATCATTAACAAGTCAATATCTATAGCTTTTTTTCTTTTGAGGTAAAATTGCATGCAATGAAATGTACTGTTGTGTGTGTATATGTGCTGAGTTTGACAGAAAACTGTCTTTCTGAAGTGAAAGAAGCCTGGGGCCCTGAGGAAAAGGGGGCTAGAAGTCTTTTACAGCCTTTGCCCTTGCTTGTGTGATTGTTGGTGGTGGAATGGAAGCTCTCCTAGGCTCCAGCTTAGATCACCCCTTGTATTATATACATGTTTGTTGGTGAATTCTAGCTAGTGACTTCTCTTAAAAGGAGAGTTTCTATCCCCACTGTAGCATTGTTGCCAGACAGTACAGTGGGGACACTAGCAATGAGAGGAGGGTACATCTGCTCCTCTTGCCCATCTTCAAAGTTCTTAGATAAGAAAGTCATTCTCTCGAGAAGAATGGTGAATGAAACCTATTTTTTATACCAACTTGTTAATAGTATCACAAGGAGGCTTTTTCATGATACCTAATTTATTTTATAAAACAGGGTACCAGATGAATACATCCTCCTGGCCGATGTTCCTCTTAAAGACACTAAATGGATCTGAAATGGCATCTGCCACATTATTTAAGAAGGTAAGAAAGATGTTATAAAAAGCTGCCATGTTTTTATTGTTTTAGTGGGAATGCTTAAATGCTTAATCTTCTGTGACATGGAAAAGCAAACATACTTTTAAAATTACTGGATTGGCAAGTGTATTAGTTTGCTAGGGTTGCCATAACAAAGTACCACAGACTGGGTGGCTTAAACAACAGAAATTTATTTTCTCAGTTCTGTAGGCTGTAAGTCCAAGATCAAAGTGCCCTCAGATATGTGCAATGCTCCACCATTAGCATATAGACATGTTTGTATCTCCACACCTTCACTAACATTGAATATTATTCATCTTTTAAAATGTTGGGAATCTTTTTTGTGGGGGAGTGGTGAAGATGAGGATGGTATCCCATTGGTTTCTGGTGAGATCTCTCTTCTTGGCTTCCAGATGGTTGCTTTCTTGCTGTGTCTTCACATGGCCTTTTCTCTATCCATGCACATCCCTAGTGTGTCTTCCTCTTCTTATAGGGACACCAGTCCTATTGGATTAGAGGCCGACCCTTATGACCTCACTTAACCTTTATTACTTCCTTAAAGGCCCTATTTCCAAATACATATATGTTGGGGGTTGGTGCTTCAGCATATGAATTTTGAGATGATACAATTAAATTCGTAACAATAGCTTAAATAATAGAAATATATTTTCTCACAGTTGTGGAGGCTAGAAGTCTGAGATCAAGGTGTCAGCAGGTTTTTTTTTTTTTTTTTTTTTTGAGACAGAGTCTCACCTGTCACCCAGGCTGGAGTACAGTGGCACGATCTTGGCTCACTGCAACCTCTGCCTCCCAGGTTCAAGCAATTCTGCCTTAGCCTCCCAAGTAGCTGGGACTACAGGTGTGCACCATCATGCCCAGATACTTTTTTTGTATTTTTAGTGAGGTGGGGTTTCACCATATTGGCCAGGCTGGTCTTGAACTCCTTTTTCTTTTTTTTTGAGACTGAGTTTTGCTCTGTCACCCAGGCTGGAGCGCAGTGGTGTGATCTCGGCTTCCCGGGTTAAAGCAATTCTCATGCCTCAGCCTCCTGAGTAGCTGGGATTACAGGCGCGTGCCACTACACCAGGCTAATTTTTGTGTTTTTAGTAGAGACGGGGTCTCGCCATGTTGTCCTGGCTGGTCTTGAACTCCTGGGCTCAGGTAATCTGCCAGCCTCGGCCTCCCAGAGTGCTGGGATTGCAGGCATGAACCACTGCCCCTGGCCAGGTTTGGTTTCTTTTGAGGCCTCTCCTTGGCTTATAGATGGCTGCCTTTTCCCTGTGTTTTCATGTGGTCTGTTTATTTGTGTCCAATTTGTTCCTCTTATAAGGATGTCAGTCATATTGGATTAGGGCCTACCCTAATAATCTTATTTTAACTTAATTACCTCTTTGAAGACCCTGTGTCCAAATACCATCACATTCTGAGGTACTGGGGGTTAGTGCTTCAACATACGAATTTTGGGGGTGACACAATTCAGCCCAGAACAGCAAGTCATAAAAAAGTCTCAATTACAATAACCCACTGGTCCAATTTCATTAGCAGCCTCTTTCTTGACTGTAGATATAAAAAGAGTGCTCTACTGGAAGCAAATATTCATTGCTATTTTTTATTTGCATTCAGAAGTGAAGCTTCCCCTCCTTTACTGTGTTAGTCCCTTTGATATTGGAGAAAAAGATGATGGCCCAAAAAAATCACTCGAAAGTTAGTTGGAGAGATTTGGTTTCAGAAGTAATGTTAAAAGCAGTCATCAGAATTTGTTATGAGGAAATACTTGGTATATAAAAAAAGAGGAAAAATTTCCAAAGTAGTTTATGTTCTTGAGAAAATGTTGAAGAGTATGTTAAGAAACAATAAAAGCCACGTTTTAGTTAAATTATGAGTCAGAATATTTCTTTCTCACCTTTTCTCCTGATTGTTTTTCAATCACTTAACTTTTATTACAACTATACTTGGAATGGTAAGAATTGATTGTTGTTTTAAAAAGCTTTTGAAGAAGATTGAAGGCATAAGGATGTGAAACATCAATTACTATGCCTCCATTGCAAAGAAAAATTCTGTGGGTACGCCTCTGAGTAAGATGAATGCAGAAAGTGGACTTGCCCTACCTGCAAGGGACACAGGCAGCACAGGCCCTTTGGCCAGTGGTAAGCCATGTGTTAGAATAGCCAATTAAAAAATATTTAGCAGAAGTCTTTATTTATTGAACACCTATTAGCTTGGGCTGTGGCTTTAGAAAAGCCATTGGATCTGTTTTACTAGTCAGATTGCTTAATCAGCATGCCACACTTGTCATACACATTATGTTTTCAATTTTTTTAATTATAAAAGTAATTCATGTGGTGGGGGGCAGGGGATGGGAATCAAGCTATACTCTTAGCTAGAGTGAAAAATGCATCTCCCTTTGTCCCAACCATTCCTTCGTTCCTCTCTTCCCTCCAAATTGAAGTTTTATTTGTTCTCCCAGACCTTTTTCTTTACATTTACAAACAAATATGGGCTTTTATTTTCTTAAACATCAGTTGGATTATATTGTACATATTATTCTGTGGTTTACTTTTTCTCCTAACAGTTTTGGAAATCGTTCTATTTCATTTCATATATATTTTAACTTGTATTGTACTCTTGTGTAGTATGGATCATCAGAATTCATTTAACCCTAGAATTGACTTAACTGTAAGGATGGATGATTGGGTCATCTCCACATTCTTGTTTAGATCAGCTCTATAGTGAGCATTCTTTTAAAGAGCTTTGTGTATAAACGTGAACGGTTGCATTCTTGGAACTAGAATTGCTTGTTCAAAGGGATGTATGTTTTGGCTGGGCATGGTGGCTCACACTTTGGGAGGCCAAGGCAGGAGGATCATTTGAGCCCAGGAGTTAAAAACCAGCCTGGGCAACACAGGGAGACCCTGCCTGAAAAAAAATTTTTTAAATTATAAAGAAAAAACAAAGGGGTGTATGTTTTAAATGTTGATATATACTGTGAAATTGCATCCCCAAAGGGTATTCTAAGGCAGCAGTCCCCAACCTTTTTGTCACCAGGGGTCAGTTTCGTGGAAGACAGTTTTCCCATGGATGGAGGGGTGGGTGGTTTTGGGATGATTCAAACACATTGCGTTTATCATTAGATTCTCCTAAGGAGTGCGCAATGTAGATTCCTCGCATGTGCAGTTCACAATAGGGTTTGCACTCGTATGAGAATCTAATGCCTCTCTTGATAGGAGACAGAGCTGAGGTGGTAATGCGAGTGATGGGGAGCAGCTGTAAATACAGATGGAGATTTGCTTGCTTGCCTGCTGCTCACCTCCTGCTGTGCCACCCAGTTCCTAACAGGCCACAGGCCAGTACCAGTCTGGGGGGGTGGGGACCCCTGTTCTAAGCTATGCTCCACCATTAGCCCTTAAACATGTTTGTATCTCCACACCTTCACTAACATTGAATATTATCCATTTTAAATTTTCATGACTCTTTTTTTTGGAGGGAGTGGTGAAGATGAGGATGGTATCCCATTGTTTTAATTTGCATTGCACTGATTACTAGTGAAATTGTGCTTTTAAGATTTGTTTAATGGCCTTTTGTTTTTCTGTGAATTGTCTGATTATAGCCTTTGCCTATTTTTCTGTTTTGTTTTTGAGACAGAGTCTCACTCTGTCTCCCAGGCTGCAGTGCATTGGCGTGACCTCAGCTCACTGCAACCTCCGCCTCCCGGGTTCAACTGATTCCTGTGCCTCAGCCTCCCGAGTAGCTGGGATTACAGGCATGTGCCACCACACCCGGTTAATGTTTGTGTTTTTAGTAGAGACAGGGTTTCACCATGTTGGCCAGGCTGGTCTCGAATTCCTGACCTCAGGTAATCTGCCTGCCTTGGCCTCCCAAAGTGCTGGGATTACAGGCGTGAATCACTGTGCTTGGCCCTTTAACTGTTTTTCTATTGAATTTCTTTTCTTCTTAGAATCATCATCTTAAATCCTCACTTTTCCTTGATTTTGGCCTCTGGAGGTCCACTCACTTAGGTTCCTAATTATTTATTTGTCCTGTTTCTTTCTAACCTTACCACCACTGCTCCTTGGGCAGACTGTCAACCTAAAATAACAGCAGAGAAATAGGCTCTCCAAAAAAAAAAAAAAAATAGTCTATTTGGGAACGAATGACAAGGGATTACAATGCAGGATGTTTGTGCTGTGATGGATCATTGGCATATCTGGTGAAGGTAAGGCAAAGGGAAGCTTTTAAAGGCAAAACAAGGAAGGTTACATAAGTTGTTTTGAAACACTTATCCTTGGCCACAAGGATCAATAACAAGAGTGGTATCTGGGGTTGAACGGTTACTGGATAGATGTCCTTGCAGGAGTATTCTTTGTGTAAGGTTGTGGTTTTCAGAGAGTCCTTGTAATAGTTTTTATCATAGGCGTGTGTACATGAGAGCCCCTCCTCTATGGTCGATTTTGTTAGGGTTTGGCATAAGTGACTCCATTTTGATTCTGACAACTTTTATAAGGCTCTCCTCTTGCCTGAACTGTTATGCTAGCCTTTTAACTGCCTCTAATCTTCACCCTTTCACACAGCCGCTAGAAATGTGTATCTTATACAAAAACCTTACCATGTTATTCCCCTGTTTAAAACTCTTTTGAAATTCCTGGTTATACTCAGGAAGAAGTATAAGTTTTTCAGTATGGCCTGTTAGGTCCTGTGTGATCAGGTTTAGGGATGCCACTCCCTGCTTTGGATGTTATGTTCTTAAATTGCTTGTGAAAGCTTGTAGATACCTGTTTATTTTTAGAGCTCTGTTTTGACTCATGTTGGTTTTTCCTGGTTAGCTCCTACTTTTTAAAGATTCAAGTCAGATGTTAAATCCTCCAAGATAATATCCCTAATTCCCCTTCTCCATTCTTCTACTTTTTTTTTTTTTTTGGTGAGACAGAGTCTCCCTCTATTGCCTAGGCTGGAGTGCAGTGGTACAATTTCACTTCACTGCCGCCTGCAACCTCTGCCCCCTGGGCTTAAGTGATTCTCCTGCCTCAGCCTCCCAAGTAGCTGGGACTACAGGCACCTGCCACCACGCCCGGCTAATTTTTTTTGTAGTTTTAGTAGAGACGGGGTTTCGCCATGTTGGCCAGGCTGGTCTCGAACCCCCGACCTCAAATGATCCACCCACCTTGGCCTCCCAAAGTGCTGGGATTACAGGTGTGAGCCACTGTGTCCGGCCCATTCCTATACTTCTATAGCATTGTATATATCCCAATCTTTGTATGTGTTAGATTATATTATTATTTTTACTGTCTCTCTTCCTGGACTGTGAGTTCCTTTTGAGCAGTTAGCATGTTTTTGTATTGTCAGTGCCTATATTAGTTTCTGGACACATACTTGTTTGTTAAAAGAATGAAGAAAGGATAAAAGAATACAGGAAGATAAATATTTATGGAAGGAACAGATGGGCTTAGTTTTGAACGTGTTGAGGTGTCTCTGGGAAATTTGAGTAGCGATGACTATCAGGCTGTTGAAAGTAAATGGTTTAGAACTTAGGAACAAAGTTTGGCTTGGGCACATGGATTTGGAAATTTTTAGCAGAAATAGTAGTGATAGAAGCTTTGAGCTTAAATGAGCTAGTCCAGAGAATATATAGAAGGAAGAGAGAGGAGTGTCAAGGTGAGAGCCTTGAGAAATACCTACCTACCTTATAGGGTGGGTAAAGGGGTAGGAGCAGCTCTAGAAATGGAGGAGGAAAACTAGAATAAGCCAGTGTCATTGAATCCAGTGGGGCAGAGTTGCAAGGATTAGGGAGTGGTTAACAGTCTCAAGTACAGCTCAGAATTACACAGTGCCTGGCCCATATCATGTACTTAAGGAAGGTCATTTATGAGGAAAGCTGATTTTTGACTATTTGGTAGATAGAAAATCATCAGTTACATTAGCAAGAGCTAAAGTCCAGGTGAAAAGTGTCCTCAGCTAAATTTATAATTTTGGGCAGACTATATGGAGATCATTCCTGATGGCTTCAATTTACTATTTCTATAAATAGACCTCAATGATGGGAGGATCACTTGAGTCTGGGAGGTTGAGGCTGCCATGAGCCATGATCTCGCTACTGCATGCTAACCTTTTAGCCTAGGTGACAGAGTGAGACCCTGATTTAAAACAAAACAAAACAACAACAACAACAAAACAAAACCTCAAATTCCTATTTCTGCAAAGTAGGAAACTGGCAAAGGCTGGAAGAAAATTCATACATACTGGTTGGGGATAAAGTCAGTTAACAAAATAACAAACATATAGTGAGGCTACATCATTTATCTCAAGGAGAATGGTTAAGGTTTGGAACAGCTGCCATACGGGATGGGAGAGGGAATGGTCTAGGGACACATGACAGTATTTTGGAGGGCTTAGCTAAGGATGAAGGGTAAAAATGTGTGTCACTACATGTAATAAGCATGTGGGAGGGACTTTGCTGCAGCAGTGCTCAGCAGCTGTATTAGTCTGTTTTCATGCTGCTGATAAAGACATGCCTAAGACTGGGGAGAAAAAAGTTTAATTGGACTTACAGTTCCACATGGTTGGGGAGGCCTCAGGATCATGGTGGGACGCGAAAGGCACTTCTTACATGGTGGCAGCAAGAGAAAATGAGGAAGACGCAAAAGTGGAAACCCCTGATAAACTCATCAGATCTTGTGAGACGTATTCACTACCACGAGAATAGCATGGGAAAGACCGGCTTCCATGATTCAATTACCTCCCCCGGGTCCCTCCCACAACAAGTGGGAATTCTGGGAGATACAATTCAAGTTGAGATTTGGTTGGGGACACAGCCAAACCATAGCAGCAGCTAAGTATAAATAGGTGAAGTGGATGGTGATATTGAACTAAGGTTTGGAATAACAGGGCAAAGACAAGGGAATAAGTTGGTTTTGGATGCTGAGAAGAGAGTAGTGAAATGATGCTTTGTAACCTAGATATGAGTGCTGCTTCACATCCTACAATGCACAGAATACACATACACACACACACGCACACACACACACACACACACACACACGCACACCCATTCTGGCTCCAAACGTCAGTAGTGCCAAGGCTGAGAAACCCTAACCTGTATTAATCCCCTGGTGAGCTCATCTAATTATCTGGCTTTAAATACAGTTTATATGCAAATGATTTTCAAATTTGTATTTCTACCCCAGACCTCTTACTCCCAACTCAGATTTGTATATCCAGCTACCTACTCTACATCTCCACTTGGATGTCTGATGGACATCTCAAACAGTTCCACCTGTTAACCTCCCTATCTCAGGGAGGGGAAACTGTCTTTCTAGTTGCTCAGGCCTCAAACCTTGGTAATTGTTTCTTTCACACCCTACATCTGGTCCATAAGGAAATCCTATTGACTGTACCTTCAAAATACAGTCAGCTTTCCATATCCTCGGGTTCTGCATCTATGGGTTCAACCAACTGCAGATTGAAAATATTAAAAAAAAAAAAACCCAAAATACAGTAAAAAATAGTACAAGTGAAAAAAAATATAGTATAACAGCTATTTACATACCATTTATATTCTATTAGGTATCATAAGTAATCTAGAGATTACTTAAATTACTTATAATCTAGAGATTATTTAAAATATATGGGGGGATGTATATAGGCTATATGCAAATACTGTGCCATTTTATATCAGGGACTTGAGTGTCCTTGGATTTTGGTATCTTCAGTGGATCCTGGAACCAGTCCTCTGTGGATTCTGAGGGACAAATGTATATCCAAAATCCAACCACTTCTTGCCGTCTCCATTGTTATCACTCTGGTACAAGCTGTCTTTTTCAATCTCAGTTGGATTACTGCAGTAGCTTCTCACTGGTCTCTCTGCATTTATAACTTTACAGGCTATCATCAGCACAGCAACCAGAGTATTCCTTTTAAAATGTAAATCACAGCCGGGCATGGTGCCTCACGCCTGTAATCCCAGCACATTGGGAGGCTGAGATGGGTGGATCACTTGAGGTCAGGAGTTCAAGACCAGCCTGGCCAACAGGGTGAAACCCTGTCTCTACTACAAATTGAAAAATTAGCTGGGCATTGTGGTTGCACACCTGTAATCCCAGCTACTCGGGTGGCTGAAACAGGAGAATTGCTTGAACCTGGGAAGCAGGGATTGCAGTGAGCTGAGATTGCAACACTACACTCCAGTCTGGGCAACAAGAGTGAGACTCCGTCTCAAAAACAAAAACAAAACAAACAAAAAACCCACATAAGTCAAATTATATCACTCCTCTGTTCAAACTCTTCCAGGGGCTTCCTGTTTTACTCAGAGTAAAAGCCAGAATCCTTACAGTGATCTATAAAACTATATATGATATGACCCTTCATTATCTGTCTGACCTCATTTCCTACTGCTCTCCTACTTACATTTTACCCACACTCAACTTCCTTGGTGTTCTTTGAACATTTCAGACACAGCTCCTGCTTTAGGGCCTTGGTTCTGTCCATTTCCCTCCTTCACATTTCTGCTCACATGTCACCTTCTATATGAGACTTGTTTTAATTTCTCTATTTAAAGTTGTACAACCCCTCCTACATTTCTCTCTGGATTTTTCCTATTGTGCTGTTCTCTCTCTCTCTCTCTCTGCATAGCATTTATCATTTCTAATGTATGTGTTTTACTTTTTAAATTATGTTTATTGTCTCTCCTCACTAGCATGTAAGTGCTGTGAGGGAGGGATTTTGTCTTTTTTGCTTGTTAATATATCCCAAGAACCTTCAGTAGTGTCTGGAATATAGTAGATACTAAGTAAATATTTGTAAATGAATAAATGAAGGTTAAAGGACTAAAATTATTGGTGAGGTCAAATAAGTAGTTGATTAAAAATAAGGAGATAGAAGTTCATGTATTAGTTTGTGGTCAGAGGCAGGTACTGGGAATATAGCAGTAAACAAAGCATAAAATATGCTCTTATGGAGCTTACTTTCTACTTGGGGAAATGTTTAATAGATATGCTAAATAAAGAAAGTGTATCTTATGTTTTATACTCTCACATGTTTAGAAGAGAGGTCGACATTTTAGACAGGTTGGCCAGGAGGGTCTGAGAAGGTACCTTTTGAGTAAAGATCTGAAGGAAGGAAGACAGTGAACCATGAGGCTACAAGAGTAGGATTATTCCCCAGGCAGAGGAGTAATGCAGAGAATGCTGAGACTGGTTTCGGATTTTGTGGGACATGGGAAGAAATAGCCTTTAAGGGGAACCATATTGTAGGTAATCAAGAAGGGAGGTTAAAAGCTGGATGTGGTGGCACGTTCCTGTAGTCCCAGCTACTTGGAAGGCTGAGGCAGGAGGACTGCTTGAGCCCAGGAGATTTGAGTCCAGCCTGGGCAACATAGTGAGGAGACCCTGTCTTTTATAAAAGTAAAAGTAAAAGTAAAATAAAATAAAATAAAATAGAAATGAAAAAAAATAAATAAAATAAATAAAATAAATATAAAGGCTGGGCGCAGTGGCTCACACCTGTAATCCCAGCACTTTGGGAGGCCGAGGTGGGTGGATCACCTGAGGTCAGGAGTTCGAGACCGGCCTGGCCAACATGGCAAAACCCTATCTCTACTAAAAATACAAAAATTAGCCACGTGTGGTGGCACGCGCCTGTAATCCCAGCTACTCGGGAGGCTGAGGCAGGAGAATTGCTTGAACCCAGGAGGTGGAGGTTGCAGTGAGCCGAGGTCGTGCCACTGCACTCCAGCCTGGGCAACAGAGAGAGACCGTCTCAAAAAAAAAAAAAAAAAAAAAAAAAGGGAGGTGGTTAAAAGAGCATTCTTTGCTAGCCATCTTCTAGAATAGAACCATTTTTGTCTCACCGTAAAAGAGAATTCCTTGTTTATTTTAGCTATTGCTTTTGCAAATTATATTTTTGTGTTCAGGAAGTTATTAAAGAACCGATGATGATGACAAACCAAATTCTTTAAAAGCATTTCACTTAACATAATGACCTCCAGTTCCATCCATGTTGCTGCATTGACAGGATTTCATTTTTATAGTTAAATAATATTCCACTGTGTATATATATCACATTTTCTTTATTCACCTGTTGATGGACACTTGATTTTTTTTGTTTTCTCTCCAACTTTTATTTTAGGTACATGGAGTACGTGTGCAGGTTTGTAATATGGATAGATTATGTGCTGGGGGGCTTTGGGGCACAGATTATTTTATCACCCAGGTAATAAGCATAGTACCCGATAGGTAGTTTTTTGATCCTCACCCTCCTCCTACCTTCCACCCTCAACTCAAGTAGGCCCTGGTGTTTGTTGTTCACCTCTTTGTGTCCATGTGTACTCACTGTTTAGCTCCCACTTGTAAGTGAGAACATGCAGCATTTGGTTTATCTGTTCCTTTAGGGTAATGGCCTCCAGCTCTCCATCTGTGTTACAGAGGACATGATCTCGTCCTTTTTTATGGCTGCATAGTATTCCATGGTATATATGTACCAAATTTTCTTTATGCAGCCCACCATTGATGGACATCAAGGTTGATTCCATATCTTTGCCATTATAAATAGTGCTGCAATGAACATACGCGAACATGTGTCTATGGTAGAACAATTCATTTTCCTTTGGGTATATACCCAGTAATGGGATTGCTGGGTCGAATGGTAATTCTGTTATAAGTTCTTTGAGAAATCTCCAAACTGCCTTCCTCAGTGGCTGAACTAATTTACATTCCAACCAGTAGTGTATAAGTATTTTCTTTTTTCTGCAACCTCACCAGGATCTGCTGTTTTTTGACTTTTTAATAATGGCCATTCTGACTGGTGTGAGATGGTATCTCATTGTGGGTTCTTTTTTTTTTTTTTTTTTTTTTTTGAGACAGAGTCTCATTCTGTCTCCAAGGCTGAAGTGCAGTGGCCCAATCTCGGCTCACTGCATCCTCTGTCTCCCGGGTTCAAGAGATTCTCATGCCTCAGCCTCTCAAGTAGCTGGGACTAGCCACCATGCCTGGCAATTTTTTTGTATTATTCGTAGAGACAGGGTTTCGCCATGTTGACCAGGCTGGTCTTGAACTCCTGACCTCAGGTTATCCACCCACCTCAGCCTCCCAAAGTGCTGGGATTACAGGCATGAGCCACTGCACTCATTGTGGTTTTGATTTGCATTTCTCTAATGATTAGTGATACTGAGCATTTTTTTCATATGCTTGTTAGCCACTTGTATGTCTTCTTTTGAGAAGTATCTGTTCATGGATGGACACTTTTGATTCCATATCTGGCTATTGTGAATAGTGTTGCAGTAAACATGGGAGTGCAGATATCTCTTCAATATACTGATTTCCTTTCTTTTGGTTATGTACCCCCAGAAGTGGGATTGCTGGGTCATTTGGTAGTTTTATTTTTTTCTCTATGCTTTCTCACCAACATTTGTTATTTTTTTGGTCTTTTTGATAATAGTCATTCTAACCGGGGTGAGATGGCATCTCATTGTGGTTTTGATTTGCATCTCTTGGCCGTTTCTGTGTCTTCTTTTGAGAAATGTCTATTCAGGTCTTTTGCCCATTTTAAAATCAGGTTATTTGTTTTTTGCTATTGAGTTGTTTGAGTTCCCTATATATTCTAGTTATTAATCCCTTGTGATGGATAGTTTGCCAGTATTTTCTTTCTCCCTTTCTGTAGGTTGTCCTTCCCTCCCTCCCTCCCTCCCTGTCCTTTCCTCCCTCCCTCCCTGTCCTTCCCTCCCTTCCTTCCTCCCTCCCTTCCTCCCTTCCTTCCTTCCTGTTTTTTTTTTTTTTTTTTTTTTTTTTTTTTTTTGAGATAGCATCTCACTCCGTTGCCCAGGCTGGAGTGCAGTGGCACCATCTTGGCTCATTCCAACCTCCACCTCCCAGGCTCAAGCAGATCCTCCTGCCTCAGCCTCCTGAGTAGCTGGGACTACAGGCATGCACCACCACACCCAGCTAATTTTTTTTTTTTTCTTTTGAGACGAGTCTTGATCTGTCACCCAGGCTGGAGTGCAATGGCACGATCTTGGCTCACCGCAACCTCCGCCTCCTGGATTCAAGCGATTCTCCTGCCTCAGCCTACTGAGTAGCTGGGATTACAGGCATGCGCCACCACACCTGGCTAATTTTTGTATTTTTAGTAGAGACGGGGTTCCACCATGTTGGTTAGGCTGGTCTCAACCTCCTGACCTCATGATCCACCCACCTCAGCCTCCCAAAGTTCTGGGATTACAGGTGTGAGCCAATTTTTATCCTTTTTTAGAGATAGGGTTTTGCTAAGTTGCCCAGGTGGTCTCTAACTCCTGGGCTCAAATGATCTGCCCACCTCGGCATTCCAAAGTGCTGGGATTACAGGCATGAGCCACCATGCCCGGCCTAGGTTATATATTTGAATCTTAAAATTAGTTCTATTGCATTGCTTATTCCAGTTTTTTAATTGTTTTGTTGCAGAAAATATACATTGCCATTTGAACTTAGTTTGCTTTGCTACAGAAAGTCTCAGTCTGTTATAAGACAGTGTAAGGTCCTGGGATCCTTATGTGTGCCTTGAATGTTTTCTGCATTCTTTGAGCATCTAGCACAAACTTGTCAACTGCCGTGTTTATTCTTTGTTAAATGCAGCTTACCTCCCCACTATTTTCTTCTCATACATAGTAACAGGCAGTTAACCTTTAGCCCTTTCATGTAACACTGCTTCTTACTTACCAGCTATTTATCAAATACTTTGATCTTTAATCATCTACCTTTTGACTTGCCAGCTTTCAGGGTGGGTTTTTTTTTTTTTTCTGAGGCAGAGTCTCACTCTGTTGCCCAGGCTGGAGTGCAGTGGCAAGAACACGGCTCGCCGCGGCCTGGATGACTTCCGGGGCTCAAATGATTCTCCTGCCCCAGCCCACTAAGTAGCTGGGACTACAGGTGTGCTGCCACCATGCCCAGCTAATTTTTGTATTTTTTGTAGAGACGAGGTTTCGTCTTGTTGCCCAGGCTGTTGTCAAACTCCTGAGCTCAAGCAATCCACCTGCCTTGGCCTCCCAAAGTGCTGAATTAGGGATTACAGGTTTGAGCCCAGGGTGGTTTTTAAGAATCAAATTAAGATATGTAATTCAGCCTGGCATGGTAGCTCACACCTGTAATCCCAGCAGTTTGAGAGGCTGAGGTGGGAGGATTACTTTAGGCCAGGAGTTCGAGACCAGCCCAGCCAACATAGCGAGGCCTCATCTCTATAAAAATAAAAATTAAAAAAAGAATATGTAATTAAAAGGACTTTGGAAGCTAATAATTAAGGAGCTTCCAGATTGTAAGGGTGTAAAGAGTAACAATAGAAAAATACAGGGTGATGAGATGGGTTTTAAGGGGGGCATTTGAAAAAGAAACCAACCTACCAGATATATTTTTTAAATTGATGAGAGAATTAGTTGAGAGCTTATTTACTGTTTTTGGGTGATTCCTTGGTTCTCTCATTTAAAAAATTGCTTGCTTTTGGTTATTGTGCTGGAAATAATAATATGAATAGCTGTTTTTAATAATCTCTTAGTCTCATAGAGGAATGAACACATTTCTATAGTGATACTACAATTGAAGATGAGAGTGGCTCAGTTGGAACTGGGCCTAGGAGTGGGCAGGGGTTGGTCAGGGAAGCATTCAAGGAAGCTAGGAGAACTGGGCTTTAAACTGGGTGAATTGGAGTTGTCCAGGCAGATGCTGGGGTAGGGTGCTCCAAGGAGGTGACTCCGAGACAGACTGCCTAGGTTTAAAATCCAGCTCTGATTGGGAGGTTGTGGTTTTTAATTGAATTATGGGTAAGTGAAAGGGATGAATCTAGGGTATTGGTTCTCAACCTCAAGTGCACCTTAGAATTTCCCTGATAATTAAAATATTGCTGCTTCCCAGGACCCACCGTAGATCAATTATTAGCTCTGGTGGTGTGGTCACAGGTGATTTTAATGTTCATTAGGGCAGAAAATCACCAGTCCAGGACTACTTTTTTAAAAATTCTTTTCTCTTTTAATTTGAACAAGTGTCAGTAGAATAGGATTACTATTTCCAGTCTTTTGGCTTAGGTGACTGGGTTGCTGTGATGGTGCCATTTAGTAGGATGAAAAGCAGATTGAAAGAAAAGATGTTGCTTTTAACATAACACTTGGGCTTTTTAGCAATCCTGTTAACATTTACGTGCTTTAACCTTTTTGTGACTAATACTTTTACAATGTTGATTTCTGGATTGGGTATTATAAATGACCCCATACTATATGACTTTCATGTTCTTGTGTCTGTATGTTATATTTAAAGTTTCTTTTTTTTTTTAATTTTAAGTTATTCATTTTCTTTAGAATTCTTATACTTTGAGTTTCTTTTAGGATATTATCTGATGTTGTTTCTTTTCTTTGGACTTACCACTTTTTGACACACCAATTTACATATTTGTTAGGTTTGTTGACTGCCTGTTGTAAAATTTCTTGTTGATTGCTTTTCCCTGTCCGCAACCACTACTATCACCAGCATTAGAATGTAAGCTCCACCAGAGCAGGGATGTTTGATATATTTGTTCATCAATGAATCTTAAATTCCTGGTACATAGTAGATAATACATATTTCTTGAATGAATGAACCCAGCTGGTTTTGTTTCTTTCCAGGTTCTTGACTCTGCTCCAGAGAAAATATGAGATGTTGGAGAGCAGAGTTTCAGATCTGTGAGAACTGTTGTCTTCCTGTATTAATTGATAATTAAACATGGAGCTTAATTTTTGGTTGCTAAGGGTTGTGAGAGAATACGCAACTTTTCACTTCGAGCACATGAGTCTTAATACATCTTAACAATGAAATCTTTTTTTTTTTAATGTTTTGATAGGAACCACCAAAGCCCCCACTAAATAATTTTAAAGTGGGGATGAAACTGGAAGCTATTGACAAAAAGAACCCGTATCTCATCTGTCCTGCGACCATTGGAGATGTTAAAGGGGATGAAGTTCATATCACATTTGATGGCTGGAGTGGAGCTTTTGATTACTGGTGCAAGTATGATTCTCGAGATATTTTCCCAGTTGGGTGGTGTCGCCTGACAGGAGATGTATTACAACCCCCAGGAACTAGTGGTAAGATAATAATTAACTACTTTTTCTTTTACTTTATTGAAGTTAGATGTAACTGTCATTGGTGGCATTGTGATTAGCGTTGGTGGTACCAGGTGGTACATGCCCCAGCTGGTGGCAGACAGAACAAAGCGCTGTCCAGGCTAGAGAACTGGAGGTAAAGGAAAGCTATGATTAGAATTCTTGAGGTCACTGTAGCATCATAGTCTGAGTTCCAGTCCACACTGGAGATTATGGACAAAGCTAAAAGTCATATTTGGACCATTGAGGTCTTGTTGCTATAAGCAAGGGGGGTGGTATGCACTCAGCTCCTTTTATAGTTGATATTCAATTAAAAATTATACATGGTATTCCATTGTTCATATCTCAAAGATATTTTTTAAAAGGCTGGGCTTAACAACTGTTATAAACATGTCTTACATGATTTTCGTCCTGTTTTTAAGTTAAATTGACACTTTGATAGACTTAAGTTAAATCTACAGTGAAAATTTTTGACTCTGTGGAAGCCATCATAAATTAGTATGTTATTTTAGTCATGGTAATGTTTATTAGTTGTAACGGTGTTTCCGAAGCTGAGTACTATGATCTTCTAGATATTTTCTTTCAGAGAAAAGCTGTCAACATGTTGATGTTCCTTGGTGACTCTTTCAAGGGCTTAGATATGCCTAACCTGGTCTTCTATGATGGAGTAACTGCTGAGGCTTAAGTGGGGTCTAAGCATAGAACCCAATCATTGGCCTAAGTTAATATAAACTTAGTGGGATTCAATTAGCCGGGCGTGGTGGCATGTGCCTGTAATCCTAGCTACTCAGGAGGCTGAGGCAGGAGAATAGCTTGAACCTAGAGGGTGGAGGTTGCAGTGAGCTGAGATCGCGCCACTGCACTCCAGCCTGGGCAACGAGAACGAAACTCCGTCTCAAAAAAATAAATAAATGAAAAATCAACTTAGTGGGATTGAATATAAACATACTTAAAAAACTAACGCTACTAAGTATATTTATTTTTATGAGAAAAAAAGATAGATGTAGAAAATAAGTACACAAAGTGTGCAGAGGAGTATAATGTCTAGGTAAGAGCTTATAGCCATATTATTCTTGCAATGGCTGTTAGAATCATCTGTAATTCGGGACTTTAACACATTCCATTATACTACAGTACTATATACCACAGTGTCCTTTTTATTAGGTACATCTTTAACCAGTTTCCTGCTTCCATAAGTCTAGGAAGTAGATATTAATGGTTGATTTTGTAAAATTTAGTATGATACAGATCTGTGTGTATATGATATTAAGATAAATAAAACATAGTCTCTACCCTCAAGAAGTTTACCTTCTAATGGAAGAGGGATGCATGGAGGCATAGATTTGTAAAAAGAAGATATAGTATTAGCAATGCAAAAATAGAGATGTATGCTAGATGTGGAGGTGGCCCAAAGTCTTCCAGTCTTGGCTGGAGGGAAAGGTGGTTGCATAAAGGAAAGCATCACAAAAGGTGCATGATGTGAGTATTAGATGAGAAGCAGGAGTTTGCCAGGCAGAATGGAGATAAAAGTAGGATGGATACATAACAAAAGTGCAGAATTCCAGTTTATCCTAAAAACTGACGAGTTCACTTTGGAACACAGTGGGTTTGGAACGTGTGGCTGAGAATGCTGTTATCCTCCAGTATTTCTTCTCTCTTTTTTTCTTAGTATTACAATTGGCTGCCTAACATACAGACTCCTAGCAGTATGGTATGGCCACGAGACTAAGTCCTGGTTGATGGAATAAAAGTACACATAGTGTGTACTTTCTCCAGAAAGTATATTATAGAGAGATGAGCATGTCCTTTCCTTTTCCTTCTTTCTGCTTTTATCCTGCTGTTACGAATGTGGTTTTGACTGGAGCTCCATCTTGGAGCATGAGATGGGGACCATATGCTAGGCACCGTGGAGTGGGTGGAAAGCAGCCAGGAGCCAGAGTCCCTGAGAACTTGGTGGAGCAGAGCTTTCATACTAGCCCATATTATCTGTTTTCAGACAATTGTGAGAAATAAACTTCTATGTTATATAAGTCACTGTTCTTTTAGGTTTTTCTATTACTGCTAGCTGAACTCAATCCTAACTGATTCAGGGTAACTTTGGGACATCCAGGTGCACATGTTCATTGGATAGCTGCACATGCAGATCTGGAGCCTAAAAAAGATAGGTCTTGTTGACAAAGCAGGTTTGAGAGTCATCATGTTCCCTCAGATAAATATTCTTTGTGCCAGGTGGGATTATAGGTGCTTGGGATGGGAGGGTGAGCAGTTTACTTATTTTGTTGATAGCAGCAAGTGGTGGAAGTTTTGAGTGTGTTTTAATTGTGTGTGTATAACAAGTAGAGGTAGAAAAGGACCAGGACAGAACCTTGTGGGTCAACATTTAAAGCAGTAATTATCACTCTTGAATTGCCTGGGGGAGCTTGTTAAAAGGCAGTGCTCGGGAACTCACATCCAGGGGTTTGAATCCGTGGGTTCGAAGTGGGGCTCAGTTGTTTCCAGTGCACATGGTTTGAAGCCTGAACTTTGAGAAGCACAAAAATAAGGAATAGGTAGTAGAAGTCAATCTAGGACACTGGAAAAAAGTATACATAAATGTAGGAGATCACTAGGTTGGCTTCCATGGCAACAGGAGAGAAAAGATTTTAAGGAGAAAGTACTCAACATTATCAAAGGCAGTGTAAAAGTCAAGCAAGAGGAGAACTCGTTAGCGGTCTTAGTAAAACTGTGGTTACTCGGCTTCTTTAAAAAGCTAGATTTAGAGAGTCAAGGAGTAAATAGGAAATGTACAGTGTTAAAAAGAAAAAAAAAAGAAAAAGAAAAAGTGGTTTCCCAATACTTTGTGAGATCTGCCTCCTCTGTCTTTACCCCAGTTGACATTCACTTTGAGTGAACTTTAGAAATCTTACCTCACTTTATGTCCCTTTACCCTCTATTATATATAATTGTCTTCAATATTGAGAACCACATTAGTGTTATAATTTTTGCTTCTACCATCAAACATAACTTAGAAAACTCAAGAGAAGGAAAGTCTGTTGTATTTATTTACATTTTTACCCTTTAAATTGTTCTTAATTCCTGATTTTCAAGATTTCCTTATTTTATCATTTTCTTCCTGTTTAGAGAACTTCTTTTAACCATTCTTTTAGGGTTGGGTGGCAACAAATTCTCTGTTTTTTGGAGACAGGGTTTCGCCGTGACACCCAGGCTGGAGTGCAGTGGTGCAATCATGGCTCACTGCAGCTTCAACTCTCCAGGTGCAAACAATTGATCCTCTTGCCTCAGCCTCCCCAGTAGCTGGGACTACAGGCACGTGTTACCATCCCAGGCTAATTTTTTAAATTTTTGGTAGAGACGGGGTCTCACTGTGTTGTCCGGGCTGGTCTTGAACTATTGGACTCAAGTGATTCTCCCTCTTCAGCCTCTCAAAGTGTTGGGATTATAGGCATGAGCCACCACACCTAGCCCTCCTCTTCATTCTTGAAGGATAGTTGCTGGACATGGAATTCTAGGTTGATAATTCCTTTCATTTTTTTCTTTTTTGATTTTTTTTTTTCCTGAGACGGAGTCTCGCTCTGTCACCCAGCCTGGAGAGCAGTGGTGTGATCTTGGCTCAGTGCAACCTCTGCCTCCTGGGTTCAAGTCATTCTCCTGCCTCAGCCTCCTGAGTAGCTAGGACTACAGGTGCCCACCATCACGCTCAGTTAATTTTTGTAATTTTAGTAAAGACGGGGTTTCACCATATTGGTCAGGCTGGTCTCGAACTCCTGACCTTAGGTGAACCACCTGCCTCGGCCTCCCAAAGTGCTAGGATTACAGGTGTGAGCCACCTTGCCTGGCCAATAATTCTTTTCTTTTCACACTTGAAAAGTATTCTGCAACTTCCATCTGGCTTCTATGGTTTCTGATGAGAAATTTACTGTTATTCAGATTATTTTTCCCTTACAGACTTCATATAATTATGGATTTGTTTTTTCTTGTATTTCTTTCAGTGTTTGCTTTCTGCTTTATCTATTTTGTGGTTGTGTTATCAAGTGTGTACCAATTTTGAATTATTATAACTTCCTGGTGAACTGAACCTTCCACGGTAACCTGATTTATTTATGGTTTTTCTCCTTTTGCTGGGGAAACCAACCTAATGATTTTTTTTTTCTTTTTTTTTTTTTTGAAACAGAGTCTTGCTCCATTGCCCAGGCTGGAGTGCAGTGGTGTGAACTTGGATCACTACAACCTCTGTCTCCTGGGTTCAATTGATTTTCCTGCCTCAGCCTTCTGAGTAGCTGGGATTATAGGCGCCTGCCACAACACCCGGCTAATTTTTGTATTTTTATTAGAGACAGGGTTTCGCCATGTTGGCCAGGCTGGTCTTGAACTCCTGACCTCAGGTGATCCACCTGCCTTGGCCTCCCAAAGTGCTGGGATTACAGGTGTGAGCTACCATGCCTGGCCGATCTCCTTTTTTTTTTTTTTTTTAACCTTAACGTCTACTTTATCTGATGACCAGATTTTGTGTGGATGATGTTTTTGTTATCTTTTTCTGACTAAGGCTCAAACTTTTTTTTTTTTGAGACAGGGTCTCACTTTGTCACCCAGGCTGGAGTGCAGTGGTGTGATCTCGGCTCAGTAAAGCCTTGACTTCCTGGGCTCAAGTGATCCTCCTGTCTCAGCTCCCCAAGTAGCTGGGACTACAGGTGCGCACCACCACACCTGGCTAATTTTTGTATTTTTAGTAGAGACCGGGTTTCACCATGTTACCCAGGCTGGTCTCGACCTCCTAGACTCAAGCGATCTGCCTGCCTCGGTCTCCCAAAGTGCTGGGATTACAAGCGTGAGCCACCACGCCTGGCCAAGAAGTTGCCATACTGTTTTTCATAATGGCTATACTAATTTACATTCCCACCAACAGTGTATAAGAGTTCCCTTTTCTGGCCAGGCATAGTGGCTTACCCTATAATCTCTACACTTTGGGAGGCCGAGGTGGGAGGATTGCTTGAAGCCAGGAGTTTGAGACCAGCCTGGGCAACACAGTGAGACTCTGTCTCTACAAAAAAATAAAAAGGTAAAATGGGCATGGTGATATGTGCCTATAGTTCTAGCTGCTGGGGAGGCTGAGGTGGAAGGATTGCTTGAGCCCTGGGGGCTAAGAGATCCCAGTGAGCTATATTCATGTCACTGCACTACAGCCTGGGCAACAGAGCGAGACCTTGTCTCTATTTAAAAAAAAAAAAAAAAAAGAGTTCCCTTTGCTCTGCATCCTAGCCAGCATCTTTTTTTTTTTTTTGTCTTTTTAATAGTAGCCATTCTAACTGGAGTAAGATGATAACTCATTGTGGTTTTGATTTCCATTTCTCTGATTAGTGATGTTGAGCATTTTTTCATATACTTGTTGGCCATTTGTATGTATTGTTTTGAGAAGTGTCTATTCAGATCCTTTGTCCACTTTTTTTTTTTTTGAGACAGAGTCTCACTCAGTTGCCCAGGCTGGAGTGCAGTGGCGCGATCTCAGCTCACTGCAACCTCTGCCTCCCAGGTTCAAGCAATTCTCCTGCCTCAGCCTCTCGAGTAGTTGGTACTACAGGCGTGTGCCACTATGCCTGGCTAATTTTTTTTATTTTTATTTTTAGTAGAGATGGGGTTTCACCGTATTAGCCAGTATGGTCTCGATCTCCTGACCTCGTGATCCGCCCACCTTGGCCTCCCAAAGTGCTGGGAATACAGGCGTGAGCCACCTTGCCCAGCCCCTTTGTCCACTTTTTAATTAAGGGATTATTAGTTTTTTCTTGCTGTTGAGTTCCTTGTATATTCTGGTTATTAGTCCCTTGTGGGATAAATAGTTTACAAATATTTTCTCCTATTCAAGGGTTGTCTCCACTCTGTTGATTGTTTCCTTTGCAGTGCATAAGCTTTTTAGTTTTAAGTAGTCCCACTTGTCTGTTTTTGTTTTTGTGGCCTGTGCTTTTGAGGTCTTAGCCATAAAATCTTTGCTTAGACCAATGTGCTGAACTGTTTCTCCTACGTTTCCTTCTAGTAGTTTTATAGTTTTATAGTTTCGGGCCTTATGTTTAAGTCTTTAATGCATTTTGAGTTGTTTTTTGTATATGGTGAGAGAGAGGGGTCTAGGGGTCTAGTTTCTTTTTTTTTTTCTTTTTTGTGAGACACAGTCTCACTCTGTCACCTAGGCTGGAGTGCAGTGCAATCTTGGTGCACTGCAACCTCTGCCTCCTGGGTTCAAGCAGTTCTTCTACCTCAGCCTCCCGAGCAGCTGGGTTACCCATCAGTTAGAGACGGGGTTTCCCCATGTTGGCCAGTCTGGTCTCGAACTCCTGACCTCAGGTGATCTGCCTGCCTTGGCCTCCCAAAGTGCTGGGGTTACAGGCATGAGCCACCACGCCTGGCCTAGTTTCATTCTTTTACATGTGGATATCCAGTTTTCCTAGCACTGTTTATTGAAAACGGTGTCCGTGTCCCAATGTACGTTCTTGGCGCCTTTGTCAAAAATCAGTTAGCTGTAAATAGATGGGCTTATTTCTGGGTTTTCTGTTTTATAGGTCAATGTATTTGTTTTTATATTAATACCATGCTGTTTTGGTTACTATAGCCTTGCAATGTATTTTGAAGTCAGGTGGTGTGATACTGCTCTCTCTTTTTTGCTCAGGATTACTTTGGCTATATGGGCTCTTTTTGGTTTCATACAAAATTTAGGATTGTTTTTTCTATTTCTGTGAAGAGTGACATTGGTATTTTGATAAAGATTGCATTGAATCTGTAGCTTGTTTTGGGTAGTGTGTTCATTTTAACAATATTAATTCTTCTGATCCATAAGCATGGGATGTCTTTCCATTTGTTCATGTCCTCATTAGTTTTTTTCATCAGCGTTTTGTAGTTTTTCTTGTAGAGATCTTTCACCTCCTTGGTAAAATTTCTTCCTAAGTGTTTTCTTTCTTCTTCTTCTCTCTTTTTTTTGAGACTGGTTCTTGCTCTGTCACCCAGGGTGGAGTGCAGTGGCATGATCACGGCTCAATGCAGCTTCCACCTCCTGGGCTCAAGCAATCCTCCCACCTCAGCCTTCTGAGTAGCTGGGACTACAGGCATGTGTCACCATGCCCAGCTAATTAAAAAAATGTTTTTTGTTTTGTTTTGTTTTTTGTGTTTTTTTTTTTTTGTAGAGACAGGGTCTCACTGTGTTGCCCAGGTTCCTGGACTCAAGTGATCCTCCTGCCTCAGCCTCCCAAAGTGTTGGGATTACAGGTGTGAGCCACCACACCCAGTGTTTTATTTCTTATGTGGTTATTATAAGTGGAATTTTCTTAATTTCTTTTTCAGCTATTTCATTATTGGTGTATAGAAACACTACTGATTTTTGTGTGTTGATTTTGTATCTTGCAACTGTACTGAATTTGTTTATTAGATCTAATAATTTTTTGGTGGAGTCCTTAGGTTTTTCTAAATACAAGATCATGTCACCTGCAAAGAGGGACAATTTAATGGTTAGAAAGTCGTGTGAGGAAGTAACCACTTGAGCCAAAGCCAGCCCACGAGGCACAATTTGCCTTCCTTTTTTCCATTTAGATTCATTTTATTTCTCTTGCCTAATTGCTCTGGCTAGGACTTCCAATACTATGTTGAATAGGAGTGCTGAAAGTGGGCATTCTTGACTTGTTGCAGTTCTTAGAGGAAAGGCTTTCAGCTTTTATTCAGAATGATGTTAGCTGTGGTTTTGTCATATGTAGCCTTTATTATGTTGAGTAGTGTTCCTTCTGTGCCTAGTTTGTTGAGAGTTTTTAGTCATGAAGGACGTTAGATTTTATCAAATGCTTTTTCTGCATCTGTTGAGATGTATGGTTTTTGTCCTTCATACTGTTGATATGATGTATCACATTTATTTGTGTATGTTGAACTTATCGTTGCATCCTTGGGACAAATCCTACTTGATCTTGGTGTATTATGTTTGGATTCAGTTTACTAGTGTTTTGTTGAGGATTTTTGCATCTATGTTCGTAGGGAAATTGACCTGTAGTTTTCTTTTTTTTCCCTTGCGTCCTTGTCTGGTTTTGGTATTAGGGTAATGCTGGCCTTGTAGAATGAGTTAAGGAGAATTCTCACCTCTTCAATTTTTTGAAATAGTTTGAGGAGAATTGGTGTTAGTTCTTCTTTATAAGTTTGGTAGAATTTAGCAGTGAAGCCATCTGATCCCAACATCCCAAAGATGTTGGGAGACTTTTTATTACTGATTCAGTCTCATTGCTTGTCAATTGGTCTGTCAAGGTTTTCTATTTCTTCCTTATTCAGTCTTGATAGGTTCTATGTGTCCAGAAATTTATGCATTTCCTCTAGGGCTTCCAATTTGTTAGTGTATAGTTGTTCATAATAGTCTCTGATGATCTTTTGTATTTCTGTAGTTTTTGTTGTGATGTCTCTTTTCGTTTGGGTAGTTTTCAGCTATTTTGCTAAATAGGTTTCTCTGCCTTTGGCCTTCTTTTCATCTTTTGAAACATCCAAAATTTGTGTATTTGTTTGCTTTATGGTGTCTCATATGTCATGTAGGCTTTCTTTATTCTTTTTTTTTGTCTGATGGGGGCTATTTCAAAGGACCTATCTTCCAGTTCTGAGCTTCTTTCTTCTGCTTGCTCTAATCTATTTTGAAGCTCTCAAAGGAATTTTTTATTTAATGCATTGAATTCTTCATTTCTAGGGTTTCTCTTTGGTTCTTTTTTATGCTATCTATTTCTCTGGTGAATTTCTCATTCACAACCTGAATTGTTTTTCTCCTTTCTTTGTATTATTTATCTGTGTTTTCTTGTATCTCACCGAGCTTCTTTAATATCATTATTTTGAATTCTTTTTCAACTATTTCTTTTTCATTGGAATCTGTTGCTGGAAAATTATCGTGTTCCTTTGGAGGTGTCACATTTCCTTCTTTTTTCATATTTCTTGGGTCTTTACATTGATGTCTGCACATCTAGCATAATAGTTGCCGCTTCTAATTTTTTGGACTGGCTTTTATAGGGGAAATCTTTTTTTTGAAGATGTATTTATGTGTTGGTTGGATAGGATACTTTAGCTTTGATTCTGAGTGCATGAAGTAGTGAAGTTTCTCTATGAGTTATTTGGCTGTAAACAGTGTCATTAGTGTTTGTAATTTCCTCAATGGCTTAGGCTGCAGTTGTTGTTTGAGGCTGTGGTGAGGTTTTGCTGTGGATGAGGACGCCAGGTGGGCCAGTCCTCAGGCCCCAGCGATGGCAGTAGAGGGCCGAGCGTGCCTGTTCTTGGGCCCCTGGTCAGTGTATATGGACACCGGTGTCATCTGGTCCAAACTGGCTGAATTTGGGCTTGCAGGTGGCTTGATAGGATATCAGCAGTGGCAGTGGTGGGCTGGGTGGGCGGGTAGGTCCTTGGTTCTCTGGGTGGTGTGTGTGGTGTAGGTGATGGCGCTAATGGTGATAGGACGACTTTTGGGCCCCAAAGCAGCATGTGTTCGTGTTAACAGTGCCTGCAACAGGCTGGGTGGGCCAGTCCTCAGGCCCCCAACGGGTATGTGCCAGTAGGTGCTGGCTGAGATGACAGCGGCAGGCTGGCTGGGCCCATCTTCAGGCCTCCAGGAGGAGTGCATAGCAGTGATGGTCAGGGCGGGGCAGTCTCCAAGCTCCCGGGAGGTATACTTGGGCAATGAGAGAGCAGTGCCAGCTAGCCATGCCTGTCCTCAGGTCCCTGGTGGTGTATTTGGGCACTGGCTGTGGTGGGCAGGGTGGGGCAATACCCTGGACCCCTGGTGCAGTGCTTGGGTGGCAGCAGCAGTGGTGAGCAGGCAGAGCAAGTGTGTATGCAAGTGTGCCTCCGTACTGCTGCTTGGGAGAGCTGTAGCCACAGACAGGCAGTTCTCAGGCCCTGGTGGGGGCATGTGCTTTAGCCCCTGGTGGTGGCGGCTGTGGTAGCAGCAGGGAAAACCAGTGTGCAAGTACACAGAGGTGGCCTTGCTTCTGGGGGTGGGGGGTAATTGCTAGTGGTGCACACTTAGGCCCCCAGTGGCAGCTGCTGTGGGCAGTGTTAGAGTCTGTTCTCAGAGTCTGTGTGAAGGAGCCCTGCTACTGTGGAGGGATTAAGGTTGCTGTCAGTAGTAGTCCTCCCAGGTAGGTGGTTCTTAGACTCTATGGAGCATGTGCTTTGGCTCCCTTTGTCCTGGATCGGGGTGGGCAGCCTCTCCAATGTGCTGCACCATTTGTTCCCCAGGGTGCAGGACACTGTGTATGGTAGAGTGCTGGGGATCTTGCCACTTCGCTGGGTCTAACGGTTGTTGTGCCACTGCAGCCCTCTGGGTGGATGTTGGGAGATGTTGGTGGGGCTCTAGGGATGTGGAGATGTAGGGGTTGTTGGGCTTCAGGGCAGGATGCAGTGTGGTGGGGGCTGAAGTCTCAGAATGGCGCTGTGCTACAGTTGCTTAGGACTTGGGACGTGGGCTCACTTTCTAGAGCAATGATGTTGCATGATCTCTAGGCAGGTCCTTAAGCTGTTCTCAGGGCCTGTGATGGGTTTTTCTGTGGCTAGGGCTGGCGGAGTCCGTGGTGGGAATATTGACCACTGTGGATCTCTCACTTACCCTTTCCCCTCACTGAAGAGCCTCTTTGGGCTCTCAGCCAGTCTTGGCCAAACTGGCTGTCTTGCGTCGCTCTCTTTTCATGCCTCGGGTGTTTCCTCTTACTTCTTCTTAGATTCCAGTGTTCCTTCTTAGATGCTCAGTTTGAAGATTATATACTTAATATTCTGGTTCTTCTTTGTGGAGGAGAGGAATATTGGAAGCCTCCAGTCAGCCATCTTGAAGTGATTTACCTATTGTATCTTTAAAAAATCTCATGGACTATTACTATTATTACTTACATAGTCAATGTTTGTTGAGATTTACCCACATATTTAGCATGTTCTTTGCTTTTTATTCTTGACATCTCAGACCTTTCATCTGGGATTACTTTTCTTCTTTCTGAGGTAGATCCTTCAGAATTTCCTTTACTGAAGGTCTGCTAGTGGCATTCTGTCTTGGTTTATGTTCATTTGAATATGTCATTATTTCAGCTTTGTCCTCGAAAGACACTTTCTGTGATGGTAAAATACCAGGTTGACAGCCATTCTCTTTCAGTACAATGAAGACATTCTTTTGACTTTTGGTTTCCATTATTGCTGTTGAGAATACAGCTGTCAGCATTTCTCCTCTGACTGTAATCTGTCATTTTAAAATCTAGCTACTTTAATCTTTTCATGTCATCTTTGGTGTTTTACAGTGTCACCATGGTAGTTCTGTTTGTAGGTTTTGTTGAATCTTGATGTCTTGGCAAAACCACACATATACAAATACACTGTTTACTTTCATTGTGAGAAAATAAGGATTTCAGGTGGCACAAGTAATTCAAGGTTATAAAGCAGTTTTCTTGATAGCCTTTTGAATATTGAGTACAAATAGTCCAAACCATGTTAAAGTAGAATTTGGAAGCAGTTAAGAGTAGAAACAAATGTATGCCCACCGCTGCCACAATCTGTTTTATAAATATTCCCAGAAGTCCCCAGAAGAACTTTGGGATTCTGGGGAAAGTATGGTTAAAAACTTGTAGTTGGCGTTCACCCAAAGATAATGCATGTGTGATTCGTTTTGCTTTTTTTCAGGCATCGCTTATTAATTATGGATAGGTTAATAGTGGTTAGTACCGTACTTAGACAAAGTGAAATACTCTTTTTGAGTAGAGAAAACATTTAGGCAATACACCATTTATTTAGATGTCAGCTATAAAATAAAAGTACAGTTTTTTAGATATAATTTGTATATTCTTGAAAGCAAAATATTTTTCTAATTATTTTTCATTCTAATTTTTAACATAACAATTTTCTTCTAATAGAAAAAAATGCTCAAAGCAAAATATTGGGAAAAGCTTTTGGATACAACTATCGCAAGCAGTGTGGTATTTGGCTTCATACTACTTTTCTTTTCTCTTACACATATAACTTTAGAAAACACATACATGGTCAAATCAGTGGAGAAATGTTGAAATAAGTTATGGTATAGTTGTTCTTTAGAATAATTATAGAATAATTTAGAATGAGAGTGTTTCTACTTATACTAAGAAGGAAAGCTCTCTAATATATATTAAGTGGAAAAAGTAAGTCCCCTCAAATATATACAGTGTAATACTGTTATGTCAAAACAAAATAAATATGTATTTCTATATGTACCTTTAGAAATATGTGTGTAAATATGTAAAAAAAATCTGGAAGGCTATATATCAGATCTGTAATACTGATTATTTCTGCGAAGGATGTTGAATGGTAAGGGAAGTGGTAATGGGGACTTTTGCTTTTATCTGTGGCTTTTTTTTAAAAAAAACAAGAATATATTTGTATATAGGATTTGTGCTTTAAAGTAAATAAAATGACAATTTTCATTTGAAAAGGGGTTATTGTGTATATTCTGCTTTCTTGCCTATTTTTTTCATAATCTGTTGTGACTGTATTCCCATGTAAAATATCTCTATAAATTGAAATGTATGTCTGCACTGCATTCCATTGTATGGCTGTTCCATAATTTACTTAACCCAATCTCTATTTTGTTAAGCATTTAGAATATTTCCAGATTTGTTATTAAACTAGATGATATGATGAATACTTTTATGTATATGTCTTTGTATACCTCTCTGTTTCCATAGATAACTTTGCTAGGTTAAGGGGTATGTTTTTAAGGCTGACAAGTGGTCTTTCAGAAAGGTATACCCATTTCCGCCAACCTCAGAAGTAGGTGAAAGTGTTTTTTTCCTACTCTGGCCAACCTTGGGAATTATTTTTCTTGTTATTTTTTGCTAATTAAAAAAAACAATTGGTTTCCAAAATTTCATTTCTTAGATTACTAGTGAGATTGAATCTTTTTCTTTCCATGTTTTTTGGTCATTAATATTCCTTTATAGTTTGCCTGCTAATCACCTTTTCCCATTTTTCTCTTAGCATGTTTTTTCTTATTGATTTGAGTGCTTCATTTATTGCACATATCAACCCTGTGTCATAAAAGTAAAAACTTTTTTCCAGTAGTTTGCTTTTTAATGTTAAAGTTTTTTTAACTGAGAGAAATATTATTTATTGACTTGAATATTAAATACTTTAAATGTCTTAGAGTTAAATAATTTCAAAAGGCACACATAATATTAAATTAATTGAATTCCATAAATTAAAAAAATCTATTTTTGTTTATTTTGAATGTTTCTATTCTTTTTTTTTTAAACACATCATTCAAATGACAATACTTTGAATATTTCTTAAAAACACTGGAAGTGTTTGCTCTCAACCTTTATATAACAGCTTTTCCAAAATATTTTAAGGTCGTAGCACTTAAAACTTTATAATTAATAACTAAAGAAATACAGTTGCCTAGTTTCTTAAAAAATGTAACGAGGCATCTATGAATGCTCCTTGATAGGACTTTACATTAAATAAATGTTTATTTAAGTTTTACTGGTTTCCTTTTCAAGGATAGTAATAAAGTTTAATTTACTTTAAAACTTTTTCTAACAATTTTTAAAAACTGTGTAAATACTTCTGTGATCAGAAACAGCAAAAATTTGCATTAGGCTTATTAATGGTAGAAAAAAATCACTGAGAAACTTACTTGGATAGAAAATTCAGCAAGCTGTGTGGCTTTTTCCCCCTTGTTTATTTAAGTTTTCTTTTCTTAGCTCTTGTTATGACCCTACAATCTTTCAAAGCCCTTAGCTTCTGGTTGGTGCTGTCACAGCTCATCAGATTTACTCACGAGACCCGTACAGAGTGTCTGGTGAAAAAGAGGAAAGGAACATATGTGCTGCTGTGTCCTTGGCAACTTGCAGAAGGCTGAATCACGCAAATGAAAACGAGGCCCATTGTAGATTTTCTTCTTGCAAACTTATTTGATCTTGCCGTTTTCTGTTTTCAACGTGCTCCCCCCTCTTCTGTATCTTATATTTTAGTTCTCTCTAAAAAATAATAGAAATTTAGGAATGCCCTGTAAGCTACCGTTTTTTCCCTCATATTGCCATTCCCATGTCTCCAGTGCATATATACTTATAGGAGTATATGGCCAGTCATTTCATTAAAGTCCAAATATTTAATACATGAAAGAGCAAGACAGGATAATCCAGCAACTTAGAATCAGAACTAGGACTACCTTGTTTTGAAGGCTATGTGAAAAATTTTTTTAAAATCTCTTATTTTTCTTGTCTTTTTTGGGGAAGGTTTGTAAACCCATTACTATTTTGTCTCTATAATTTTATTTATTAACATAATAAATAAATACAAATTATTAGTCTTTGGAGAAATTAGTCTTTTGAAAAACTAAGAAGTAAAAGATTCTTTTAAAAGTTTGCCCCCAGTATTAATTGCTTTCATTATTATGGGATGTTCAAAGTTTTTAACTTTAGCTTCAGATTTATGTATCATTGATTGTAACTTAATGACCTACACTGGTCTGAAGTGTCATCTTGTAGCCTAATTCTTTAAGCAATTGTGACCTTACAGACTAGGAAGGAGGGCAAGCAGCAAACTTCCAGATGCCGAGTATAAGGTTGCAGGATCCCAAGGGTATAGAGGAATTCTTCTGGTCCAAAGGGAACCGTGGAGGAGGGGAAAACCTAGAATCAGGAAGGTGTAGCAAAGCATTCCTGTCCTGTGGCATCGTAGGCTTCCAGTGACCATCTTAACTCTTTTTGATAAAACCTTCCCGTTTATTGGGGCTTCTGTCCCCCTACATCTCACAGATACAGCTTAATTTAGAATTGGAACTCAGTGGTAACATGGCATTTCCTTCACAACTTACTTAAATAGACCTTAAAGGTAATTAATTATTTTGGGCAGTGTTAGCTGCTTCTTTGAATGCTGGTTTATTTTATGGGCAAGTATGTGTGTGGTTTAGTTTTTTCTTAATTAAAACTTTAAGGGAGTGGGTTTTAAAAATCTAAACGTTTGATGTTTTAAAAAAATGTAACTGGTCACTTTATGTAGTAGTTTTTTTTTTCTATTTTGAGAAACTCTAATGTTTTCCTTCTTAACTGTTTCAAAGTTTGTCTTTTGGGAATTTTTTTGTTCAGCAAACAAGAAATAGGTCTACTTTCCACACTCCCATCCCATTCTCATTTTTAAGAAAACAAAACTAGAAATTGTGGCTGCTTTTTGCTCTTTGTTCAGGTATGTGCAGAGAGGAGTATGTGGTATCTGTAACTTGTGCTTCATCTCTCTAAATTTTAAAATTAAGATTTTATAGCTTTTAATGCATGTATTCACCAACTTTCTCCCTGTTTTTGTAGGACTGTGTATGTTCAGTTAAAGCCACATAAAGCAGCACTTTTTATTTTTCTGTATAACAGTAGGTCAAAAGTGGCAGAGGTGCATATAACTAAGGTTGTAAAAAGTTCGAGGTGTGTTAGTCCCACTAGAAGGCTTCTGAATAAACACTTGAGTATTTACGTAGATTTTTGCCCTTAATGTAGTTTATAATAAAATATGGACTAATATACTGAGTATATTCAGTACTCTTGTTTGGTATAAATGAAATGGTTAGAAATGCTGTCAACCTAAATGACTGACTCAAAAGCTATGAAATTTAATACAGCTGATATTTTCTTTTTCATATGAACAGCTTGGAACAAATGTTTTGCTTGTGCAAATGAGATGGCTATTATGATGCAAAGAAGCATCTTGGAAAAAAAATTTCCTTTTTCTGTTTTAAGTATTCCAGCTAAATACTGCAACAATTGCAAGCAGAGTCTGGAGATTTTTCTTTCTTGCTTCTGTTGTATGATATATTTTAGCAAGTTCTCTTGAGACTATTAAAATGTCTTGGTTTTTAGGACATGTGATCAGGTGGGGATAACTTTGTCTATAGATGCAGTGGGTTAGCAGTTAGATTTTGCATGTCTTCTCATTTCTTTCTAGTTTCTCTGACCCCGGGTAACCTTTGGAAGGACCTTTGGTTCTTCTGAAGGCAGGAGTGAAGGAGGTTTGAGCAGGTGACTGATGATCACTGTCTCTACAGTCCACAGACAATATACGAATTACTTTAGCAGTCCCCTTAGTCCCTTCCTCCCACTCCTCCCCCCTTAAACCAACAAATGCAAATAGCTTCATCCCCATTTGCTAGAAATTCAGGCTTGCTCAGGCAACATGGGCTTTGTTGACTTGCTTTCTCCAGAAAGGCAATTTTATTCCTGGTAAGGAGCAAGGCTATCCTATCATTTGGAACCTAAATCACCTTAACAGTAAAAACAGCAACAACTTGTTTCTCTGGAATATTGATAAAGGTACGAATTACTGCAAAAGTTTTTTTATATTGTAATTGAAGTGTGGTTAAAGAAATTCATTGTCTGCTTTGTTAGCTTTTGTATACTAAATATCTCGGTAATTTTGGTTATCTCAAAGATGTCCTCTGTTTTGTTCTAAATATTACTTATTGAAATTGTTGGCACTATTATTTGAATAGTAACTTCTAAAAATTGTTTTATGGTACAGGGAAAAGTAAGCCTTTGGTTATTTCTACCATAAAAATGTTTTTTTTTCTTTTTAAAAAGAATAATCCTATTGTAAGTCAAGTTTGATCATTTAAATCACCAGTTTGTAATGACACTGTTGTCATTTTTTAAAAAATAGTTTTTAGGGATGTGACAGTAAATGCTTTTTTACTGGTATTACCTGAGATTTATTAAAAGTTTTTTTATGATACAAAAATGTGAATAACATTTTACTAATTAAATATATTAATACATCTGATGTGTGTTTTTGGAAATTGTAGCAGAGACAGCTAAGATTTTTTTTTTAACAGTAGCATAATGGAAGTTACTCTGTAGAAATAATTTAGGAGGAAACAAGATACTAAGGTTTAAAAATTGAGTGGCTTTTAAAAGCTCATGTTGCTAGATGAATTATGAATTGACCTAAAACAACTGAAGTTGCTTCTTTTTGTGTGAACTTTCTTCTGAAAATATTAAAAGCTATGGAGATTATCATATTTTTAATAATGTCATTTTGACCAAAATCTTGGTTCTTTTGAAGTAAGCACATATGAGTAGCAATTGTGAAATAAAATAGTCTTCATAAGAAGCATCCCCCATGAGGCTGAAGGGGGGAGTAGTTTACAAATAGTGTCAGTGGTTGATTGGCAAGTAGAAAACAAACATGTTTTAAAAACAAGATTCTTAGAGCCTTTCTAAATTCTAATTGTGATTTCTAGCTTGTTCTTGCATTTTTATGATTTTCTTTCTAGGCTGAATACTTATGGGGATATAATTATATAACAGGGTAGGGAAACGATGTAAATTTTACTAAATTAGATTTTCTTATTTTAATTTAGCATATATGCCAACTTAAAATGGCATTGTCACTTAGGTATGGCGGTAGAGAACAACTTTAGCTGGTCTTTTGTTTCTTAAACAAAATACAGGTTAGAGAACTATCCTTTAATGTCTCATTGGGTTTGGGAAATTTTTCCCAGTAACATTGCAAGATTCCAGTAACCTTAAGATAGAATATTCTATGCAGATTAAGGTATAATGTTTTATAAGATATATGAAGTGTTTCTTCTTCCTTCTTTAATCTGTTTATCTTAGGTCCCCAAGCCCTGTTTTGAAGTGGGGGAGGAGGGAGTGAATCAAAACTATAGATCCTTTCAATATATTTGGTTTTGGTTTAGTTACCCAGACCTAATTTTTAAAAGCTGCTGGAAAAGACGTAACAGCGCTTCCTAATGAGAAGTTCTGTCAGACCCCCAAAGCAATCTAATTTAAATGAAATCTTTACTTTTCTGAGTGAGTGATTTCTTTCTTTTTGTGTCGGAATTGCTTTTTATTATATGTGTTAAACATGTAATTTTTAATACTGTAAAACTGATATCTTTGGTGTTGAGAGGGAAACCTACATGGACCATCAAGGAGACTCAGGAAGGATGGTGAAGGAGCTAAGGCAGCAGATTCTGGGCTTGTTTTAGCTCTTGAACTCTGGCCATGTCATCCATCTCTGCTTGATAGATGAAGAGAACCCTCTGATTCAAATAGGGAAATTGGTGCAAGGTCCAACACGGGTTAAAATATGAAAAGGCAGGTACAATTTTTATAAAAACTGGAACAGCTACCACTGAAAATTAAAGACTGTGTTTTCCTTTGTAACTTCATCCCTTTTCCTTGTGGTGATCAGTTGCAAAACAAATCTTTGAAAATGAAGGGAGGGGAACAAAAGGGCCTTTTGTGCTCGTTTTGGGTACAGTAGGAAAGTGGGAGAAAGAATGAAAAAGTAGTATCTCAGAGAAGTTTTTAAGTGATGATACAAGGAAGAGTGCTAACCTGTGGGAGGCAAGGTTGAGGTGTGGGAGGGATGTCTGACTAGAACAGAGGATGCCCTGTTACTATGCATGGAGGTAGACACTGTGTGTTTCTGACGGTCAGCTACTTGGGCAACAGAAATGCTTTTACCATTATGTTCTGCTGAGTCAGTTTCTTTGAATGATTACTGCCTGTAGTACTGAGGTGATCTATTCTTTAATTCTGAAATTGCTGGAGACTGAGTTGCAGATTATTGTGTTTTATTTGTGAGGATTCTAAAGGTCACTGCTGGTATGCAGTGAGCCTGCGTGGGTATTTCTAATGTTATTTTTAATAGGTTCACATATACTAGTCTAAAAATTTTATAGCTGTTTATCTAAATAGAATATTATAATGCTAATGTTAAATCATCATTTTCTTTAGAGACATCTATGTATTTAGAATGGCTGGTTCTATTGTTACTCAAAGAAGTGGCTAAGTTGTTTGTTTTTTGGGGGACATTTTGTATTTTTAATGACAAAATTGGTAAGTATTATAGAACATTTAGAAAATAAGTGATAAGAGGAAAATCTGAAAACTACATGTATTCTTGCCATCTGTAGATTATCACTGCTAATGTTTTTGTATATAAGGATTAGAATATTTTAATTAAAAATCAAATTTTAATTGCCAGTAGTCATTGAGACCAATTGAGGGCATCTTTTAAAAAGCATATGTTGTATTCTATTCTATGTACACAGAATTGTATTAATTTCATCTCATCTAATTAGGTATTCTTATTCTGTTATTCTGGTAGCTAACAGACTTAAAATGTGGTCCGATTGTAAATATATGAATTAGAGAAATTCCACAGGAAAATTTAAATTGTCAAGAAAGACTATCAGAAGGTACTCCACCAATATTTGGTGCAATAGTTTTTCTTAAAGGTATATTTAGTCAAGAGAATTGAAAAAACTCAATTGCTTTGAGGAAAAAACAAAAAACTAAAGCACCTAAACATGGACTTATTATTTTTAGATTTCAGCTTTTATTTTAGATACAGAGGGTACATGTACAGGATTGTTACATGGGTATATTGCATCCAGTTAGTGAGCATAGTACCCAATAATTAGTTTTTCAACCTCTCCTCCTCCTCACCCCCCCGTAGTCTGCAATATCTATTGTTCACATGTTTATGTCCATGTGTGCTCAGTGTTTAGCTCTCACGTATAAGTGAGGACATGCAGTATTTGATTTTCTGGTCTTGTGTTTATTTGCTTAGGATTATGGCCTCCAGCTCCATCTATGTTGCTGCAAAGGATATGATTCCATTCTTTTTTATGGCTATCTAGTATTCCATGGTGTATATGTACCACATTTTCTTTGTCTAGTCTACTATTGATGGCCACCTAAATTGATTCCACGTCTTTGCTATTGTGTATAGTGCAGCAATGAACATATGAGTGCATGTGTCTTTTTGGTATAATAATCTGTTTTCCTTTGGGTATATACTCAGTAATGGGATTGCTGGGCCGAATGGTAGTTCTGAGTTCTTTGAGGAATCTCCAAACTATTTTCCACAATGGCTGAACTAATTTATGTCCCCACCAACAATGTATAAGTGTCCCCTTTTCTCTACAGCCTTGCCAACATCTGTTTTGTTTTTTTTTTTTTTGAGGCGGAGTTGCGCTCTTGTTGCCCAGGCTGGAGTGCAATGGCACGATCTTGGCCCACTGCAACCTCCACCTCCCAGGTTCAAGCGATTCTCCTGCCTCAGCCTCCCGAGTAGCTGGGATTACAGGCATGTGCCACTGTGCCTGCTAATTTTGTATTTTTAGTACGAGACGGGGTTTTTCCATGTTGGTCAGGCTGGTCTTGAACTCCTGACCTCAGGTGATCCACCCGCCTCAGCCTCCCAAAATGCTGGGATTATAGGCGTGAGCCACCACACCCGGCCACGTCTGTTGTTTTTTGACTTTTTAAATAATAGCCATTCTGACTGGTGTGAGATGGTATGTCATTGTGGTTTTGATTTGCATTTCTCTGATAATTAGTGATGATGAGCATTTTTTCATGTTTGTTGGCCATATGTATGTCTTTTGAGAAGTGTCTGTTCATGTTCTGTGTCCATTTTTAAATGGGGTTATTTATTTTTTGCTTGTTGATTTAAGTTTCTTATAGATTCTGGATATTAGACTTTTGTTGGATGTGTATTTTGTGAATATTTTCTCCCATTCTGTAGGTTGTCTGTTTATTCTGCTGATGGTTTCTTTGGCTGCGCAGAAGCTCCTTTGTTTAATTAGCTCCCACTTGTCAATTTCGTTGCACTGGCTCTTGAGGACTTAGCTAAAAATTCTTTGCTAAGGCCAATGTTGAGAGGGTATTTGCTGGGTTTTCTTCTAGGATTTTTATAGTTTGAGGTCTTACATTTGAATCTTTAATCCATCTTGAGTTAATTTTTGTATATGGTGAAAGGTAAGGGTTTAGTTCCATTCTTCTGCATATGGCTAGCCACTTATCGCAGCACCATTTATTGAATTAGGGAGTCCTTTCTCCATTGTTTGTTTTTGTTGGTCTTGCACAAGATCAGATGGTTGTAGGTATATGGCTTTATTTCTGGGTTTTCTGTTCTGTTCCATTGGTCTGTCTGTTTTTGTACCAGTACCATGCTTATAGTATAGTTTAAAGTTGGGTAGTGTGATACCTCTGGCTTTGTTCTTTTTTGTGTAGGATTGCTTTGGTTATTTGGGCTCTCCTTTGGTTCGGTATGAATTTTAGAATAGTTTTTTTCTAATTTTGTGAAGAATGACACTAATAGTTTGTTAGCAATAGTGTTGAATCTGTAAATTGCCTTACACAGTATGGCTGTTTTAATGATATTGAGTCTTCCAATCCATGAGTATGGGATATTTTTCCATCTATTTGTGTGATCTCTAATTTCTTTCTGCAGTGTTTATAGTTCTCCTTGTAGAAATCTTTCACCTTCTTGGTTACCTCTATCTAGATATTTCATTTTCTTTGTGGTTGTTGTAAATGGGATTGTGTTCTTGATTTGACTCTAAGCCTGGATATTATTGGTATGTAGAAATGTTACTCATTTTTCCGCATGGATTTTTATATCCTGAAACCTTGCTAAAATAATGTATCAGTTCTACTAGCCTTTTGGCAGAGTCTTCAGGGTTTCCTAGGTATAGAACATATCATCACTGAAGAGAGATAGTTTGACTTCTTCTTTTCCTGTTTGGATGCTTTTTATTTCTGACTGTTCTGGCTAGAACTTCCAGTACTATGTTGAATAGAAGTGGTGAGAGTGGGCGTCCTTGACTTGTTCCAGTTCTCAAGGGGAATGGTTCCAGCTTTTGCCCATTTAGTATGATGTTGGCTGTGGGTTTGTCATAGATGGCTCTTATTATTTTGAGGTATGTTTGTTTGATGCCCAGTCTATTGAGGGTTTTTATTATGAAGAGATGTTGGGTTTTATCGAAAGCTTTTTCTGCACCTATTGAGATGATTGTGTGGTTTTGCTTTTAATTCTGTTTATGTGTTGAATCACATTTATTGATTTGTGTGTGTCGAACCAACCTTGCATCCCAGGAATAAAGCCTGCTTGATCGTGGTGAATTAACTTTTTGATGTGCTGCTGGATTCAGTTTGCTAGTATTTTGTTGAGGATATTTGCCTCTGTATTCATCAGGGATAGTGGCCTGAAGTTTTTTTTTCTTTGTCATGTCTCTGCCAGATTTTGGTATTAGGCTAATGATGCTAGCTTCATAGAATGAGTTCAGGAGGAGTCCTTCCCCTTCAGGTTTTTGGAATAGTTTCAGTAGGATTGGTACCAGCTCTTCTTTGTATGTCTGATGGAATTCGGCTGTGAATTCATTTGTTCTGGGGCTTCTTTTGGTTGGCAGGTTTTTTATTACTGATTCAATTTCAGAGCATGATATTGGTCTAGTCAGGGTTTCAATCTCTTTCTTATTCAATCTTGGGAGATTGTTTGTTTCCAGGAATTTATCTATTTCCTCTAGATTTTCTAATTTGTGTGTGTAGAGTTCTGTTGGTTTTGTTTGTTTGTTTGAGATAGGGTCTCACTTTGTCACCCAGGCTGGAGTGCAATGGCGTGATCTTGGCTTACTGCCACCTCAACTTCGTGGGCTCAAGTGATCCTCTCGCCTCAGCCCCACAAGTAGCTGGAATTACAGGTGTGTGCTACTATGCTTGGCTAATTTTTGTATTGTTAATAGAGACGGGGTTTTACTATGTTGCCCAGGCTGGTCTCGAACTCCTGGATTCAAGCAATCTACTCACCTCGGCCTCCCAAAGTGCTGGGATTACAAGTGTGAGCCACCGCGCCCGGCCTTGCATAGAGTTGTCCATAGTATTCTCTGAGGATCTTTTATATTTCTGTGGGATCAATTGTAATGTCATCTTTATCATTTCTGATTGTACTTATTTCTATTTTCTCTTTTTTTTTCTTTGTTAACCTAGCTAGTGGTCTATCAATCATGTTTATTTTTGCAAAGAACAAACTCTTGGTTTCCTTGATCTTTTGTTGGATTTTTGCGTCTCAGTTTTGTTTTTGTTTTTGTTTTTTTTGAGACGGAGTTTCACTCTTGTTGCCCAGGCTGGAGTGCAGTGGCGCGATCTTGGCTCACTGCAACCTCTGCCTCCTGGGTTCAAGTGATTCCCTTGCCTCAGCCTCCCAAGGAGCTGGGATTACAGGTGCACGCCACCACGCCCAGCTAATTTTGTATTTGTAGTAGAGATGGGGTTTCTCCATGTTGATCAGGCTGGTCTCGAACTCCTGACCTCAGGTGATCCACCCACCTTGGCCTCCCAAAGTGCTGGGATTACAGGCGTGAGCCACAGCGCCCAGCCTATGTCTCACTTTTATTAAATTTGCCTTTAATTTTAGTTATTTCTTTTTTCTGCTAGCTTTGGGGGTTGGTTTTTTTTTTTCTTTCTAGTTCCTTTAGGTGCAAAGTTGGATTTTTTTTTTTTTTTTTTTTTTTGAGACAGAGTCTCACTCTATCCCCTAGGCTGGAATGCAGTGGTGCGATCTCAGCTCACTGCAGCCTCCGCCTCCCAGGTTCAAGTGATTCTTATGCCTCAGCCTCCCGAGTAGCTGGGATTACAGGCGCCTGCCAGCACGCCCGGCTAATTTTTGTATTTCTAGTAGAGATGGGGTTTTGCCATGTTGGCCAGGCTGGTCTCGACCTCCTGACCTCAGGCAATCCACCTGCCTTGGCCTCGCAAAGTGCTGGGACTACAGGCCGGAGTCACTGTGCTTGGCCCAAAGTTAGATTTTTAATTTGAGATCTTTGTAACTTGTTGATGAAGGCATTTAGGACTATAAACTTTCCTTTTAACACTGTTTTAGCAGCATCCCAGAGATTTCGGTAAGTTGTTTCCTTATTTTTATTAATTTCAAAGAATGTTTTGATTTCAGCCTTAATTTTGGTGTTCACCCAGGAGTTATTCAGGAGCAAGTTGTTTAATTTCCATGTATTTATGTAGTTTTGAGAGATCTTGGTAGTGATTTCTATTTTTATTGCACTGTGGCCCAAGAGTGTGCTTGGTATGATTTCAGTTTTTTTTAGTTTTATTGAGACTTGCTTTATGACTGAGCGTGTGGTCGATTTTAGAATATGTTCTGTGTGCAGATGAGAAGGATATATATTCTGTGGTTGTTGGGTGGAGTATTCTGTAGATGTCTATTAGGTCCAGTTGGTCAAGTGTTGAGTTTAAGTCTAGAATTTCTTTATTAGTTTTCTGCTTCAATGATCTAACACTATCAGTGAGGTGTTGAAGTCTCTCAGTATTGTGTGGTTGTCTGAGTCTTTTCTTAGGCCAGGAAGAACTTGTTTTATGAATCTGGGTGCTCCAGTGTTGGGTGCATATATATTTAGCATAGTTAAGACTTCTTGTTGGATCGTACCCTTTATCATTATATAATTACCTTCATTATCTTATTTTTTATTGGTTTAAAGTCTGTTTTATCTGATATAAGAATAGCGACTCCTGTTCTTTTTTGTTTTCTGTTTGTGTGATAGATCTCCATTCTTTTACTTTGAGCCTATGAGTGTTGTTACATGTAAGATGGGTGTCTTGAGGACAACAGATGGTTAGGTCTTGTCTTTGTATTCAGCTTGCCATTCTGTGTCTTTTAAGTGGAGTGTTTAGCCCATTTACATTCAAGGTTAGTACTGATATGTATGATTTTGATCCTGTCATTGTGTTGTTAGCTGGTTGTTATGTAGACTTAATTGCATACTTGCTTTATAGTGCCTGTGGGCTATGTGCTTAAATGGGTTTTCGTGGTAGCAGGTGTCATTCTTTCAATTTCATGTTTCACACTCCCTTAAGGATCTCTTGTAAGGCTGGTCTAGTTGAAATGCATTCTCTCAGCATTTGCTTGTCTGAGAAGGATTTTATTTCTCCCTCGTGTATGAAGCTTCATTTGGTGGCATATGAGATTCTTGGTTGGAATTTCTTTTCTTTAAGGACACTGAAAATAGGCCCCAATATCTTCTGGCTTGTAAGGTTTCTGCTGAGGGTCTACTGATAGTCTGATGGGATTCCCTCTGTACATGACTTGACCCTTATTTCTGGCTGCCTGTAAAATTTTTTCTTTTGCATTGACCTTGGTGAATCTCATAACTATGTGCTTTGGGGATGGTTGTCTTGACCGTCTAGCTGGTGTTCTCTGTATTTCTTCTGTTTGCATGTCAACCTCTTTAGTGAGATTAGGGAAAATTTCATGGACTGTATCGTCAAATATATTTTCCAAGTTGCTTATTCTCTGTCCTCTCTCAGAAATGCTAGTGAGTCATAGATTTGGTCTCTTTGCATAATCCCATATTTCTCAGAGGTTTTGTTCGTTTTTAAAAATCATTTTTTCTTTCTTTTTGCCTGACTGAGTTGATTCAAAGAAGTAGTCTTCGAGCTCTGAGATTCTTTCCTCAGCTTGGTCTCTTCTACTTGTTAATACTTTTGATTGTATTATGAAATTCTTGTAGTGAGTTTTTCAGTTCTAGAAGTTCAGTTTGGTTCTTTCTTAAAATGGCTATTTTGTCTTTCACCTCTCACATTGTTTTACTGGATTTTTTGGATTGGATTTCAGCTTTCTCTTGAATCTTAATGAGCCTCCTTGCACATCCGGATTCTGAATTCTGTGTCTGTCATTTCAGACTGATTAAGAACCATTGCTGGGGAGCTAGTAGACTCCTTTGGAGGTAAAGAGGACACTCTGGCTTTTTGAATTGCCAAAGTTCTTGTGCTGATTCTTTCTCATCTAGGAGGGTTGGTGTTCCTTTAACTGTGGTGTAAGTTGAGTATAGTCCATTGGCTTCATTTCTGGATGCTTTCAGGGGGCCAGTGCCCTGTGCAGGATCTTTATGTGTAGGTGAATTCTTACATTTGATTTATAGGTGTATTTATTAGCCCAATAATTTTTCGTTTTGTAGTTTGTGCTGTGATCCAGTAGATGGCACTTGACAGTAATAGCTGTAGGTAGTTAGGTTAGTACCCATCCACGCTTTTGTACTTCCTCGTGTCCACAGGCGTGCTCTATAGTGGGGTACAGAGGAAGAGAAGTGGTCCCCTCCTAGGTCTGCTCCTGGGCCTTGGGGGAGCCCCCTCTGATGACTGTTGTGCTTGTGATTCTTTTGTTAGGTTTTCCAGGTTGTGGTGTCCTGTCGGGGTTGCAGTGGAGAAATACACCACACCCCTTCTGGACCAGCCCTCTGAGGGAGGCACACCCTGCTCCCGCCCTGGCTCAGGAACCTACATGTCTTGCCCCTCTCAGGGCTCTGAGGGTGGGTACCCCTCCTCTCCTCGAGTGGCAGCCACAGATCTCAGCTGTATACTCCCTAGTTGCAGGCTGCAGCCGTGGAGGAACTGGAACTTTCCGTGGCTCCTGGTCAGGTTCCAACTGTGCTGGGGGATCTGATGTGCTTCTTGGTTGCTAGGAAAGTAATCAGTTGCAGCAAGGCACTCAGGCTGGGCTGCAGGGGCTGTGCCGTGCACCTGCTGCTGCACAGTAGCTAGGCATTGGGCCTGGGAGGGGCTGGTGGGCAGGAGGGCTTGCAGAGCAGGCATGCTCCAGTCCCATGGGGAAGCTGGCCCAGCTCTCTCCTGGCTCAGAGATCAGCTGGGTGTCTGTGGCTGCTGTCTGCCAGAGCTGCCCAGCACATAAAACCTCCTGGGCTCTGCACCATCCAAAGGCCTGTCTCTGCCTCCTTCCCGGGTAGATCCCCCTGCCAACTCACATGTCCATGGGGGATGCAGGGTCCTCTGTAGCTAAAGTCACAGAGGTCCGTGGCCAGAGTGAGTTGTCCTTCAGTTCTTTTACTCACCCCTTTCCCAGGAGCTGTTCAGGGCTGGGAGCTAGCCTTGCATTCGGGTACCCTGTGCAGGGTTCCCAGCTTCCTCCCTCTTCAGCCTTTGCTTCAGTGGTGCCTATCCATTCACTCTTGGTGTTTTCTCCCCAAAGATCTGCCCAAATTATGGTGCTTTAGTTGATAATTTGGTGTCTCTCTTTTATTATTTATTTAATTTCGAAATAGGGTCTCACTCTGTTGCCCAGGCTGGAGTGCAGTGGCATGATCTCAGCTCACTGCAGTCTCTGCCTTCCAGGCTCAAGTGATCCTCTCACCTCAGCCTCCTAAGTAGCTGGGACTACTGGCGTGTGCCACCACATCTGGCTAATTTTTGTAGAGATGGGGTTTTACCATGTTGCCCAGGCTGATGTCAAACTCCCGAGCTCAAGTGATCCTCCCGCCTCGGCTTCCCAAAGTGCTGGGATTACAGGTGTGAGCTACCACACCCAGCTAATTTGGCCTCTCTTGGTGGGAACGGCACTTCCTGCTGTGTCTAGTTGGCCATCTTCTCCCCTATTACACTGGATTATTAAGGAAGGGCATGTCGATATTTGTTTTCTGTACTACTTTGTTCTTTTTTTTTGTGGTTTATGTAAGCTCCCTCAAATTTGAACGTGAAAAACATATTTAACCAAAATATTTAATTCTGTTTTATGTTTAAGTTTATAGAAGAAAATATTTTGATTAAAAGATCTCTTTTCATTTTCCTCCTCATTAATTAAAAATAGTACCCAGTTTAAACAAAGAGCATAAGCTTTTGGGTAAGACAGTTCTGAATTTGAATCCTAGTTCTACCACTTCTAGACTAATGTGTGATACTGGGTTGGGTGGTTACTTATCTTGCTGAGCCTCTGTTTATTCATATTTAAAATAGAGATAACACTTGCTTCACAAAATTGTAAAGACAAATTTTAATACTATATGCAGAGTCTCTGGCACATTTGAGGTTTGCAAATTTCCTTCCTGGACCTGGCATGGTGGCTCATGCCTATAATCCCAGCACTTTGGGAGGCCGAGGTGGGTGGATTGCTTGAGGCCAGGAGGTTGAGACCAGCCTGGGCAACATGGTGAAACTCTGTCTCTTCAAAAAATAAAAAAGTTAGCTGGGTGTGGTGATGCATGCCTGTAGTCCCAGCTACTTGAGAGGCTGAAGTGGGAGGATCTCTTGAGCCTGGGAAGTCGAGGCTGCAGTGAGCCGTGATCACACCACTGCACTCCAGCCTGGGTGACAGAGTGAGAACCTTGTCTCAAACAAAAACAGAAACAAATTTTCTTCCTTGTTTATATTTATCCCAAGGTTGGTTTTTTTTGTTTGTTTTTGTTTGTTTTTGTTTTTAGATGTGGTGAAATTCACATAACATAAAATTAGCCATTTTAAAATGAACAATTCAAGAGCATTTAGTACATTCACTATGTTGTGCAACCATCACCTCCATTTTATTCTGAAACATTTTTATCACCTTAAAAGAAAACCCTGTGCCCATTAAACAGTTGCTCCCCATTTCTTTCTCCCCCTTGCCCTTGTTAATCACCAATCTATATTCTGTCTCTATGGATTTACCTATTCTAGATATTAATAGTTTGTGTAAATGGAATCATACAAGGTGTGACCTTTTGTGTCTTTCACTTAGCATAATGCCTTCAAGGTTTATACATGTTGTAGCATATTTCAGTACTTCATTCCTTTTTATGACTGAATACTATTCCTTTGTATGGATATGTCACAATTTGCTTATCCATTTCTCCGATGATGGACATTTAGGCTCTTTCCACCTTTTGGCTACCGTGAATAGTGCTGCTGTGAACATGGGTGTGTATGTATGTATGTCAATGTATGTATACGTATGTATGTATGTCAATACATACATACACACCCATGTTCATAGCAGCACTACTACCATATGAGCTACCAATTCCACTCATATATATATGAGTACGTCTTTTCAGTTCTTTGGGATCTGTACCTAGGAGTGGAATTGGTAGCTCATATGGTAATTTAATTTTTTTGAAGAACTGCCAAACTGTTTTTTTTTTTTTTTTTCTTCTTGAGACTGAGTTTTGCTCTGTCACCCAGGCTGGAGTGCAGTCGTGCAATCTTGGCTCACTGCAACCTCCGCTTCCTGGGTTCAAGCAATTGTCGTGCCTCATGCTCCCGAGTAGCAGGACTACAGGTGTGCACCACCACACCTGGCGGATTTTTGTGTTTTTAGTAGACATGGGGTTCCTGTTGGCCAGGCTGATCTCGAACTCCTGACCTCAGCTGATCTGCCTGCCTTGGCCTCCCAGAGTGCTGGGATTACAGGCGTGAGCCACCGCTCCCGGCTGCTAAACTGTTTTTCACAGCAGCTGCACCACTTTACATTCTCACTAGCAGTGTACAAGGGTCCTGATTTCTCCACATCCTTGCCAACGGTTGTTATTTGTCATCTTTTTTATTATAGCCATCCTAGTGAGTCTGAAGTGGTACCTAAATTTGCAGTTCTTCCTTCTGTTTTGAATATATTCTAAAAATTAAGTTGGTCGATGAGTATTTGAAGCTTACTTTTGCCAAGAAAATGGTAAAATGTTACGATCAAGCTATAGTAGTCAATTTAATGCGTAAACACCCTGAATTGTTTCTATGAGAATATAAGATCAGAGACAAAACTTGAATTTTAAACAGTCATTAACATTAACAATCAGCAAACATTTATTGGATGCACATTATATGGTAGGCCCTAGACCAGATATTTGAGATATAACAGTGGAACTTAACATAGTTCCTTCTCCTAAGGGAACTCACAGTGTGGTGGGACAGATAGATATATGTAAATAAAGATAAGATGTTATAAGGTCTATGCCAATAGAGATAAATACATACAGTATGTGTGCTGTGTGAGCATCATGGTCCTATGTTTGCCTGGGTAACTTATTGCTAGAATTTTACAGAGCTGGTAGTTGAGCAGAATTTCAAAGAATGTGTAATAGTTTAGCCATTGACAACAAGGAAGGGAAGACCTTTCCTGAAAGGAGGATCGGTCTCTGTGAAGGCAGAAAGAGTGAGAATGGAAGCCTGAGCAGATGTTGACAAAAAGTCAAATTCTGTAAAATGTTTGAAGAGGTTTATTCTGAGCCAAATATGAGTGACCCTGGCATGTGACACAGCCCCCAGGAGATCCTGAGAACATGTGCCCAAGGTGGTCAGGGTGCAGCTTGGTTTTATACATTTTAGGGAGACATGAGACTGCAATCAAATACATTTAAGAAAATACATTGGTTTGGTCCAGAAAGGTGGGACAGCTCGAAGGTGGGGGGACTTCCAGGTCATAGAGTTAAAATTTTTCGAATTGGCAATTGGTTGAAAGAGTTATCAATAGGAAGAAATGTCTGGGTTGTGATATGAGGTTGTAGAGACCAAGTTTTATCATGTAGATGAAACCTGCAGGTAGGCTTCAGAGAGAATAGATCATAAATGTTTCTTATCAGACTAAAGGTCTGTGTTGATATTAATGCTGGAGAGGTATAACGAGGCATATCCGACCCCTGTTTCTCATCAGACCTGAACCAGTCTTTCAGGTTAAATTTTAAAGTGCCCTATCCTAGGGGGAAGTCCATTCCGATGGTTGGGAGTGGGGCTTAGAATTTTATTTTTTGGTTTACACAGATGATTATGGCAGAATCTATAATGACAGCTGGGAAAAAAGATGGGGCTATGAAGATACACAGAGGGCAGATAGTAGAGGGCCTTAGACAGCAGACCAGGGAATTAAGATTTTAGTATGTAGATAATGTGGCATCACTGAAGAGTTTCAAGTGGAAAAGTGACATAAATTTGTATTTTCTAAAGATCATGCTTATGGGCTAGAGTATGGATCAGAAAGGGCAGCCTGGAATGGCAATTAAGAGGCTAATGTAGCTTATGTGAGAGGTTATTGAAGCAGGATATTTCCCTGACCCCTTCATGGGTGGGAACTGGAGTGCACTAGCTGACTGCTTTGGTGCCGGCAGGGGCAAACTCCACTCACTTGGACCTGCTACATTCCACCCCTTGTGGGAAGAGGAACACACAGGTGGGCAGGTGCAGGAGCTGGGACGAGCGCTTTTGGGCGCTGGAAGGAGTGAACTCCATGGGGGCCCCATGGCAGCATCTAGGAGGGTACCTGTGACCCCTGAAGCCCCAGAGGGAGTGTTAACAGTCAGTGCTCTTTTAGCTCTGCCGTCAACAGATGGCTTAAGTGTTAACAGCTCAGTGGAGGGTCAGTGTGACAGCCTTTTGCACTCACACTTGTGGCACCTGAGTTCTTGTCTGGCATCCAGGAGGAATGAGGTTGCATGAGTGAATTTGAAGTATAGTAAATGTGGGGGATTTTATTGCTGATGGAGGTGGCTCTCAGTGGGATGGGGAATTGAAAAGGGGATGGAGTGGGAAGGCAATCCTCCCCTGAAGCTACACTGGCAAGCTGTCCCTCTGAAGTGAAGCCGCTTCTCTGTGATGTCCAACCATAGTCTCTGAGGTCCAGCTACTTCTCCTCACTCTGCCAGCTGAGACTGGGGTTTTTATGGGCACAGGATGGGGGGTAAGGGGGGCCATGGGTGGTTTTGGAAAAGGCAACATTTGAGCAGTAAAACAGAGATGTAAGTTCTCACTTTGGGCCATGGTATCAAGCTTTTTGGCTTGAGGGTAAGGCCCTTGCTGGGAACCCACCCTCCCAGAATTTCTCTGCCTCCTGTTTCTATCATTATGAGGTCCTGAATCAAGTCATTGACAGGCATGAAGAACACATCTGGGAAATACTTGGGAGGTAGGCTTGGCTAGACATTTGGAGGGAGGAAGCATACAAGGATGACTTCAAGATTTCTGACTTCAGATAGGTAATGTCGTTCATCAAGATAGAGAATTTAGGATAAACAAAATGAATTCTACTTTTGGAAATGTTGAATTTGGGATGCTTATGTAGATATCTAGTTGGCTATTGAAAACATCTCTGGAACTTGCAAGAGGCCTGTGCTAGAGAGAGGGAGAGAGAGTATGCAGGCATGTGCACAAGTATGCGTGCACTTGAGCAGGCAAGAGAACGTGAGAGTGAATGATTTGGTAATCATTACTATAGGCAGTAGCTGAAATAATGGGACTGAACTAGAGCACTCAAAACTGAGGTGGGGATGGGGGAGAAGGCAGTCAATCATGAGGAATACTACTGGAAAAGTGACGGAAGTAGGAGGGAACTCAGGAAAGAGTTGCTATGTGAGACTTAAAGAATTTTGAAAAGAAGGCAGAGTGTCTAGTGCTAAAAATCAAGTAAGATCAGGAAGAGGCATCCATTGTCAATGGCTGTTAGGAAGTTGTTGGTGATATTAACACACAAAGGTTCCCTAAAAGGTGGTATCTGTGGAAATGTTGTTATAGCAGGTTAAAAATGAGAAAATTGTACTAATAGTGAACATGGACTAGTCTTTAAAGAAGCTTAGTCTTAAAAGGAAGTAGAGAAGGTATTAGCTAGGGAGAGTGTAGGTAAGTAGGATTTCCTTCTTTGGAGGAAACTTTTTTCCTTCCATTTGTCAGGCAGTGGCGGCAAGCCTTCCCCAGTCTCTAATCCATTGATAGAAGAGGGCAAGGAACACCTTTAGGGCCTGGGAAAGGAGGGTAGGAATAGAGACAGGGATGGTGATGTGAGTGTTGCTGCTGTTGATTAAATGTGCCACGTGCAAAATTTAAATAATCTGCCCCAAATCTCATAGGAGGTATTGTGTGGCGAAGCTAGATTTGAACCTAATTAGTATGGAACCAGTGTTCTACAACAGATAGTGAGAAGCAGGGAAAGGAATAGCTGTAAAGAGCAATTGGTAACAGAGCCCCATGTCCATGTGATCTCTACCCCACCTCTTCTGAGAAAATTCTTAGTGTTCAGCTGGCTTCTGACTTCCAGATGCCTGTTGTGATAAGTACCAGGAACATGCTTCCTTGTTTTCCTTTCCACTGGTATCTACACCTTGTGGTTTCCTTCTAGAGTTTTCCTCAGCCTTTGAGGTGTTCTTAAAGGGTATTTTGTTGTTGCTGAAAATAAGGAAATAAACATACATTTAAAGGACTTCTATGCTTATGGAGAGGTAAAGTCACTCTTATCTGACAATAACAGTCCTTGAGTATTCAAAAGGTATTTTCAGAGGAAGAGCAGACTTGGTTGTTACGAATGTTTAATTCCCAAAGCAAGGTTGACCTCTGGGATGGGACGAGTGGCTCTTCTGATACAGGTAGGGGGAAGGGAGAGAAGAAATAGAGCAGTATCTGTAGACACCAGTCAAGGAAGCCAGTGTTATGGTATGGGATGGCAGCAGGAGCAAATGAAGGAAGCTCACGGGATTTATACCTGACCTACCTCCCCTTTGCTCTTATTGCTATCCATGATTGATTAGTTTGTGGCAATCTGGGTTCTGTGGGACAGGGAGCAAAGTTCCAAGCAGAGGCATTGGGCAGCACAGCTGAGTGTATATGAACTCTAGGCTTCCTTTAAGTGAAAAGGTGAAAGTTGTTGACTGAATAAGGAAAGACAAAAATCATATGCTTAGGTTGCCAAGGTCTACAGTAAGAACAAAACTTTTATCTATGAAATTGCAAAGAAGGGAAAAAAAATTCGTACATAGTATATATGGAGTCTGATACTATCGGCAGTTTCAGGCATCCACTGGGCAGGGGGGTGGGGGAACATCTCAGAATGTATCCCCCAGAATATATGGATAACGGGGGGATACTCTGCTTGTTAATATTTTTCCCTATAAACATGCTTTCACATCTGATTTTTTTTTTTCTAAACAAGAGTCCCTGTCAGAGAGCACCTGTTGACTATTGACTATATAGTGAAACAGCACATAGGAGTTCACAAGGTTGTCCACTGGGTCATTAAAAAAAAAAAAACACACACATGCATCTTGACTTGGGAGTGAATTTGATGATGGCCTTTTTGTTGTTGTTGTTGTTACAGGACAGAAAGCAGAGTGGCATATTGGAAAAGGCATGAGCTTAGGAGGCAAACTCTCTTAACCACATGGGTGCTCTTGGCTCAGTTACCTAACCTCACAGAGCCTATGTTTCCTCATGTGTAAAGTGAGGAAACAATATCTACCTCATAGGATGTTTGGGAGGATTTCATGCAATAATGGATATTGAAGTGCCTAGCATGTAATGGGTAGCCAGTAAATATTGGCACCTATCTCCTTTCTTTCTCTAGTTTCCCTCATTCCAGGCTTCCAGACCCCCTGTTGGCTTTACTCCTTGCCTTCTAGATTGTTTCCCAAGATTTGTTAATTTCTTTTTCATTTCCACAATTCAATAATTATCATTTCTTGGATGTTTTTCTTACCTGGACATTTTCTGTTCTGTCTGAAGATAAGCTGAAGAACCAGGTAAATTTTGTGTTGGTTGTTTACATAAAAGTTTTATTAAAGATGAGTAGCATATCCTTCTTTATATTTCATATAACTTGTTCAAAGAGATTTTTATTCATTTTGTGACCACTATGAACACACAAAGTTTGTGTGTTCATATACATATGAACATATAAAGTTTTATATATAGTTTTAACCTTATTTAAACAAATCCATTTCCTATTTCAAGTAGTTTAATACTGAATAGAGTTTCAGCATGGCGTGTGTGTGTGTATATATGTATGTATATCTATATGTATGTTATATGATTGCTCCTGGGAGTTTAATTTTGATGTGTAATATATTGAATGGTTACTCTTTCCTTTTTAGTTGAATCGGCTTAAAAAGTATTTTATTCTAGGTGCTGGGGATATGGCAATAAATAAAATCGAGTCCTTAGGAGGCTGAGGTGGGAAGATTACTTGAGCCTAGGAGTTCAAGGCTTCAGTGAGCTATGATCACATCACTTCACTCCTGCATGTCGGCACTGGACGACAGAGTGAAACCTTGTCTCAAACAAAAAACGAAAAACCCCAAAAAAACTGAGTCCTTGACTTTGAAAAGCCTGCTTTCTAAAGTGAAATTTTGTTCATATGTAAACATTTTTGGCCGGGCGCGGTTGCTTATGCCTGTAATTCCAGCACTTTGGGAGGCCAGGTGGGCGGATTGCCTGAGGTCAGGAGTTTGAGACCAGCCTGACTAACGTGGTGAAACCCAGTCGCTACTAAAAATACAAAAATTATCCGGGCGTGGTGGCACGCGCCTGTAGTCCTAGCTACTTGGGAGGCTAAAGCAGGAGAATTGCTTGAACCAGGGAGGTGGAGGTTGCAGTGAGCCGAGATCATGCCACTGCACTCCAGCCTGGGTGACACAGTAAGACTCTGTCTCAAAAAAAAAAAAAAAAAAAAAATTTATAGTACTTTTTTTTTTAACTTTGCTCATACATACATATATGCCATACATCAAAAAATTTTTATTATAATATAGAACAAATATATATACTTTAGGGGACTATTTGAAACTATAGCTTCAGTTTTCAAATGCCAAAATAGTTAGATCAAATATTGATTTCATTATAGTTGCCATGTTCTGTAAAGTTACTATTTGCTACAATTTAACTGCTTATTTTATGTAGAATATACTAGTTTTGGGGGTATAACATTGACTTGCAGGCTGAAAATATTTTTCATTCGTTCATTCAGTATTTTTTGAGGACCTCCTATATTCCTAGGTTCTGTCTTAAACCAACCTGGCACAGGAATTTGAACCCAGATCTGGAGCTCAATTATTTCTCTTCTTCATTCTATATATTTAGAGTTGGGGACTAGAACTGTAGAGATCAGTAGATTGGTCAAGAGAATGAACATTTTATTTGGGTTTAGTAATTGTGTTAGTCTGTTTTCATACTGCTATAAGGAACTGCCCCAAACTGGATAATTTATAAAGGAGGTTTAATTGACTCACAGTTCAGCATGGCTGGAGAGGCCTCAGGAAACTTACATTCATGGTGGAAGGCAAAGAGGAAGCAAGGCACCTTCTTCACAAAGCAGCAGGAAAGAGAGGTTCCGAGCGAAGTGGGAAGAGCCCCTTATAAAACCATCAGATCTCGTGAGAACTCTCTTACTATCACGAGAACAGCATGGGGGAAACCGCCTCCATGATTCAATTTCCTCCACCTGGTCTCTCCCTTGACATGTGGGGATTATGGGAATTACAATTCAAGATGAGATTTGGGTGGGGACACAAAGCCTAACCATCTAATGACCTTGGAAAATAATTTCTTTAAAATATGTTTGGGGGAAGAAAAGTTTATTTACAGGGGCTAAGGAAATGGAATAATAAGGAAATTGAAATGTCAAGTATAGGTAATTCTTCTTGATGTTTTATTCATAGTAGTGAGTGGAAAGAGGGAATTCACTCAAGGGCTTGAAAGTGTATCAGAAATAGGGAGGTAACTTCAAAATAAGGGATAAGTGAAAGTAGTAAGAGACAGCAAGGAGTTGGGGATTGAGTGATCAAATATTGAGGAGAGAAGAGATAATTGAAACCAAAATGTCCCATAGGAACCAAAGAAAGGTGTTGTTAAGGCATAAATAAAAGAAGATTGGACTTCGAAAACTAGAGAGAAAACTTTTCTTTTTTTTTTATTATTATACTTTAAGTTTTAGGGTACACGTGCACATTGTGCAGGTTAGTTACATATGTATACATGTGCCATGCTGGTGCGCTGCACCCACTAACTCGTCATCTAGCATTAGGTATATCTCCCAATGCTATCCCTCCTCCCTCCCCCCACCGAGAAAACTTTTCATTTGATGTAAGAGAAAAAGATGAAAATGATTGAAAAGGTATTTTAAGATGGAGAAATGGGATTTTTTTTTTTTTTGAGATGGAGTTTCACTCTTGTTGTCCAGGCTGGAGTGCAATGGTGCATTCTCGGCTCATTGCAACGTCTGCCTCCCGGGTTCAAGTGATTCTCCTGCCTCAGCCTCCCAAGTAGCTGGGATTACAGGCATGCGCCACCATGCCTGGCTAATTTTGTCTATTTAGTAGAAATGGGGTTTCACCATGTTGGTCAAACTGGTCTGGAACTCCTGACCTCAGGTGATCCACCTGCCTCAGCCTCACAAAGTGCTGGGATTACATGTGTGAGCCACTGCGCCCAGCCAGAGAAATGGGATTTTTAAGTTTACCCCCAAAGGATAGCCTTTAATCTTCTCATAAAGTAGAAGATTGGGTCATTCCCTGAATGGAAGAGAGAAAGGGAGATGGAAACTTAAATAGGGAAAAGCCTTCTACCATGGAAACATACTTGGAAATCAGTGAGTTGCAGCAGTGACTCCTCAGTTGAGGTTAGCATGGATTTTATAGACAACAGTAGCATCTTAATGTTCTAAAGCAAGAGTTGGCAAACAATAGCCTGAGGGCCACATCCAGCTCATGTAGCTTATAAGCTAAGAATTTTTTTAATATTCTTAATTGGTTGTAGAAAAATAAGCAAACAAAGAAACAAAAAAGGGCCGGGCGCAGTGGCTCACACCTGTAATCCCAGCACTCTGGGAGGCTGAGGCAGGTGGATCACGAGGTCAGGAGATTGAGACCATCCTGGCTAACGTGGTGAAACCCCGTCTCTACCACAAAATACAAAAAATTAGCTGGGCGTAGTTGGGCGTAGTGGCGGGCGCCTGTAGTCCCAGCTACTCGGGAGGCTGAGGCAGGAGAATGGCATGAACCCGGGAGGCGGAGCTTGCAGTGAGCTGAGATCGCGCCACTGCACTCCAGCCTGGGTGACAGAGCAAGACTCCGTCTCAAAAAAAAAAAAAAAAAAAAAAAAACCCAAACAAAAAAGAATGTACGACAGAGACCTTATGTGGCCTTCAAAGCATGAGATATTTAGTTTCTGGCCCTTCCTGGAAAAAGATAGCTAACCCTTGTTCTATAGCTCAGGACCAGAGAAAGCAGATGATAGTGTGACTCAGAGATGGGGACTGACATTCTGGACATGATCAAAGATCAAAGGGTGATAAAAGAAGGTATACTAGTTAGGGGTTTTTGGTGGAGGTGGACAGTTGGGTGCAGGTTGAGTAGAGAGTAAAGCAAAGCCAGAAGAAAGCTAATGGATTGCATGAAAATGGAATATGGGCTTGTGGATAGATGTCATAATGAGAATGTAAAGCCTGATCAGTTGGTTTGAAGCAAAGATAACAGGTAAGGAAGTTGGAATTGGAGAAAGGGGACATGGTTGGTTATCTTGGAGATAAAAGAGTTTCAGAAATTGCCAACTACAGCCATTTTAGGAAATAGCTGAACTCTCCAGTGATAAGGTCAGGATGATGAAGCATCCAAGAGTACGATGGTCAGATTCCTTAAGATGAAGACAGGAAGACTATGTATGCAGAAATAATGTGTGTTAGGTTACTGGACTTTTTCAAAAAAGTGGAAGTGAGCCTGGAGTATGAAGTAGATGATGGCAATGAGGTAAAAAGAGGCTGGTGTAAGTAGGTAAACTACTTGTAAATGAGGGGGAAAGTGATGTTGGCAGTGAAGTGGTCCTCTCTTTGCCCTGGCAGCTCAGGATAGGCTGTTCCTTCCTTTTGGTTTGGTAAGTGGTAGAAGGTAGATAAAAAGGCTGTAGGAAAGATGTGGTATTATCTATTGCGGGTCAGATTTACATGTACATAGTCTTTGAGTGTGGGAGGAACAAAGCAGCAGATTGGTTTGGAGTTGTAAAATGAAGCCCTCAAAATAACAGTAGTTGATTTTTGCATAGATGTATAAATGTTTCACTTACATAGTTCTTCCTGTAAAGAATTTTTTTAAGCATTCGTGCTTTTTACTATGTAAAATTCATTTATTTGTAATAATGAAATTATCAAGGAATTAATACTAAACATATCTCTTTTTACTTAAATGTGAACATGGACAAAAGTAACCTGGCAGGTAACCTTTATTTGAATATTGAAACTGTATTGGGCTACAAGGAAACTAGTAGCTACAAATCACTTGGGCCTGATAGTGGTCTTTCCATGACAACATTAATGTAAAGTCTCTATTTTAGTATATGAAACTTTATTAGTAGACATACATATAGGGACATAATGTATATTAACCTTAAATATATAATTTTTATTTGCCAATTATACCTCATTAAATCTGAAAAAAGTCAAGAGCAAGGGAGCCCCTGCCCTCTGAAACATGAAGCAGGAGCCCTAGGCAATTGCTTTGCTATGTTTTTCTATGTTGATGTGAGAGATGATTCCTGTATATGACATAATTGGATAGTGTATTCTGAAGGAAAGACTCCTTTTTGTGCTTCCCATAAAAATATGGGAAGTTCCTAATAGGTAAGTTGCTAGGAATTTTTACCATGCTAAGTTGAAGTTACTAATTCCTCTAATAAAAACCTCTTTATTTTTTCTGGAGAATTAAACTATTTTCTAATAATATGAAATCTTAGGATACCTAAAACTTCATTTCAGATGGTACTTTTAGTTTTAAGTGGTTTTCAGTGAATAACCTTTGGAAATGGTTTTAAAGGTCAAGTAAAACTTATTTTGAGTCATGAGGAGACAATGCCTTAATTGTGTCATTTACTTTAATATTTTTTGTATTTTTTTCCTCAGTTCCTATTGTAAAGAATATAGCAAAAACAGAGTCTTCTCCTTCCGAAGCAAGCCAGCATTCAATGCAGTCTCCACAGAAAACTACTCTAATATTACCAACACAGCAGGTCAGGAGATCAAGTCGAATTAAACCACCTGGACCTACTGCAGTCCCCAAAAGGAGCAGTTCTGTTAAAAATATCACACCAAGGAAAAAAGGTCCAAACTCAGGAAAAAAGGTTAGTTGTATGTCCTCCTAATTTGTATTATAGGTTTTTATAGTGCCTTATTATTTATAACATACAATTTAGGAATTTACTAAGAGTATGATGAGGGTCTTTAGAAATGTACTAAGAGTATGTAGGCTTTTGAAAGCCTCACATAACTATCGATAGATTGTTATTTCTTTGCTTGGGCAAACTTAAAACTTTTTATAGTGTTCTACTTCTTCAAAACCACAATGAAAGTACTATTAATACATGGGTGTATTTATGTTCAGTCTAGTTAATTTGAAACTCAGTATACTTTAAAAATCAATGTGAAGTGAATCTTACTGTGCATATGTTATACCTCAATAAACTGGGGCAGGGAGAGAAGAATCAATCTGATGAATTCAATAATGCTGGAGTCAACTCTAAAACTTAGAAATAATAGAAAAAGCAACAACCTGAAGACACTGAAGAGTGAATGGAAGCAGACAGATTCTGGTGGCAGGGGAAGTACTCACTGGGAGAAAGGGTGTTATACAAAGTGAGTTTCCATTGTTGTGGTTTTAAGCCTTAGGTCAAGTACACTTTGTGTAGCATGTGAAACAACAGGAGTATTAGTAGAAAAACAACAATTTATCTGGCCTAGGGAAACCAGAAAATAGAAAAGCCAGGAAAACTGTGGCTGTTAAAGGGAATGGAGGGATTTTGGAAGGGAAAGGACCAGAGAGGTTATCTGCAAATTCTGTCTACCAACGTCTCTGACAGACCCCTGATTTGAGCATGTTTGTCTAATACACACAGGCCAGTGTAGCTAAAGCAAAAGATCTGAACTGAGGCTGGATGAAATTAGGCCCAAGATCAGAATTTAAAGTTCAAGTCCAGCCAAGGTAATTACTACTAGCTAAACAAAAGAAATAACAATTATCAGAGAAATATAGAATTTAGAATCTGCACAAATTAATATTTGTAACATCTGGAATGTAATTCACAATTACCCAAATACATAGTAAAATGAATAATATTTTCAAGAAAAAAGAAAATCAACTGAGACAGACCCAAGTATAACCCAGATATTAGAACTAGCAAACAAAAATTTTAAAGTGGCTATTCAACTGGGCTTCGATAACATTACACAGACACACAGACACACACACACACACACAATCGTACTGATTAAAAAGACCATGTTAGTGGAGAAACAAAGGATGAAAAGGAGCCAAATTGAAACTCAAGAACTGAAAAATACAATATCTGAAGTAAAAGATTCACTGGACAAAATTAACCAGAATTGACTGGAGATGACAGAAGAAAGAGTAAATGAACTGGAAGATAGAAGAATAGAAATTATCCAGTGTGAAAAACTCAGACTAAGATTGAGAAAGAAAACGAACCCAGAGACCTTTTAGATAATATCAAAGGTCCAATACAATGTAATTGGAGTCCCAAAAGGAAAAGAAAGAGAAACTGGAGCAGAAAAAATATTTGAAGAAATAAAGTCTCAAAATTTTCCAAATGTCACGAAAGAAATGCATAGACACAAAATACTCAGCCAAGAGCAAACAGAATAAGCACAAAGACATCTATCTAAGCTGAGGCATATTAGAGTCAAACTGTTGAAAACCAGAGACAGAGCAAATCTTAAAGATAACAATGTAAGAATGAAAAAGTACATGCAGAGAAACAAAAATTTGGTTAACAGCTGACATTTCTCATCAAAAGCCATGGAGGCCAGAAGAGAGTAGAACAACATCTTTAAAGGGCTGAAAGGAAAAAAAAAAAAAAACTATCAACCTGAAATTCTGTATCTATCAAAAATACTCTTCTAGAATGAAGGTGAACTTAGAATATATATAATTTTTGTTTGTCAATTATACCTTAATAAAGTAGAAAAGATTCCTTAGTAGAATTCAATAGTTTTCTTCATATAATTTATACTCTCGTTTATTCTTATTTATTTCTGCATATTTTATGATTCTTGTTGCTATTGTGAAGGAAATCTTTTCCTTATTACTCTTTTCTATGAAACAAAAGATATAAATATTTCTTAAAAAGAATAAAGGTGAGGACATTTTCATTTTCAGATAAAAGCATACTAAGATAAATCATTGTCGAACCAGCACTGCAGGAAATGCTTAAAGGAAAATGAGACCAGATGGAAACCTGGTTTCTCAAAGAGAAAGGAATTGTTTTGAAGATGGTAAATCTTTGGGTAAATGCAAATGACTTACAATAACATGACTATTTATAACTAATTACAATACAGTGTTGCAGAGTTTATATTTAACAGACATGAAACAATTGTAGTATAAAGGCCTGACGTGGGGGATATGGATCCTATATCATTGCAAGATTTCACCATTTTATGTGAAGTGGTACAATATTAACTTTATGTGGCTTGTAGAAAGTTAAGGATGTACATTCTAATCCCCAGGGCATATTGTAAAAAAAAAAAAAATGCAAAGAATTATAGCTAAAAAGCCAATAGAAAATTAAAATGTAATTCTAAGGAATATTTGAATATTCAAATATATTCATTATAAAATATTCTAAGGAATATAAACTATTAACAAAAGGAAAGGAGGGGCTGGGTACAGTGGCTCATGCCTGTAATCCCAGCACTTTGGGAGGCCAAGGCAGAAAGATCACTTGAACCCAGGAGTTTGAGACCAGCCTGGGCAACATGGCAAAACCCCATCTCTACACAAAATACACAAATTAGCTGGGTGCAGTGGCACATGCATGTAGTCCCAGCTACATGGGAAGCTGAAGCAGCAGCAGAATTGCTTGAGCCTAGGAGGTGGAGGTTGCAGTGAGCTGAGATGGTGCCTTTGCACTCCAGCTTGGGTGACAGGAGTGAAACCTTGTCTCAAAGGGGGAAAAAAAAAGGAAAGGAAAAGGAGGAACAGAACCAAACACAGAGGAGACAAATCAAAAACAGGCAATGAAATAGTAGACCCAGCCAGGCGTGGTGGCTCACGCCTGTAATCCCAGCACTTTGGGAGGCTGAGGCTGGTGAATCACCTGAGGTCAGGAGTTTAAGACCAGCCTGGCCAACATGGCGAAACCCCATTTCTACTGAAAATACAAAAATTAGTCAGGCATGCTCACAGGTGCCTGTAATCCCAGCTATGCTCACAGGTGCCTGTAATCCCAGCTACTCAGGAAGCTGAGGCACGAGAATCGCTTGAACCCAGGAGGTGGAGGTTGCAGTGAGCTGAGATTTCGCCACTGCACTCTAGCCTGGGCAACAGAGTGAGACTCCATCTCAAAAAAAAAAAAAAAAAAAAAGGTAGACTCAGATCCAAACATACTGGTAATTGCATGAAAAGTTAGTGGATTATCCTTTCTAGTTAAAAAGACAGAGATTATCAACATGGATTTTTTTTTAAAGACCCAAATATATCCTGTCTACAAGAGATGCACTCTAAATATAAAGACATAGAATCTTTTCAGATCTCTTGCGGCTGACTGAATTAAATGCCAGCAGTATTATCTTACACATTCCTGAGTTCAGCCATCCAATATCAGTATCTATAACATTTCCATTTTGTTTCAACTTATGTTTGCTGTATGGAAAAAAAATAACATTGTGATTTTAAAATATATTGATACTGTTATTTTTCTTTAAAAACACTCAAAATTTACAAAATAAAAATCAAAAGTCAAAGCTAAATATTTCAAAAATATAGTCATGAACATTGAAAAAAATCAAGCAGATTGTTGTAATATAAATGGTAGCAGATGAAATTTTTTAAATGAAAAATAAAAGTAAGAAAAGTTAATAGTGAAATTTAAAGTGAAATAATATTTTAAATGCATTAAAAAATTAACATGTGTGTATATTTTCCAGCTTCTGAAATGTCTTTGTGATTAGTTGGTATAATGGTGAAAATGTAAGATAACACCAAATAGTTTCCTTTGACTCCTTTAGTTTCCAGTTCCAAGCTAATTTGATAATTTTGGAGAGCTCTCTTTGAAAACATTGTTTATTTGATGATGGGGATGGAGAAGGGGCAGGTACTTTAATCTTTTAAAAATTATTTTAAAAGTTTTTTACTTTTTATTATGAATACATAATACTTGTATGTATTTATGGGGTCTATGTCATATTTGGATACAAGTTGTCATTTTCTTCCTCCCCTTAAGGGAGGAGTGCAGGAGCACATTTTCTTAATGAATGTACCTTTATTCAATTTGCAGTGTTAATGCAAACATACTATCTTGGTATGTCTCAAGACAAAGGATTCAGATTTCAGATTTTTAAAATAGTGAAAGAATGACATGGTCAACCCAGTAATTATAATTCAGTACTGAAAAATAACATGATTGTGTCCAGGCAGTGGCGCATGCCTGTAATCCCAGCACTTTGGGAGGCGGAGGTAGGAGGATCCCTTGAGCCCAGGAGCTCAAATCCAGCCAGGGCAACATAGCAAGACAAAAAAAAAAAAAAATCACATTTTTTGTTTCTTTAACATTGATAAAGAACACTGTATCAATGTTAAATAAACAAAAAATGTGGTTTACTAGATTACTGTCAACCCAAACGACAGCCATTAATTTAAGCAAATAAATTTCAGCAACATCGAATGTTCTATTTTTTACTCCTTTGTTCCTGCCTTTTAAATGCCCTCTGTTATTACCTTTTCTATGCACAGGAGTCCCTTCTCTTATATTGGAGAGTCATGTTTGAAGGTAGCTCCTGGAAGACCCCAAGAGTTGATGTAAAATAAACAAAATGCTAGTGAAGTTTAACAATGCTCAGGAAACATTGGTTCTTATAGGCAGTAGGCATAATTTTGTATAGACTTTAGCAAGCCATCTGTTGTGATTTTGTCAGAATTATTGTATGTAATATGGAGAAATGTGGGTTAGACACAGCGAAGACTAACTAGATGAGCAACTTCTTTCTGAAAATAAACTCTGTCCTCTGCCTTGCTGAGATTTTTTTTCTATGGAGGTATTGCTCTGGGTTAGAGATTTACAGACTTTTCTTTAGCAATGTGAAAAAACTTGTCTTACAGGGAACCTCAAAAAATAAAGTACGTTTTATGGAATAAACTAATTTGGCTAAGGTGTGATTAGTTGGAGCAGGGGTAGGACAGGGAATCCCAGCCATTTGGTCTCTTTCTCCCCTACCTGGACAGTTTGTGGTCCTCTGAGAAGCTCAGTTTGGAAAGTTCTGCAGTTCATGACACACACGGGAGTTTCCAACCTGAGGACTTCTGATAACTAATAATTTTATAAACCAATGATATTTATAATTTCTGACTTTCTTATCTAAGAATATATTAATGAGTATTGTATACTTGTGTTTTTTTTCCCTTTGTTTTTAACAGGAAAAACCTTTGCCCGTGATATGTTCTACATCTGCAGCTTCTCTAAAATCGCTGACCAGAGACCGTGGCATGTTATATAAAGATGTCGCTTCTGGGCCATGTAAAATAGTGATGTCTACAGGTAAATTCATATTTTAAAAATAGTATAGAATTACTAATCTTTTATCCTGTATTATTTTCAGTGTCTTCGAAGTCCTGGAAATAAAATAATAGGGGAAAAAGATGGTAATATTAAACATTTATCTTTGCATTTTTCATATTAAAGTATTTTGAAATTCTGATTGTTCCATTTTACATTAAGGAAAAAGTCTTTAAATACATGAGTCACTTGAAAATTCAGATACTCTTAAAGTATTTTATCCATTTAAGTAAGATTTATGCAATTTACATTGTCAAATCTATTCTTGTTTTCCCTTTATCTCATTTCAAAATTTGTCTTTTTGTATGGTATGTATTTTCAAAGCTGCCTCAAACCTTTTCTTAATGCCTTTTAAAAATTATCTCCCTTACACTCTCCTATTCCCTGGACTTTTTTTTCCTTTTAATTTTTCTTTCCTGACTAAAAGTAAATTTAGTTTTTTAAAAATAGAAGTCACTTTAAAAATGATTGTTGTAACATATCTCATTTTTTTCAGTTTATTATTTCTGATTTTTAATTAGCAGGAAAGACTAGCTAAATGGATATAACACAAAGGAGATAAAACATTGAAATCCTTGTTTAGCTTCACTTGTGTTCAGTAGAATTTGTCCATGTCATCAGCACCGTGGGTTGAATTTTTAATAGCTATTTCATTTCTGAAGGATAACAGTCCTTCCTCTGGCTGTTGCCACAAAGTTGAATTGTATATTTCAACAGAGCAAAACTGAGATTGATCAGTTTTCTTATACTAAATATAGACTATGTGTGTGTGAAAGTTTTGCAATATTAATTAATGGATTAAAAATAACATGCTTATTAGGGGGACAATTTATTTTATTTTTGGTAGTGATGTGCCCTCATGTTTTGTTTCTTTGTTGTTTTTTTTTTTTTTGAGACAGTCTCACTTCATCACCCAGGCTGGAGTGCAGTGGCGTGATCTTGGCTAAATGCAACCTCTGCCTCCCGGGTTCAAGTGATTCTTCTGCCTCGCCTCCCAAGTATCTGGGACTACAGGCATGTGCCACCACAACCAGATAATTTTTGTATTTTTAGTAGAGATGGGGTTTCACTATGTTGGCCAGGCTGGTCTCAAACTCTTGACCTGAGTTGATCCGCCCACCTTGGCCTCCCAAAGTGCTGGGATTACAGGCGTGACCAACTGCGCCCAGCTTCCCTCATGTTTTTATAGTGTATATTGATTTGCATTTGTTGATTCTCAGTAAAGAAAATTATTGGAAGTTGGCATTTATGTGATTATAGATGAATTGCTTCTATATCATATGCTTTTATTATACTAAGGAAAGAGTTTATTTTAAAATTTTCTTCCATGAATCTTGGTATATATAGAAGGAACATTTTTATTTTCTTAAAATTAATAAAATATTAATATATATCAATATAACTTGTTATATATATCTTAAATTGTTTGGTTACTTTAGAAAATATAATTGAGGTGCAGTATTGGTGATTTAAAATAAATTCAGTCCAAAAAAGAGCATAGCAAGATGACCCGTTTTGAAAGGAAATTCTTGTACTGTGTATACAATTAAAAGATGAAAATATTCATCTGTCTTTGTGCCATTTTATATAATGTGGGAATGTATGAAGAATTGTTTTTGTGATGTTCCTAAAATGTCTGTAGGTTTTATATCATCAGTTTGGACAAGATTCTAAAAAATTGAATAAACATTTTGATTGTTTATTTGTGGGTTCAGTGTCTTTGCATGAATGTAAAAATATATTTACCTACATATTTTTAGGTAGCAGAAATGATCATTGATATTAACTATATTTAGGTTTTCTGTGAGTGAAGTGGATAGTGGGATATAGTAATTGATTATGTAGTGTTTTCACAAAATTTCTTTTAATCAGTCTCATTGTTATGTATGCATACGCATTTTTTCTCAAGTCTGTGTCTATGTAAACAAACATGGAAACTTTGGCCCTCATCTGGATCCCAAGAGAATCCAGCAGCTGCCTGACCACTTCGGCCCGGGCCCGGTGAATGTGGTGCTTCGCCGGATTGTGCAGGCCTGTGTGGATTGTGCCCTTGAAACTAAAACTGTTTTTGGATACCTGAAGCCAGATAATCGTGGAGGAGAAGTGATAACTGGTATACTTATCTAATGCATTGTCTAATTCAGTCCCTTCCCCCTTCCCTTCCCCCTTCCCTTCCCCCTTCCCTTCCCCCTTCCCTTCCCCCTTCCCTTCCCCCTTCCCTTCCCCCTTCCCTTCCCCCTTCCCTTCCCCCTTCCCTTCCCCCTTCCCTTCCCCCTTCCCTTCCCTCTTCCCTTCCCCCTTCCCTTCCCCCTTCCCTTCCCTCTTCCCTTCCCCCTTCCCTTCCCCCTTCCCCTCCCCTTCCCCCTCCCCCCCTTCTTCTTTCTTCCTTCTTCTTTTTAGAACAGGGTCTCACTCTGTCACCCAGGCTGGAGTGCAATGGTGTGATCTTGGCTCACTGCAGCCTCCACCTCCCAGGTTCAAGCGATTCTCCCACCTTAGCCTCCTGAGTAGCTGGGATTATAGGCATGCGCCATCATGCCTGGCTAACTTTTGTATTTTTAGTAGAGACAGGGTTTTGCCATGTTGCCCAGGCTAGTCGTGAACTCCTGGCCTCATGTGATCTGCCCACCTTGGCCTCGCAGAATGCTGGGATTACAGGTGTGAGCCACCGCACCTAGCCTGTAATATTTATTATATTAGTATAATAGAACATTTATAGGAGTTATATGTTTATAGACTTTAAGCCCTGGTTTGAAAAGTTTACTTTTAAAATGGACAAATGATGTCAGAATAATGTAAATTGGGACAAAAGTCAGATTCTTCGTTTTACATGCTGTGTTAAGCTCACTATAGGCAGAGTACCTTGGCTGATAATATATTTTATCTATTAGAAGCTCTAAATAACTATGTGACTCAAGAAGTCACTAAGCAATAAGATAGTGTTGGTGGCTATGATCAGACACCACAACATTCATACCCATGGAATATTTGGAATAGAAGGAAGTGTTACATAGATCAGTGAGTTTCTGTTGTTGTTGTTGACTTAAGAGTATTTTCAAATGAGGATGTTTTTACCAATACAGGCTATTGTGTTTGAGAGGAGCTTTTATAATATAAGATTATTCCTTTATGAATTACAAAGAACACAAATTAGACTTATAATACCTTTCCTAAGGTGATAGTTTTTTTTTTAAATTAGTGTTGTATTTCTCATCTCTCTGAGGTTACTGACATCCTTTTTTTTCCCCCCAATAGCCTCCTTTGATGGGGAAACTCATTCCATCCAGCTCCCTCCAGTGAACAGTGCATCATTTGCTCTTCGCTTTCTTGAGAACTTCTGCCACAGTCTGCAGTGTGATAACCTTTTGAGTAGCCAGCCTTTTAGTTCTTCCAGGGGTCATACTCACAGCTCTGCAGAGCATGATAAAAATCAGTCAGGTGAGAGAAAATGTAAACTCTTACACTTCTGTTTAACTTGAGAATCTTGTGTAATTGTTTTTCTTTGTGTTCTCCTCAAAGTAAACATTTTAGCCACAGTGAACTAATTAGAAATGTATAACATATAGTTGTTTTTGTTCATTCAAAATAGGAAAGTAATTTCTTGTATTCATAATGAACTTCAGAATCAAAGCCCATGGCTTACTTATGTTTGGCTTCATTTTGACTACCTCACAGAGTTAAACATTCTCTATTAGACTGAAGTATGGCTTTAAAGTTACTGACTTTTATAATCCTCAGAAGTTAGCAAAGCGTGTTGAGCCTATTGGCTATAAAGATAATTTTGTTGTCATTGAGGTTTGACAAATGATGATACGGTTTTGTTGTTGTTTTTGGAGACAGAGTCTCACTCTGTCACCCCAGGCTGAAGTGTAGTGGCACAATCTCGGCTCACTGCAACCTCCGCCTCCCAGATTCAAGCGATCTTCCTGTCTCAGCCTCCCGAGTAGCTGGGATTACAGGCGCCCACCACCATGCCCAGCTAATTTTTGTATTTTTAGTAGAGACAGGGTTTTGCCATGTTGGCCAGGGTGGTCTTGAACTCCTGACCTTAAGTGATCCTCCCGCCTTGGCCTCCCAAAGTGCTGGGATTTACAGGTGTGAGCCTGCACACCCAGCCTGTGATATGCTTGAATTTGACATTTGAACCATGGTTGCTTCTCTTCCATAAGAACCCCAAACCGATGCCTGAATAAGAGGGTAGGTGTAAGATAGCCCTGTAGAACCAAAAGTGGGTTTCTTGCTTCTGATCCCTAAAGCAAGAAAGCTCTTTCAGCTTTTATGCAAGTGCTGTTTGTTTTTTGGGAGTGGTTTGTCTCTTTTTCATGTGACTCATGAAAGCTAACTATGTTCTATTGATCATGGCAGGATTGTATGTGGGTCTTTTAAGAGTAGCTGAAGTTCTCAGGTGTTATTGCCGCATGGTTTTCTGGCCAGCTGCTGCTGATTCTGGAAATACCGAGTACCATCACATACTATCTTTTTAAGTCCAGGGATTCTAATTCACGTGCCACTCAAGTGTGAAGCGTGGGTACCACGTCTCTAGCTACTACTTTTTTTTCTGGTCCTCCTGGTTACCCTCACCCTTCTTCATAAAGCTTGTCTCCTCTACTTCAGTGACATCTCTCATATCCATCCCCTTTTTTGCATTTCCTTGTTACTACCCTGCTTCAGACTGTACTAACCCCTTCTCTGGTTTAGTAAAGCAGGCTTCTAACTGGAGTCCTCTTTCCAGTTTCTCCCCTCTGGTGTAGCTGTCCAGTGAGTCCCTTTGAAATAAAGGTATGATACTGTGACATGCTTGCAAAAAGTATACATGGAGAAGCAGTGGCATGGAGAGCACAGGTGTTGGAGTTTGTCAGACCTGGGTTCCAATCCTGGCCTTGTAATCTCTGCTGAAAGAGTATAAAGTCTGACCGGCCTACATTTTAATTCAGTTCCTGCTGTTAACTAGCTATGTGCCCATAGACAAAGTACTGAGCCTCTCTAGTTCTCAGTTTCCTTGTCTGCAAAGTGGATACCTCTTTAGTTGTGAAATTGAAAGAAAGTATATGTAAATTCTTAGCCTGCATTATGCCTGGCATGAAGTACGAGCAATAAAAGGTAGCTGTCAGAACTAGGGGGAAGAGGAAGAGTGAGGTTTCATGTTTTCATGTGATATTATCCTTTTTTTTCCCTTCTTCAGGAGAGGTAGGAGGTCATCCAAAATGGTAGGAAATTTGGAAGATGGCTAGGAAGGGAAGGGCGACCTGTGTGGGAAGAGGGGTGTCTGTGTATTGATAGGTTTTCTGTTTCTAAGAGTAATTTGGGGAAAAATACGAGTTGGAGATGTTGAGAGTACAATTTCCTGATTTCTTTTTTTTTGGAGACAGAGTCTTAGTCTGTCACCCAGGTTGGAGTGTAGTGACACCATCTCGGCTCGCTGCAACCTCCGCCTCCTGGGTTCAAGTGATTCTCTTGTCTCAGCCTCCCGAATAGCTGGGATTGCAGGTATCTGCCACCACGCCTGGCTAATTTTTGTATTTTTAGTAGAGGTGGAGTTTCACCTTGTTGACCAGGCTGGTCTCAAACTCCTGGCCTCAAGTGATCCTTCCACCTTGGCCTCCCAAAGTGCTGGGATTACAGGCCTGAGCCACCATGCCAGGCCCAATTTCCTGATTTCTTACACAAAGCATTAAGAATGCCAGTAATTTACAAAGCCTCATTCTTTGAAAGATTTTAAAGAAAATGTAATTCTTCTTTAAATTGAACACAGAATGTTTGAATTTTCAGATTAATCAAATAATCAGAATAGGTAACTATTTGAAAAAATACACTGAATAATCCACATATTTTACATTATTTTAGGGGTTATTAATTTTCTGTCACAGAAAGCTTAATTTAGCCATTTGAAAATGGCTTTGAGTTGGAACTCTTATGTTTTTCTTAAGTCAGCTTGTAGTTAAAGAAGTTGCATATAAATGTTATGAGGTTATTACTAAGATTTCACGTCTAGTATCCCATTTCTCTTACATTTTTTAAAATAAGTGACTCAAAAATAGTTTAAGATAGAGTGCTCTTCTTAGGAGACTTTGATTCTGACAAATCTAGTGTTTGCATATTTTAGCAGTAATTTTAAAGACATTTTACTGAAGTATAGTATACATAGAGAAAATTATACATGGAATGTAGCTTGATTAATTTTCTTGCCTGTATAATCAGTCCCTGGTTGGAAAAGTAGCTATTACTAGTACCCTAGAAGCACTGCTAATGTGTCAAACCCCCTTTCATCCACTACTACCCCTCACTTCGCACAAGGATACCTACTGTCCTGACTTCTAGTACCATATATTACTTTTGCCTATTTTTGAACTTTATAGAAATGGAATTATACAGCATTTACTCTTGTGCCTAGCTTTTTTGGCCTATCATTATGTTTGTAAGTTTCATCTGTATTGTTGCATATAGTTAGATCATTCATTCTCATTGCTGTATAATATTCTGTTGTATAAATATGCTACCATGGTATGTATCCATTTGAGTGCTTTCTGTTTTGTGCCCTTATAGTGTTATATTTTGTACTCTTATAAATAGTGTTACCATGAACATTCTATACACGTCTTTCTGTTCCTGTATCTATCTTGGAGGGAATTGCTAGGTCACAGGAAATGCATAAATTAAGCTTTAGTAGATACTGCCAAACAGTTTTTCAAAGTGGTTGCCTCAGTTTACTTTCCTATCAGCTCTCTGCTTTTTTAAATAGATTATAATTCTCAGGTGAAATTTTTTATTCTTTGATCTTTTCTGTCCATTTTTCCTGTTTTCTTGAACATATTCATCAAAATTGCGTTATAGTCTTTGTCTACTGACACCAGTAGTTTTTCTCTCAATAGTTGGTTATATGGTCTTACTTCTTTGGATGTTTACCACTATTTTTTTGTATATGGGACATTGTATATAAAAGATCTGCAGAAGCTCCAGATTTCTACCTTAAAAAGTTTCCTCTTTTTTAAGCAGAAAGAAGGAGGGCTCATTCCATTCAGTGATTGAGCTGGGTTGGGACTGAATAGCAGTTTTAGTAAGACTCAGTCTATCTCCTGATTCCTCGCTATTCTTCAGGTGTTACTTTCCCAGGATTTTGATTGAGAACCTGGGAATTCCCTAGCTCCTTAGCCTTGAAAGACTGGGGAATTGTACTTCCCTTCTTCAGGGGTTTGCTGCTCAGCTCTTTAGCCTTCTTCCTCATGTATTATCACAACTTTGCACCTGTGTTTAGGTGGCTTGTGTGTTTGCCACAAACACACAATAAAATAAAGACCCCCTGGTGGGTCTTTATTTCTTAAGCATCATGAGACTGTGAGAGATTTCAGCGTGCCTTTTAAGAGTTTTCAGCCTAACTCCCCAGCTTCCTGTATAGCTCCAGAACTTGGCAAATATCCCATGGGGGAAAACCAGCTATGAGTTTGAGTTTCTGATTTGTCACTCCAGCTGTGTGAAGCTGCCAAATCTTTTTTGATTTATTTTTGCCTAGGTATGGCCCTCTGTCTGTGTCAAGTTCTATTTTCACTGTAGTGCGAAGAATCAGCAGATTCCTACAGGGAAAAAATACGACGAAATCTTCAGTTTAGACTAGAATGGTTCTTCCCTTCTGGAATTTGATTTTATTAGTTCCTATGACTGCTATACTTTGAGGATGCTTTTCTTATAGTAACTTTATTGAGATATAATTCACATACCATAATTTCACCCTTTTAGAAGTATACAATTCAGTATTTTTTAAGTGTATTCACAGAGTTGTGCAGTCATCACCACTATCTTCATCACCCCCAATAGAAATCCCATACCTATTAACTATCATCCCTCAATGTCTTTTCCCCCTCACCACTGGATACCATTTATTGACTTTCTGTCTTTATAGATTTTCCTATTCTAGACATTTCATATTAATAGAATCATATAATATGCAACCTTTGTGTGTGGCTTCTTTCACTTAGCATAATGTGTTTTGTTGTTTGTTTTGTTTTTTTGAGACGGAGTCTCGCTCTGTTGCCTAGGCTGGAGTGCAGTGGTGTGATCTTGGCTCGCCACAACCTCTGCCTCCTGGGTTCAAGCTATTCTCCTGCCTCAGCCTCCTGAGTAGCTGGGACTACAGGTGCACACCACCATACGCAGCTAATTTTTGTATTTTTAGTAGAGACGTGGTTTCACTATGTCACCCAGGCTGGTCTCGAATTCCTGACCTCAAGTGATCTGCCCATCTTGGCCTCCCAAAATGCTGGGATTACAGGTGTGAGCCACTGTGCCCACCCTATGTTTTCAAGGTTCACCCATGTGGTAGCATGTATCAGTGCTTCATTCCTTTTTATGGCTGAATAATATTCTATTGTATGGCTATATTATGTTTATCAATTTATCAATTGATGTACTTCTGGATTGTTTCCACTTTTTGGCTATTAGGAATGCTGCTGCAATGAACATTTGTATATAAATTTTTGTGTGGATACGTGTTCTCTCAGGTACAAACCTAGGAGTGGAATTGTTGGGTCATATGGTTAACTGTTTAACTTGATGAGGACCTGACAGACTTTTCCAAAGAGGTTATACCATTTTACATTTTCATCAGCAGTGAATGAAGGTTTCAATTTTTCCTTTTAAACACTTGTTATTGTCCATCTTTTTCATTATACCCATTCTAGCAGGTGCGAAATGGTATCTCATTATGGTGTGATTTGCATTTTTCCAGTAGTTGATGATGAGCATCTTTTCTTGTGCTTTTTGGCCATTTGTATATCTTCAGAGAAATGTCTGTTCGAATCCTTTGTCCATTTTTAATTGGTTTCATTGTCTTTTTATTGTTGAGTCATAAGAGTTCTTTGTATATTCTGGATACAAGTCCTATATGAGGTATATGCTTTGCATGTATTTTATCCCATTCTTTGGGGTTGTCTTTTCACTTCCTACTTTTTTTTTTTTTTTTTTTTTGCGATGGAATCTTGCTCTGTTACCCAGGCTGGAGTGCAGTGGTGTGATTTTGGCTCACTGCAACCTCTGCCACCAGTTTCAAGCAATCCTCCCACCTCAGCCTCCAGAGTGCCAGGACTACAGGTGTGTGCCCCCACACTTGGCTAATTTTTGTATTTTTAGTAGAGATGAGGTGGCATGGTTTGGCTGTGTCCCCACCCAAATCTCATCTTGAATTATAGTTCCCATAATCCCCACAGGTCATGGGAGGGACCCAGTAGGAGGTAATTGAATCATGGGGGCAGTTACCCTCATGCTGTTCTTGTGATAGTGAGTGAGTTCTCATGAGATCTGATGGTTTTATAAGGGGCTTTCCCCCCTTTGCTCTGCACTTCCGCCTGCTGCCATGTAAGACGTGCCTTTGCTCCTCCTTTGCCTTCTGCCATGATTGTGAGTCCTCCCCAGCCATGTGGAACTGTGAGTCTATTAAGCCTCTTTTTCTTTATAAATTACCCAGTCTCCAGTATGTCTTTATTAGCAGTCTGAGAATGGACTAATACACCAGCCTTTTTTTTAGTTCTTTAGACATGATTTTCATTTTTTAGGTCCTTGAAAATATTTATAATAGTTGATTTAAAGTATTTGTCTAGGTCGGGTACAGTGGCTCACACCTGTAATCCCAGCACTTTGGGAGGCCGAGGTGGGTGGATCACAAGGTCAGGAGATCGAGACCATCCTGGCTAACACAGTGAAACCCCGTCTCTACTAAAAATACAAAAAAAAATTGCCAGGTGTGGTGGCGGGTGCCTGTAGTCCCAGCTACTCGGGAGGCTGAGGCAGGAGAATGGCATGAACCCAGGAGGCAGAGCTTGCAGTGAGCCGAGATTGCGCCACTGCACTCCAGCCTGGGTGACAGAGCGAGCCTCCATCTCAAAAAAAAGAAAAAAAAAAATTAGCCAGGCGTGGTGGCATGTGCCTATAATCCCAGCTACTTGGGAGGCTGAGGCACAAGAATCATTTGAACCTGGGAGGCAGAGGTTGCAGTGAGCTGAGATCATGGCATTGCACTCCAGCATGGGCAACAGAGTGAGACTGTGTCCCAAAATAAAGTATTTGTCTAGTAAGTCCAGTGTCTGGGCTTCCTTAGGGACAGTTTCTGTTTACTGATGTTTTTTTCCTTTGTATGGACCATACTGTTTCTTTGCATGTCTCATTTTTTTTTTGTTGAAAACTGGACATTTAAAAATCATATAATGGCAACTCTGGAAATCAGATTCCCTTCTCCCTAGGGTTTGTTGTTGTTGCTGGTGCTGTTTAGTGACTTTTCCTCGACTAATTCTGTAAAGTCTGTGTTTCTTTGTTAAGAGTGGCCACTGAAGTCTGCTTGGTTAGCTTAATGTGGTTAGCTAATGATTGGGTAGATATTTCCTTAAATGCCTGGAACCAGTGTATCTCCCAGCCTTGGCCAAGGGATTTTCTGTGTGTGTTGGGACATAACTTCAGTGCTCCAAGAGGCAGCTTGTAAGTCAACCTTGTGCAGAGCCTCAAGGTCAGCCAGAGATGAAAGATTAGGGTGTTCTCGTGTCTTTCCTGGACATGCATGTATACATCTGTGCATATGCATGTGAACCGTCTAGATTCCCAGGAATATGTTTGTGTTTTTCAAAGTCTCCTAGGGGACATCTTATACCCAGTTTTTCCTTTTAAGCTTTTTGGCCAGCCTGTTGTTAGCCCTGACTGGTAATATTGTCTCAGGCAGCTGCAAAGTTAAACAGTTGCCACCATTTTCCCCCGTCAGATGCCCTGGAGATGGGGTTGTTCACACAGAACAAGCTCTAATTTAGGTCAAAAAAAGACAAACCCTGAAAAGGAGCTTTTCAGTGAGCTTCGAGACTGGTCTAATAGTGATAGTTCTCTGGGCATGGGGCTTTTGGAGAGCTCCAAACCCATTGTGCCCCCTCCAGCGATTATTGCATGGCTGTTTTTCACACCTGCTGTAGTTGTGAAGTGTTGGTTTTCAAGGCTACTGTGAAAATGGGGTGAGGGGCATTATATTAGGGCAAGTTAAAATGCCACAGAATTTGCTGTTTTTTTCTGAGATCCATCCATTTTTCTTAAACACTTTGGATTGTTGCAAGTCTTTAATTTCCAGAGTTTTGAAAAAGATAGTTTTTATAGTTTTTGCCAGTGTTTTCATTGTTTTTATGAAGGAGTAGATTTTTGGAGATCTTTAATCAGTCATCCTGGAAGTGCTTCTCTGATGATTTAAAAAATACTTTGTAAATTACCTGGCTTTTCCTAGTTATCTCTGTAGGAACACTTTCCTCCCTTAGCTTACTACAATACGCAGAAGCAGAAGTCGAGTCAATTTTATATTTGTTTCAGCCCCAGATAGTAGACCATACCCAGCTTGATAAACTTTTCATAAAGCATGAGTACATTACAAATAAATGATGAAGACTTTTTCTAATCTTGCCGAGATTCTGAGGTAAATAAACATTTATAGAAAACTATATTTTAGAAGTCGAATATTCCATATTATTAAATGGTTATGAAAAGCCAATTATTTCTTTCCTTAGAATTTAATGTCTTAATTGTAGAAATATGAGATATGTTTTGCCTGTTGGTTTTACAGTCCATTATTAAAAATGAAACTAAAGTGGTAAGAGCTCTACTGGACTCATTGGGATTCACTGAGTAACTAGATTGAGCTAAAGGTTGCTCATCATAAGATTTTGAGAAGCATGCCTGGCCCTCAGCCGAAATTTTGAACCAGATGAAGTTTGACTTTGATACTCATTGCAATCTTTCTTCTCCTTTGAGGTCTACTATCAGACTTTTTAGATTTCTCTTATACCTTATTTGTCCTTTTAGTTGGAGGTTAAATCAGGATATTTGTTGATACTTAGGGTATAACTGATAATTAAAGCTGTCTTTACTTTCAGGATCATGCTTTACAGAGTGGTCCTTTAGGTAGAAGTGCATTTGGTTGAATGATAAGTAAGCAGTAGACTTGTTTTAAGGGTAGCTCTAGGCCAGGATTGTTACTTAACAAAATGGATGTTCATTATATTATATCATTTAATTTCTCTGAAGTTTTAACTCCTCTGGCTCATGGGAACAATTTTCTCAGGCCATTTTAGACACATTTTAATGGGTTGCCTCACTGTCTTGTGAGATATTTAGAGAGATCTGATAACCTCAGAATAAAGAAGCCTAGATATGCTCCTTCTGGAAATGCTTTTAACTCTTGAATATTATTTCAGTGAAAATATAAAATAGGATGAAATAGACACATGTTATTCATGAACATCAAATAATTGAGAAGTTCTCAATGAAGGTATTGTAGGCAAATGATGTAGAAACAGAAGTGTTTCATGCTGATGATATGAAAATGCTTGAGTATATTAGTTCGTTATAACAGACAACTGTTTTTTCTTTGAAAACAGCAAAAGAAGATGTAACAGAAAGGCAAAGCACCAAACGATCTCCTCAGCAAACTGTACCATATGTTGTTCCTCTCTCTCCTAAGCTCCCCAAAACAAAGGATTATGCGTCTGAAGGTAAATAGCATTTACACCTCCCAGGACTGGGAAGAAATGTTTCTCTGCTACCACTTGTGTATACTCTTGGGGTGGTAGTATTGGAGGTAGGGAGGTAAATTTGCCCAAATAAGTTTGGCAGTTAGGCTACTACTTGGACAGCTTTGTTGAACCCTTCATTCCCTTCAGAAGTGGACGGCTGTCATTTCTCCATAGATTAAAAAAAAATTGTAATAACCTTTTTCCTTCACTTTTGTATTGCTAAAAACTGGCAGAAAGAAGAATAGAAAAACCTACTGCCTTTCTCCAGAGAATGTAACTGCCCAAGTAGTAAACAAATGTTAGAAACCAACTGTATGATCATATTATAACAAATAGTAATGAAGAACTGCATTTCTAAAAACAAATGCTTCAGTGAGGTGTTTATAGCCTTGGTGGCAAGACTGGCAAATGATAGTAAGTTACTATGAAAAATATAGGTGATATGGAATCACTTTGGACTGTAGGACAATGTCCATTAATATAAATGCCAAGGAAGGCCAAGTCGGGTGGATCATCTGAGGTCAGGAGTTCGAGACCAGCCTGGCCAACATGATGAAACCCTGTCTCTACTAAAAAAAACCCAAAAGATTAGCCAGGCGTGGTGGCAGGCGCCTGTACTCCCAGCTACTCGGGAGGCTGAGGTAGGAGAATTGCTTGAACCCAGGAGGCGGAGGTTGCAGTGAACCAAGATTGCACCACTGCACCCCAGCCTGGGCAACAAGAGCAAAACTTTGTCTCAATCAATCAGTGTATGCATCCATACCAAGGAGGGGATAGCCATGAACTTTGTGTTAGAGCATTGTGGTTCAGTATAGCACAAGTTAAGTGAACTATTGCTAGGGATGAGATTTTTAACCTTTTAGTAGTATTTGAATTGTAAGTCTATTGAAGATAGCCTCCTTTGTCTTTTTCCCTGTAGGAGAACCATTGTTTGCTGGGGGAAGTGCCATTCCCAAAGAGGAGAATCTTTCAGAAGATTCTAAGAGCTCATCACTAAATTCAGGAAATTATTTGAATCCTGCCTGTAGAAATCCTATGTATATTCATACTTCAGTCTCCCAGGATTTTTCTCGAAGTGTGCCAGGCACCACAAGTTCACCACTAGTTGGGGACATATCCCCCAAGAGCAGTCCCCATGAAGTTAAATTCCAAATGCAGAGGAAAAGTGAAGGTATGTTCAAAAATAGTGACTCTCAATGTGTTTGTCTTTTGCCTTGAGATTTTCACACCTAACAGCATCCCCTGAGAGTATCACATTGGAGAAAGTGCTAAAATTTGGGAGGCTGAGTCCTCTCTTTCACATCACTGTCAGGTCAGACCATTATGGATCCTCCAATCCTCTTGACAGCACAGAACTGTCTCTAGGGATCTGGATCACCAACCATGTGTCTGATAGAGACTTCTCAGATTAGTAGTGCTTGAACAGTTGTAATTTATCATTTCCTTGGGTACCGTCTGGACTCACAAACCTCTCATGACTCTGAGGCCTGGAAAGACAGTCCCTCTCCTTTCTGTTGTACACTTTTCTTCGTCTCTCTTGAGACATTCCTGGCCTCAGCCTGTGTTGACTCCTGGATTCGGGCTGGCATCTTGTTACCACAGCCACACCATTTCCTCACTCTCCACATCCTTCCTCAGACCCACCAGGAAGTCATGACATGTATAAGTAGGGCAATATCCTGTTGCCATTTAGAAAGAGCCAGAACAGGCCAGGCGCGGGGTGGCTCACACCTGTAATCCTAGCACTTTGGGAGGCCGAGGCAGGCAGATCACCCGAAGTCGGGAGTTTGAGACCAGCCTGACCAACATGGAGAAACCCTGTCTCTACTAAAAATACAAAATTAGCTGAGCATGGTGATGCATGCCTGTAATCCCAGCTACTTGGGAGCCCGAGGCAGGAGAATCACTTGAACCCGGGAGGCAGAGGTTGCAGTGAGCCGAGATCGCGCCATTGCATTCCAGCCTAGGCAACAGGAGTGAAACTCCATCTCAAAAAGAAAGAAGAAAGAAAGAAAGGAGCCAAAACAGCCTTCCATGTGCAAAGAGGGCTAATACCCTGTACCTTTGAAGGATTAAGGGTACAGGAGAGTGAGGGTGGGAATAAGTGTTTTGTCCTTTTTCTCCAGGTAGGCATGCAGGCGAGGTTGAGGAGTGAAGGAAGTGGGAACCCTTGCCTTTGATCATGGGTGTTATCTATGGGCAACCACACTGTGCACACACCATGACACATTTAATGTTGTCAGCCCCATCCCCTCTGGAGATTGTCTCTGCCTTTAGAGTGACATAGCTTGCAGAGTCTAACAATAGATGCTTACTCCATAATGGCTAGTATACCTTGCATTTTAAAGTATTTTCACAAAGTATGACCTTTTGGCGATAGGCTTTCTCAGTATAAGGTTACTTCTAATGGTGAATATCTCACTTTGAAATGTATGTCAAACACTAAGGTAGCCAGTATTGGGGCATCAGACGGCTAGCTTCTGGTCTTCTTAGCAATGTAGAGACTAATAGTAATAACATTGCTTTCTAGTAATTTACTTACTGGTAATAGAAATAATCATCTTCATCACTATCTGATGTATGCCAGGGATATAATATTTCATATGGCCTCCTACATTATATTGTTACAACAATTCCTTGAAATGTAGGTGCTGGTAAGCATTTTCAGGTAAGAAATTTGAAGTCATTTGGCTAAGGTTCCTCAGCTAGAAAGTGGCTGGGCCAGTCCTTGAGCTCAAACACTCTGACTCCAGGGTTGTACTCTTAACTTCTGTACTGCTTGCACCTCCCAAGAATAGATACGCATTTCCATTAGAAACTGTCTAGAGGTGTCATTACTATTATTTTTAAGGCATTTGAACTGTTACCTAGAGCTAATTCCACTCCTGACAGCCAGTGATGCTCACACAATTTCCTGTCCTGCCTTGTCCCATTATTTGAATGAAAAATATTGCTGATCTTTATTATAGGAAAGAAATCCAATGATGTCGGGGGGGGGGGATCAGATCACTTTCATACTTTCATTATATTTATTCTAGAAATATTTATTGACATGCCAGTGTATATAAGACAGAGCCGTTCAGGAGAAAAGCATGACTGGACTTTGATTATTTTTCACATGATTAGTTTGTTTCATGTAATTATTTGAATAACAATAATGTAATGCTTGCAAACTTCTCTGATTGTTTTGAAGATGTAGGCCCAATTAAATTATATTTTCATAATAGACTAAAAATAGAAAATCTTATGGTTTTATTTTTAGTATAAAATTTTATACCCCAAATCATATCTTTTTACATATAGTTTATTTGCAGTAAACTGTAAAACTAGTTACATGTTATTCAAAACATAAATGTACCAGATTATGATGACAGAAACCAGAAATTCCACAAAAATGTACATTAAATTAGAGATATGATTAGCTTTGCCAATGATTTTTTTCATGTTATGTTGTGTCTTTGTTAAGTTAAAGGAGATGGTGTTTCTGTCTAAATTGTCAGAATGCTAACTTAGGCACAGCATGGTCTACACCATCATCATTTTTACTTGGGTTGATACAGCCTAGCAGAATTTCTCTGTAGATATGACCAACATTTTTTTCTCTGAGTGGAGGGGAGAATATATTTTGGTATAGAGTTTTTATTTCACATCATCATTGTGATGTTGGAAAGAAATAAAATTCAGAGCTACACACAAAAAATTAACCACTATAAGTTCTTTTATTTTCTGTTTTTCTTTATCCTTCCCCTAGGTAAATATACTTAAAATGCTTCTAAAATGGCCATAGTCCAGAGGATAGGAAAGAAAGGGTACTCCTTTGGCTAATTCACACACAAAAAAACATCAAATTTGTGTTGACAGTCCTTGGTTAGCAAAACAAGTCTTCCTAGCTAAGTACAAAATTCACTTCAGTTATCCACACTAACTTTAGGGAGTTAAGGGCTCTGGTTGAGTAAATGAATACTTGTCAGGACATAGATTTTATCACAACTTAGTAAAGAGCACAGCTAAGACCATTTGAGGTATGAGCACTTAAATTGTTTCATGTCTCAGTTATGTATTTTAATGTATAAACCTCCAACCAAAATATCTATTACTATGCAATTAAACATGATAAAGGAGTTAAATTAAATGTTAAAGTTATTTCTGACCTAGCTTAGCAGAAAATAATCTTGTCTTCTTCAAAATTCAGATAAGCATTTAAGCCATGAGAGACAGGAATCTAAAGAGTAAAGTGATGCTAAAAATATTCTTATTGGATACATCAGAGAGATTTGGTAAAAGGACTAATTTGTTTATCAAAAATAATGGGATTATTGAAATTCTTTGATTAAAGTGAACGCATTTAAGCAATTAGAAAACTAAATTTAGCCGGGTATGGTGGCTCATGCCTGTAATTCCAGCACTTTGGGGGCCTGAGGTGGGCAGATTGCTTGAGTCCAGGAGTTTGAGACCAGCCTGGGCAACATGGATAAATCCTGTCTCTACAAAAAATATAAAGATTAGCTGCAAGTGGTGGCATGTGTCAGTAGTCCCAGCTACTTGGGAGGCAAGGTGGGAGGATCACTTGAGCCCGGGAGATCAACGCTGCAGTGAGCCATGATTGTGCCACTGCACTCCAGCCTGGGTAACAGAGCGAGACCCTGTCTCAAAAAAACCAAAACAACAACAACAACAACAAAACAAAACAAAAACTAACTGTAAATTTGGGGAATTTCCATCGGATTTAGCTAGTAAAATATACCTAGTCTAGACAGAGAGAGAGAGATTGAAATTCCTTGAAAGACTTAAAGTAAGAGAGAAGTCATAGGTTAGATTAGATTAACCTAATTTTACCCGAGTAACAGATCTTTTGCTGTATTTGTCTGTGGCCAAAGAGGCTTGGATTGCTTAGTCTGTTTTGTGATCTTTGAAGCTTTAAGGTAACGTCTGAACCTGCTTTTGTTGTTTGGGGGAGGTCAGATGGGATGCTCTTATGTAGCCATCCTCACATCATTTTTGTATAAGCTTTCACAGTTGGAGTCTTGAGACCTTATTGGGGAACTTAACAAAAGGTTCCAGGAATGAGACCATTATTCCCTACCTAACATCTCTTCTTTCAGGATAATGATCAGGTCGAGTATGATTTGTCTTTTTTCCCCCCCATTGAAGCTCCAAGTTATATAGCTGTACCTGATCCCAGTGTCCTGAAACAAGGCTTCTCTAAGGACCCTTCAACCTGGTCTGTGGATGAAGTGATACAGTTTATGAAACATACAGATCCTCAGATATCAGGCCCCCTCGCCGACCTCTTCAGGCAACATGTAATGTATCTTTTGACCCGGTTTTCCTGCCGTAATGCCTTTGAATGACCTCTGTGCAGGCCCTTCATTTGGATGCTGTGTGGATGGTGGGGGAACCCTATCAACTGATTTTTCCATATGTCAGAGAGGTTATTTTTCCCAAGATTAGTTCCTTAAATGGTAGATTAATGGTCTGTTCTTTAAGTGAGTATCCAGGTGCCTAAAATACAAACTGCTGCAACTTCTCAAGATACGATGATTCAGCATTGCAACTCTCAGGTGTACCTTCCCTTTGTGATGACAGATACAAGGATCCTCCCCGACCTGCTCCCAGCTCAGTGCCAGAACCATGAGTAGGAGGGGTTGACCACAAGCTATTACAGGGTGGCCTTCCTCCAGTGAATCCAGCAACTTTATAAGATTAAGTACATCCTTTTAAACAGGAACTCACAAATACCAAATAATATGCTTCCGTGACATAAATTGATTAAGGTAATAAAGAATTTTAGGAGGATGCCTTGTGACTATTAAGTAATATTTTCAGTGTTTTCTAACAAATCAAATGAGTGATCTATTATCTGAGGTACCCTTTTCACTATCGCAAGAAAATCAGTAGTTTTAGCATCTAACCAGCTTCAGACAACTAACTGATTAGCCTTCAACATAATGACAACACTGTATAGCACATTTACAGTTTGCATTGATATTGACATATTCCTGGCCCTTCTCAGAAAGTTATTGATCATCTGAAATTCATTTCTACCATTCATAATTTTTGATCTTTTGTCATAGATATATTTAGTATTTTATTTAACACACAGTATTTAAAGTCAGATTGTTTGATACTTGGGACATTTTTTGAAGATACAAGATTAAATTTTCTTAAAGTTTGAACTAAATTCATAAACTATCAAATGATGCTTCACTGTATAAATTATATTTGTAATAGTTTTCAGGAAATAAAGCATATTCAGAGAATATATATCCGGAGTATACAGCTGCTGTATTTTATATGTTCTTATGTATAAATAATTTGATATGAAAGCATTATTAATGATTATGATTTCCTTCTCTCTGTAGGAAATTGATGGGAAGGCTCTGTTCCTACTCAAGAGTGATGTGATGATGAAGTATATGGGGCTGAAGCTGGGGCCAGCATTAAAGCTGTGTTACTACATTGAAAAGCTTAAAGAAGGAAAATACAATTAAAAAAAATGTGTAAGTTTAGATTGGACATAATTCTCAGGTGTACTGTTAACATTTTAATTTAAAAGTATTTCTCTTAGCAGTTTTTGTTTTGTAGACAGTTCCCATAAAAATATTTTATCAGAATTGCAGAACTGTAGTAACAGTTCAGTCAACTTTGTTTTTTTCCTGGAGTCACCAACCAGCTTCGGGAGGCACAGCCGCCACTCCCCCAGTCTACTTCTTTAAAAAGCATTTAACAGGTTAGTATTGGCATATTCAAATTGGCAGTTCTTTATGTCTTTTTAAATTTTCATTGTACAGTTTACAAATATACTTAATGTAGTTAACAGAGAAAAACCTTTGATTTTGGTTAACCTTTATATCTAGAACCAAAACAGCTAAATCCCAAAGGGGAAAATATCAGGGATTGACAACTTCTATAATTAAATCCATGAGAATTTTTCCTCACCAGAGAATTTAAAGGTGCACCTGTAGATATCATCTTTTCTCAGATATTTTGTGTGATACTCTGTGGTGTTCTGTTCATGTTCTATCAGTATATCTAGAAAGGGAATAGCCATATAAATTATTTTCCTTTTATTATTTCTCTGTATGTTGTATTTGATCATATTTAAAGGAAAAAAGCAAGCTTATAAGCTTTCCTGAAGTGTTCTTACCAGTTTTTGATAAATTTTTTAAATTATAGGATAGAATTGTCATTTTATGCAGGAGATATTTATACTACGAGGGTTGTTTGGATGGAGTCAGATTAAATTTTTTCAGTGAAATTCCTATTATTTTAAAACTTTCCATATTTTCACTACGCTTGGACATTTAACTAGGCATTCTTTTCTTACATCTCTATATGAAGATACCTGTGTCCAAAATTTTTGAAGATATATATTGTATGTGTTTATTCCTCATATGGTACTTTACCATATTTATATATTGTTTTATACCTGTAGGTTTACACACAAGTAAATCTTTTTTTTCTTGAATTTAATCTGGCACTTTACACTGCCACAGAGGTAACGATGAACTATGTATATAGTTAGATGTTTTGATTTCGTAAAAAATATATGTCCATCGTTTGCTATCACCAGTACCTCTCAGCTTACTCTTCAGGGGATATGAAACAATCTGTAGATTGGTTTCCATACAGGGAAGTTCTCTGTCCTATGCAATGTTTCTAATTAATTTGCTTAGTTCTGAGCCATTTATTCTGCTACACTTTGAAAGATATATTAGTTCTGACTTATTGTTTGGGGCTTTATTTTATTTTTATTTTTTTGAGATGGAGTTTCACTCTTGTTGCCCAGGCTGGAGTGCAATAGCTCGATCTCGGCTCACTGCAACCTCGCCTCCCTGGTTCAAGCAATTCTCCTGCCTCAGCGATTACAGGCATGCACCACCACGCCCAGCTAATTTTGTAGAGATGGGGTTTCTCCATGTTGGTCAGGCTGGTCTCAAACTCCTGACCTCAGGTGATCCGCCCACCTCGGCCTTGCAAAATGCTGGGATTACAGGCATGAGCCACCATGCCCAGCCATGTTTGGGGCTTTATTTTATAAGTTAGAACTTTGAAGAGGAAATGGTGCTATATGTTTATTGTTATTACTTTGTGTAACTTTGATGTAATGTTTATAAGCTATGAGAATCAGTTATAAAAGTATTAGCCATTTGTTGTAAATGCCAATAAAATATTCACCAGGGGCAAGAATGTACATTTTCTTTTTAGAAAACCAAATGTACTTTAGACATGAATGCAACTATTTAAAGAATAGCTTCATTTATGTTATTCCTTACATGTCATAAGATTCTTACTTAAACTTGGTCTTCTTTCAAGTTGTTTGTATGAAGATGCTGTACCCACTTGAACAGTCCTCAGGTGTTTACATAAATACTATGTTTTACAGTTTTCATATTTTAAAATATTAATAAAGTTAAATCACAATAGTTCATTGAAAGCCTCCGATGTGATTTCATTTATCATCACTGTATTACATTAATGTGTGTATTTGTTGTAATGTGTGAACTGAAACAGAGCCACTCTAGTAAGCTTGTGGCTTTCCATGTCCAAATACTTGAGTTTTAAAACCTGCCCAGATTCTACTGCTAAACAGATGCCTAAGAGCCAAGGGCTGATTTCTTACAGGGGTCTTCAATGAGACCCCAGGGGGGCTGTAAGAAGTTCAGCCGATGAGCTGTATCTGTACTCAGAGCCTTTGTTATTTATGATATCATCAGTGATGCGAGAGTGCTAGAAAATGCCCGTGCCCCGAGATACCTCATCCCATCTGAGCCTGTACGCCTGGCTGGCAACTCCGGCTGCTCTTTTACCACTGGGGGCCAGAGGCCGTCTCCTGGATGCACCTGCTCTTGGCCCTCTGCCTTCAGATGGCCCAGTTGCCCCGGCGGGATGCCCTTGGAGGACTGGGGCTACAGTTGCATAGCCTCACTTATCCAACCCCTACCCCCACCCCAGGAGTTGCGGCTCCAGCCGAGGAACCCAGAAACCCTCACTACTCTTGCTCCCCAGCAGCATGTCCTGTGATTCACTGGAGACAATGGGGCTCTGATCGAGGCTCCAGGGGTGATGCTCAGCGGCTGGAATGGGGGTGTCGATTTGAGTGATCTGAGACTTGAGTGATTCGGGGCCCCCTTTTTTCTCCTATCTGGCTTGTAGACTTTTAGTCTATAGACTATCATGCCATATTACCCTTCCTGTGAATTTTCCAGACTTGAAATGATCTTCCTCTAGCTTTGCCTCTCATTCCATTCTTTGATGCTTTGTAGCCTGCAGAATTCTGCACCCTGAGCTCTAAGACCTTCCAGGCACACCTAGCATTTGCTTTGGTCTTTCGTCTGTGTGATTTCTTATTGTTGAAATGTCTTACAGTACATGTTCTAGAGTGGGATTTCCTGAACTTTTAAACCAAGGCCTCCCTCTGTAGGCATAGAAACACCATGCCCTTCTGTAATATTCAAAAGTAAAAAGTAAATACTGTGAGTAGTGGCAGTGTAATTGGGAGGAAAAGCACTGCTTTTTCAAGCTGCAGAAGGGATTGTCCTCACAGTTGGCTGAGTACATGAAGTAGGTTAAAATTTCTGGGGCTATAGCTGGATGCTGGGGCTTGCTCACAAAGTCTCCTGAGGCTGATCCAGGCAATGTGGGAGAGCTTTAGGTTTGAGAGGATGTGCAAGCGAGAGCCCACCATTGGAATACGTGGCAGACAGTCTTTCCTCTCTTCTGGCTGTTTGCCCTATTTTGTCAGCAGGTTGATGCCACTAAACCTTAAGAACGACACTCCATAGTTAGCACGTGCTCAAATTGAGCTTGGCCACTCCCCCTGCTCTAACAGAGGCAACTCTAGTGTTATGGGATCACCTTTCTACCTTTAGGGATACTATCAGCATTGAGGGGAGATCTTTAAGAAAGAAGGGACCTAGCTCCTCCCCTCGAGCTGCCTAGAACATAACAGACAAACCAGCGTTCATGAAAAGGAGAACATCAGGGCACTTATGACAGAGCATATGAGTCAGTGCCAAGTGCCCATAAGTGACGTGTCCTTATGTATCAGTAGTGGTGTGTCCTGTTCTGCCATAGAACTGAAGCACTTAAGCACATGCATTTGTGGAAATAATCCCTCAGGGACCACGGGGCGGCCAGGGCAGGGTTTTGGCCTTGCCAAGCCCTGTTCCTCCTTTGGCCTCACTCTTCCACCTGGCTTTGGCTAGCCTTGGAGGCTCAAGTCCACTGATGTCAGGGGCGGGGTGGGTGCACATATTCCACGGGGGCAGAAATCAGTCCATTGGGAGCAGGACACATATCTTACAACTTCCTTTTATATTCATGTAAGACGAAAAAGATTAAGCTTCTCTGCAGTTAATGTACGGAGTCACTGATGTGTTCTAAAGGGCTGAACATTGTTGGTACTTGCCACCATCCCAGCCCTTCTCGGTTCCTCCCTGTCCTTAGAGGCATAAAGCCTGGACGTGACACTTGCCACACTCCTTTGCCAGTAGACCTGGATTCTTAGATTCTGCCCCAAGAGACCCTGTGCCCTGATTTGGGGAGGAGGGAGGTGAGGAGAAGCCGCTTCCTTCTGGTGGCTGCACAGGACAGGCTTTTGAGCCTCAGCAGGAGGCAGATGTGGGGTTTGCCAGCAGCCTCTGGATATCACCTTGAGACTCACCCACTTCAGTCGTGCAGGCAGCTGAGACCACTGGGGGCAGGGGAGCTTCCCTGTGACTCTTGCAGTCCTGGATTTCTAGAAACTTCCTCAGTCCCTGCCTTAGTCCCTGCCTTCCAGGAGCCATATAAGCTTCTGATTCTGTATTAAACCACTTCCATTCTGAAGATTCAGAATGGCTCATATGTCCCTGACCAGACCTGGACTTGTCTACCTTCTTCAGCGTATCTGTCCTGTAGAGGTGGCCCACCGTTCAGAAAGAAGAGTAAAACTCCCACAGAAAGTGGCCTTTATATTATCTAGTTTAAATGAACTAGTATATTTCATCAAATCTAAGACCCCGTTGATTGTAAGATGCACCGTTTACCAAATAGTGAAGGAAAATGCTACCTATTAAATCACTCACCATTGATTATAATATGCAAACTGGGCCGGGCGTGGTGGCTCACGCCTGTAATCCCAGCACTTTGGGAGGCTGAGGCGAGCGGGTCACTTGAGGTCAGGGGTTCTAGGCCAGCCTAGCCAACATGGTGAAACCCCGTCTCTACAAAAAATACAAAAATTAGCTGGGTGTGGTGGCACGCGCCTGTAGTTCAGCTACTCTGAAGGCTGAGGCAGGAGAATCGCTTGAACCCGGGAGGCAGAGGCTGCAGTGAGCTGAGATTGTGCCACTGCACTCCAGCCTAGGTGACAGAGTGAGACTCCGCCTCAAAAAAAAAAATGCAAACTGATTTCATAGATGTTAATGTGAAAAGATGGGTGACTTAAGACATAAAATGTTAGCTCTTAAAAGCTGAACAGGTGGTTTTATTTATTATTTATTTATTTATTTATTTATTTATTTATTTTGAGGCAGAGTCTCTCTCTCTTGCCCAGGCTGGAGTGCAGTTGTGCGATCTCAGCTCACTGCAACCTCCGCCTCTTGGATTCAAGCGATTCTCCTGCCTCAGCCTCCTGAGTAGCTAGGATTACAAGTGCACACCACCACACCTGGCTAATTTTTCTATTTTTAGTGGAGATGGGGATTCACCACGTGAATTTGTCTTTAGTGGATTTGGGGATTCATTACCATAGCTCAAAAATATGGTGAGATGCAACTGATACATTTCCTGCCACGGTTCATTCATTCATTCACTTTTTTATTTATTTGCATATTGGATGTCTTTCCCCACTAGAATGAACTCTTCATGAGGGCAGTGAGTTTCACCAGTTTTGACTCTTGCCATCAGGAATCAATTACTTGTTGATAGAATCGTAATCCTGGGAATCAGATTGAGGCTGTTTTTAAGTAGCAAACACATACAGAGCCATTCCACAAGTGTCAGTGAATGACTGACATAAGGTGCCATTTGGCCTTTGGATTATTTTCTGATTGGTTTCACTTCTGTGTTTTACATACAGCCAGTCAAGCACTGAAACTATAGGAAGAAAGAGGGAGTTATTGGAGGACGGTGTGGCTCTGAAGAGAATTAAAAACTGTAAAATCCCCAACCAGCCACTGGTTTAACATGACATCTTGCTGGCAGCCATTGAGTCACTCACTCTCACCTTCTCACTAAATACCTTTTGGAAAAAGAAAATGACCAGAACACAGGGTACCCCTGAAAACTAAGAAGGGCAGGCAAGCTTTTGCCCATCTGGGAAATATTTCTACAACTCTCAGGCCCTTGAAGCTGGATTGAGAAAATACGTACATCATCAATTCTAAGATGTTCTTTTTTTTCCCAGGCATGAACGTGTCTGACATCTGGATGGGTTTTACAATCCATGACGTCTTCAGATGCCATGTAGTATGGTCATTTGGGGCGTGGCCATGCTGCACCCCTTGCGTTGTTCCTTTGGGTTATGTCAATTCCAAAACACTCAGCAAACCCTAGCCAAGGAGGCGGCTGCAACTCCTGGAGCTGGGGCGTGGGTAGCACATGTGGACCCCACAGGCACAGCACTGCAGGTGGAAGCTGAAACAGAAGAGCCCTGATGGGAGCACACACTGCCAAGTGGAGTTTTCAAACCCCGTGTCAAAGAACCAGGAAGTCAGGGAGGAAAATGCCCCATAAAGCACTGCAGACTGGCAGGCAGCTGGGCATGAGAGAGTGCACAGCACAGGCACCATCCCCAGCCTCAGGATGCTCACAGTCTATCTGGGAAGACAGCATGAAACATACAAACACCTACGTAACTCATGAGTGTGCAAAATGCGGCAGGTGGCGTAGCCATGAGAGATCCACCAGGCAGCCTCTACCTGGCTGAGAAGATTGTACAGGGCTTGTGGAGAAAGCATCGTTTCCACCAAGACCTGAAGGATGATGGGCAGGGGTCAAGGGAGGTGTGTGTTGAAGGCCAAAGACCCTGAGCAGGAGTGAACTTCTGTCAAGACACACCCTCTTCCAGTAGGTCAGTGGCTTTCTTTTCAAGACATCCTCAGTACTTCTGGTGATCATTTGATTGAAAACCTTTATCTTTTCCCCAGGATAAACCAATTGTTCCTACACTTTTCCCAAAGGGTAAATTGATCACCTTTATTACATATTAAATCCTTATAAAATGTTTTAAAAAAATAATGTATTACTTGTGTGGAACAAAATTACCCCAAAATTTAGCAGCTTAAAACAACAAACACTCATGATCTCACGCAGGGTCTGATGATCAGAAATCTGGGCGCCGCTCAGCCACGTGGTTCTGCCCCAGGATCTTGCAGGTCATATACTCACTGTCGGCTGGAACTGCAGTCATCTCAAGGCTTGACTAGGACGGGGCTCTGCTTCCCAGACGGCTCACTCATGTATAGGGTGACCAGCTTGTCCCCAGAGTTAGCACTGAGAGGCTTGTGCCCTGGCTCACCCCGCAGTCCCGGGATGGTTGGTCACCCACACACGTTGACTGGAGCCCTCAGCTCCTCTGTGGCTGTTGGCAGAAGGCCTCCATTCTCATGGGGCTGCCCACCTCAGCCACCTATTCCCTCCGGTACAAGGCTCCCAAGACTGCAGTGGATGGGAGGCAGAAGCGATTCAGGAGAGAGGCAGAGGCATCCAAAGACCTTTCACAAAATTGAGCACAGGTTCAGCAACAAGGAACATGTGAATTACAGGAAACAAATACTGTCTTTTGTAGCCTAGGGTCAGAAGTGACGACTTCTGCGGTCTTCTTTTGGCCCGCAGACCATCCCTGATTCACTGTGGGGTGGATTACACAGGAACGGGACTACCAGGGGGTGGGGAATCACTGCAGGTCAACTTGTGGGCTGATACCACACATGAAAAATGTTGAGCTTTGCCAGTGACTAAAGAAACACGAAGTAAAACGGGGTGTGTGTGATTCTTCACCTTTTATAAATTTAGCAAAGTCATGGAGGCCATAATCCTAAGAGAATTAGTGCAGGAACAGAAAACCAAATACTGCATGTTCTCACTTGTAAGTGGGAGCTAAACACTGGGTACTGATGGACATAAAGATGGCAGCAATAAAAAAGTGGGGACTACTAGATGGGGGAGGGAGGGAAGAGAGCAAAGGCTGAAACACTCACTGTTGGGTGCTATGCTCACCACCTGGGTGACGGGATCATTTGTACCCCAAGCCTCAGCGTCACACAATATACCCAGGTAACAAACCTGCGCGTGCACTCCCTGAATCTAAAATAAAAGTTGAAACAAAATTTAGCAAAGGTCAAAGCAATGTCAAATACTCATGCTAACGGTACGTGAATTTGGTGTAACATGTCCAGAAGGCAGTTAGGCGTCACAGAAAAAGCCTGAAAAAGGCACACACCTATTGATTTAGTAATTTCTCTACTTCCAATGTATCCTGCAGAAGTAACCATGTGCTCAAAGAGTAAGGTATTAGCAAGCCTGTTCATCACAATATTGTTAGCAATGACAAAGGGCTCATAAACAAGTCCACAATAGGGGAACTGTTGAAATTATGTTATACTGATTCAATGGGACACATTTGCAGTCATGAAAAATTATACAGGGGAAAGTCATTTATTCACATGGAAAAATACACGATATGTTGATCAAAGCAGGTCACAGGCAGATTTGTAGCATTCCTTCTCCAGGGGATCCCATTATGTGTTCATACTCAGATCTGTTTATATGTCTAGAAGATGTTGGAAGATACACATCAACCCGTCTATAATGGGTGTGGAGGGGCAGGTGGGATTCTAGCCATGTTCTCTTCGTTTTGCTTATCTTCACTCTCTGATTTCTCTGCAGTATACTGCTGTTATAATAATTGTTCAATTTCAAGAACACAGGCTATATCATGTCCAAATCACTGTAGAAGACAAAAGGCAATAAAACATTGCCATTTAGCAGGCAGCAGAAACAGCCAAATCATAAGGAAAAAACATAACATATGTCAGAAGACCAACTTAATGTAATGACATTACATAGAAACAGATTAAACGCCCACGTTAAAAAGATTCCGGGATTTATTTTAAAAACAATCTTAGGCTTTTACCTACCTCATCATTTACCTTAAATATTAGAATAAAAGGTCCAGCCGGGCATGGTGGTGCCTGCTGTCATCCCAGCTACTGGGCAGGCTGAGGCGGGAGGGTTGCTTGAGCCCAGGAGTTCGAGACCAGCCTGGGCAACATAGGGAGACCCCTGTCTCTTAAATAAATAAAGGACTGGACAGAAACTCATCAGCAAGCAAACAGAAAGTGCCACCATCATATTACTGATCCAGGTGAGGGAGAATTAGAGGCAAAAAGCAGTCAGTACCTCAGGACTGGCTACCTGTTAAGAGGTTCAAGTGCAGATCATGGACTTGTGTATGATCAATTACACGTAATCAACAGCAGAAAGCAGGACCAGATGAACCTTATGGATAATTTAATAGGCAACAGGAATGAAAGACTTTGTTCTCAGCTTTTGATGTATGCAAAATTAATGGCAGATATTGGTATCATTGTAAAGGCATTATTAATAGACATCAAATTCAAAAAGGGAACACAGCCTTTTCAGGACTCCATAGAACGTTCACAAAATTGAGTACCTACTACGCTACCAAGAACCCTCTGAATGTCAGAAAGCACAGTACAGGCTATGGTCTGCGGCAGAAAGTTGGAAGTTAATGAGACCCTCTGAGGCACTAACAACAAAATCAACGATCACCACCACCACCACCTTTCTAGGCAAAGCTTCTTTCCTGAACTTTTCTCCTTGTGTTCCTGGCCCGTGTATCCAACCGTCAGCTAATGTCTCCACCTCCAAGCCACAGCCATCTCCTGCTCATCATCCCTGAGTCTTTTCCCCTCCTCTTTTTGCCATTCTACCCCTCTCTAGTCCCGCCTGTGTCAATAGCGCCCTCAGGGAAGAGTCATGAGTGTGGGTTTGCCATCTGCTGCTTCACAAACCCTTTTCACCTTGCTTAAACCTTCGGTTTTGCCTCATTACTCTTTTAGGTGAAGACAATCTTTAAAACCCTCTGAACTAGACAAAATTACATTCCCTTTAACAAAAGCCATATTCCCATGCCTTCTTCTAATCTTTTACTAAAGAAACATTATACTTTCCTTACACACCTTGTATGTAAAACTGTTTCTCCAGTAGTGTCAATTACATATTACAGTGTTAACTCTTAGCAACTTTTATTTTTTGTGATCTCGGCTCACTGCAACCTCTGCCTCCTGTGTTCAAGTGATTCTCCTGCCTCAGCCTCCCAAGCAGCTGAGATTCCAGGTGTGTGCCACCACGCCCGGCTAATTTTTTTGTATTTTCAGTAGAGATGGGATTTCACCATGTTGGTCAGGCTGGTCTCAAACTCCTGACCTCAAATGATCTGCTGGCCTCTGCCTCCCAAAGTGTTGGGATTACAGGCGTAAGCCACCACACCTCGTTAACCAATAATTTTTAAAACTGTATTTCCAAAAGATTGCTAAAGTCACATGAACAAAAGGCACTGAAGTTTCTTTTATGTTATTTTTTGTCAGACAAAGTCTTGCTCTGTCACCCAGGCTGGAGTGCAGTGGCGAGATCTTGGCTCACTGCAACCTCTGCCTCCCAGGTTCAAGCCATTCTCCTGTCTCAGCCTCCCGAGTAGCTGGGATTACACGTGCGCGCCACCACGCCCGGCTAATTTTTGTATTTTTAGTAGAGACGGAGTTTTGCCATGTTGGCCAGGCTGGTCTCAAACTCCTGACCTCAAGTGATCTGCCTGCCTCATCCTCCCAAAGTGCTGGGATTACAGGCATGCGCCACCATGCCCAGCCTATGCCTTATTGTATTACACTCAACGCCAACACATGATGTGGCTCTGACCATCTCTTCCTGTCTTCCTTTCATTGGTACTCACACAGGATCTGCCCCCGCCCGTCTCTTCTGTCTTTCTGTGCTCCATCCTCACACCTCTTCTGCTCCTGTCCATGTCTTTCTGTTTTAGTAGGGTCCATATCTACCCGTGATGTGTTTCCTTCCCTTCTCTCATTGTCTTACTTGATTCTGACCCTTACTGAATATTGGACCCATCCTTCTCTTCTCGGCCACTCTTGTGAAGCTGCCCTGGCCATTTCTCCAAGGCTTCCACATGTCCAGCTTCCTCCTGAATTCAGGCCCCGCCCTTGCAGTGGCTCTTCCTGGGTTTCTCTGTTCCCAGGTGTTGGGGCTTCTTCCTCTTTGAACAATTCATGTCTCAGTTCCAATGTGGCCTCTCAGAGAAGTCTTCTGTGACTGTCCTTCTTGGCACGTCCTCCCTTCCTTGTCATCCCCTTTCACTTTCTTCACAGGGCTCCACGCCTTCGGAAAGAATTTTGTTCATTTCTGTTTTCCCTCCCCTTGCTGACCAGAAGGTCAAGGTCAAGGCCTGGTGTGTGCGGCTGCCTGGTGTGTGCGGCTGCCCGCTCTGTCCCCGCCTCTCTCTGTCCCCGCCTCACGATTGTGCATGGCGCCCTGGAGGTGCTCAGTGAGGATGTGTTCAATGAAGAAGTGAATTCTAGGAGTCAAGACACAGCTCAGCAGGAGTGGCCATGCACGCTGAAATTCACGGGACCCCAAGGCAGAGGAAAGCTGGGAGGAGCCAGTGGATTTGGACTGCAGAAAGCCGGTGGTCGGCTGTGGCTAACTGCGCTTGCAGGACCCATGAGGCGGAAGGTGGTGGAAGGAGGGACTGGGGGGTGGGTTCAGGGAGGAAAAGAAACGTGAGAATTTGAGTGGCTGGAGAAGAAAACACGCGGCCGCAAGCGTGTGAGGCAAGCCTCGGGCCAGGGGCTTGGCTGTCCTTCGGGGTGGGCTGGTCCTGCTGTCGTGTTGCCGTCGCGGGAGGGAGCTGGGGCTCCTGGCCTGTAGACAGGGCTTGGCTTCAGGCACCAGGAGCCGCTGTCTACACGTAAGACAGGCGCGAAGAGCTCAGGTTGGAAGGGGGGTGTTTAGAAGACACCGTGCCCCGAGGCAGGTTGAGAGGCAGGAGGACTGCTCAGGTGGGATTCGCGGGTGAGGACCGGGGGCTCAGGGAGAGGGCTGGGGAGCTTGATCTCCTGGTGCAGCGGCGGGGCTGGAGAGGGCAGTGAAAATGGAGACCATCAGAGATAGCCCTTGGGCCATGGGGCCGGGGTCCAACAGCAGTTGGCGTCATTTTGCAGGGGGAGGAGTCGTGGAGCCTGGAGAGGAGGTGCAGAGGCTTCTCAAGCCATCCACGGGGGGTGCCAGGGTCAGGGGGCCACAGAGAGCAGAGGCCCAGCACTGGAAGCCAGGGAGGCGGGAGTCCAGGACAGGGTGCCCCTTGGGTGAAGGCAACACACGGACTCCCGTACCAACACGTGCGCGGGTCACCAAACCCACACCAAGTCAGAAATTCCAGTGCATGCAGACGGTCTACCAGTTCCTGCTGGGGGCCTGCGGAGGGCCCATGGGCGCCGCCTGTTCTCAGGACTGGCTCCCGCTGGCTTGGCCCTGTCCACGGAGGCCCCTCCATGGCGCTTTCCTTGCCTCTCCTTTCAGGGCCCCTCCTCCGTCCAAGAACCTCAGAGCCTTTAAGAAAGGGGTTGGAGAGGGAAAGACCTGCCCAAGGCACTCAGAGCTGGGCCCCCCTCCTCTGCCACCTCTGCCTGTGTGGCTTTGTCACAGGGCTCAGGCAATCCGAGTCTGTTTTCTGCTTGGTCCAATGAGGATCGCCCCTCCTCTGACAGTTCAGGGAGATCAAGAAGGGGAAGTGCCTCATCCCAAAGGGTGCCCACTCTGTCTCTGCCTGTCTCCCTGCTTTTCCCACCCCCACTCCCCTGCTACTCCCTTTTCTACAGCCTGGCCACAGCTCACCCAGCCACACACACAGTGGAACTGCGGCCCCAGGAAGCCTTACTATTAAGGAAGACTTTAAATTCCTTCTCCAAATTCTTTTGAGCTTGGGTTCTGGACAGCTGAGCAGGGCCTGGAGCAGGAAAGACCTTGGGTCGGCTTTGAATGGGATCCCAGGAGCTGTGGGAATCAACTGAAGGGTGATCAATGGCGGGAGGCCACACAATCAGATTCGCATTCTGGGAGCTCTGGAGCTCTCAGCCAACAGGAGCTGACCATCTGCTCCGCGCACTACCTAGGATGTGCATCCCAACAGCGTATTTTCCTTGGGGTCCACTCGAATAATTTCTTTCTGCCTTTTCCTGGGCTGTGCTCAGAAGAGCAAGTGTCCCTCTGAGACTAGCCCAAGTTGTTGGGTTAATGACCGCGAGTGAAGCACAACTCCCTTTCTCTTTAAAATGGTAGAGGAAAGTACTTTCAAGCTTGCCTGAGGTCTGAGAAGCTGAGCTTTCTGCAGTGGTCTTAGCGGAAACTTTGACTAGAGCGTTCAAAAGGCGTCTTTCCTGTTTGCTTTCTCGGCATGAAAACGTCAAGGTACAGAATCCAGAAAGGTCACTGCAGCCTGGCCCTCTGTGATCTGGATTCGAGGCTGCAGACTCTGTTGAACTGGGCGAGCGGGAAGGCAGAGTGCGCTGGGGCCCAGTCTCCTGGGGCCCTGAAAGGGTAGGATGGTGCAGGCCGGTTCCCCCACCCAAACGCAGGCGCGGGAGGAAGCCACGTGGGATTTGCTTCCCCACCAGGAGCTAGGTGAGTGAGAGGTGTGCCCCAGAGTCATGCACCTGGTGGCAATCAGCATGGGCTGATGGGGTCGGAGGAGGTGACAGCTCAGGTTGCGCCTAATTAGGAGGCCTCCTCCAGCTGGAGGTGCTGCCACCTTCCACCACCCCTGGGGCACACCTAAGACTCTGCTACCCGCCCCCCAGGAGGCTGAGTGCTAGACTCAGCCTGGGAGACAGGGTGAAGTTCTCAGGCAAATTTTACTCTACTAAGGTCACCGTTTTGTAGGTAACACAGAAATGGTGAGGTGCTAGCCTGTCACTCTGTCCCGTGCTCAGCCTGTCTCCCCTTTTCATCGCCATCTCAACCCCATCCATCTTCCTCCCTCCCTCCTCTCTCTTTTTCTCTCTGACACACGCATGCACACACTCACACACAGACACGTGTCTGTGCCCATGAACACATGGGATCCAGCTTTCACAACCGATGGCCGGAGCTCGGTGCTGCTCTGCAGCTCCTCTGGGCCTTTCCCTGTCCTTACAAAGAACATACCCACTGATGGTTAATATTGAGTTTCAACCTGATTGGATTGAAGGATGCAAAGTATTGTCCCTGGCTGTGTCTGTGAGGGTGTTGCCAAGGAGATTAACATTTGACTTAGTGGACTGGGAGAGGCAGACCTACTCTCAATCTGGGTGGGCACCATCTAATCAGCTGTCAGCACGGCTAGGATAAAAGCAGGCAGAAGAGCATGGAAGGACTAGACTGGCTTAGTGTTCTGGCCTACATCTTTCTCCCATGCTGGATGCTTCCTGCCCTCAAACATCGGACTCCAAGTTATTCAGCTTTTGGACTCTTGGACCTTCGACCACAGACTGAAGGCTGCACTGCTGGCTTCCCTACTTTTGAGGTTTTGGGACTCAGACTGGCTTCCTTGCTCCTCAGCTTGCAGATGGTCTATTGTGGGACTTTACCTTGTGATCGTGTGAGTCAATCCTCCTTAATAAACTCCCCTTTATATATACATCTATCCTATTAGTTCTGTCCCTCTGGAGAACCCTGACTAATACACACTCCTTTGTCAAACCTGCTGCCCTTAGGGCCAAAAACCCACTGCAAACACTGGGGTCAACAAAGCAGCAGGCTCTCAGGGCCTCATGAAAGCATGGCGTTGCACACCTTGGCCAGGCCACTGGAGCTGTGTCCGGGGCTCCAGGCCACGGGTGACGACCACTGTGCCTGGTGAGATGGACCCCCCGGGGTGGCAGGAGTTTGAATGGAGTGGAGTGGAAACAAGTGGAGAGTGGCGCCATGGCCAGCTGGATGCTGCTCTCTGGCCATATTGTCCCCTCTCGTGTCCTGTGGGCTGCATTTAAGTCAACTCTTCCCCTCTTCTTGCAGGCCCAGCAGGCAGGGCAAGGCCTGCTTGCTTCCACTGCACATCAACTAGGTTGATGCTAGGAACCTGACTCGTTGGTCGGTGTGAGGCTTCAACGTCCTGATCCTGTTGCTGACAGTGTGTGGAGCTGCAAGTAGGTGATCCGGCCTGGCCACCATGAGAGGCGCCTGCAGCTTCTGAACCCCGAGTTGGCTGCCCCCACCAGGCACATGGGCATCTCTGGGCTCAGGCTGGGCATCAGGGGTCTTGACAGTTCCCCTGGTGATCCTGGGGTGCAGCCGGGTTGGGGAACCCGGTGTCTGGCAGAGTGACCAATACAGGCTGTGTTGTGGGAGTGCCCTGGCTTTCCCTCCCCACTTGCTCGAGGGCAGAGGCTGCCAGTCTGGGCCTGCACTCCTGCCGCCCCTTCCCTCCTCCAGCTCCCCTGGGGAATGCGTTCCCTCCTTCCATGAGTTGCATTCCAAGATCCCCAGCCTTCACTTGCTCTGTTCCTCTCCTCCCCAGAAACGTCAAGGCCTCTGCTTCAACTCCACACCTTGCAGTGCGCTGTGTCCCCAGCTTTCATTTTAGCCTGCCACTGAAGCTGCCAACTCCCAGGCCAGCGAGCTTTTCTCTTCCCGGCTTTGCTGGGACACGGAGGTTTCCCATGAATGAAGGGTGAGGAGGCTCCCTTCTGAAAACTTGGACCCTCCAGGGTTTTCAGTCTGGGCCCTCCCCCGGGATGTCCCAAGAGGCTCACAGAGCTAGCTTCCTTCAGAGGACTGAGATGGCTAGGCCAGCGCCCATGCCAGGACCACTCTGGCAGGAAGATACCTGTGGTTGTTGGGGAGTGGGGGGTAGGGGGCGGCAGAAGGCCCGTGTCCCCCAGTATAGATGTTTCCATTTCTTCTTTCTCCTGCTGTCTTATCTCCTCCTATATCTGGTTCTATTTCATTTTATGCTGGATATTCTATTTCAAAATTCTTTGTAATGGCCATTATTAAAAACTCAAAAAACAATAAATGTTGGCATGCACATGGTGACAGGGGAACACTTATAAACACTGCTGGTGGGAATGTAAATTAGTACAAACTCTATGGAAAACAAAGTGGAGATTCCTTAAAGAACTAAAAGTAGAATTACCATTCGACCCAGCAAACCCATCCCACTACTGGAAAATAAGTCATTATATGAAAAAGACACATGTACATGCAGATTTATTTATTTGTTTGTTTATTTATTTAATTTGCGAGACGGAGTTTTGCTCTTGTCACCCAGGCTAGAGTGCAAAGGCGTGATCTCGACTCACCGCAGCCTCTGCCTCCTGGGTTCAAACAATTCTCCTGCCTCAGCCTCCTGAGTAGCTGGGATTACAGGTGCCCACCACCATGCCTGGCTAATTTTTTTGTTTTTTTGTATTTTTAGTAGAGATGGAGTTTCACCATGTTGGCCAGGCTGATCTTGAACTCCTGACCTCAAGTGATTCACCTGCCACACATAGATTTATTACAGCCCAATTCACAATTATGGAGATGTGGAACCAACCTAAGTGCCCATTGACTGATGAGTGGATAAAGAAAATGTGGTATATATACACCATGGAATACTACTCAGCCATAAAAAGGAACGAAATACTGTCTTTTGCAGCAACTTGGACAGAGCTGAAGGCTATTATTGTAAGTGAAGTAACTCAGGAATGGAAAACCAAATACTGCATGTTCTCACTTATAAGTGGGAGCTAAGCTATGGGTATACAAAGGCATGCAGAGTAGTATAATGGACATTGGAGACTCAGAAAAAGGAGAGTGGGAGGACGGTGTGGAATTAAAAAAACTGCAGTGGCTCACACCTGTAATCCCAGCACTTTGGGATGCTGAAGCTGGCAGATCACCAGAGGTTAGGAGTTTAAAACCAGCCTGGCCAACATAGTGAAACCCTGTCTCTACTAAAAATACAAAAATAAGCCAAACGTGGTGGCGCGCACCTGTAGTCCCAGCTACTCAGGAGGCTGAGGCAGGAGAATCACTTGAACCTGGGAGGCAGAGGTTGCAGTGAGCCGAGACTGTGCTACTGTACTCCAGCCTGGGCGACAGAGTGAGACTCTGCAGATTGGGTACAGTGTACACTACTCGGGTGACGAATGCAGTAACATCTCAGAATTCACCACTATATATTTCATCCCTGTAACAAAAAACTACTTGTACCCCAAAAGCTATTGAAATAAAAAATTTTTTAAAGAATATCTTTGAAAATAAATAAATAAAATAAGTAATTCTTTGTAGAAATAAGTTACCATTATCTTTGCAAGAGAGAATATCTGCTTGCTTTATGCAGGCACCTGGGAGTGCTAAATTCGCAGGTGACATGAGGCTGATCTAGAGACTACGTGGTTAATTTTTGGTTACCTTTACTCTGAAGATTTGTCTCTTTGTGATCCCAGTTTGAGGTGGGAGGTGGTTTGCAAACTCTCCTCCTTTGGTGGGTCCCAGATTCCAACTTTTGTTCCTCAGTCCCACAAAACCACCCAATGTGTAGCTCAGCCTCCTTTGGCCTCTTCTGCATCAGCAAATGTCCAAGAACAAAAGCAATGCTTTCAGTTTCTCACACCTATCTAGGTTTTGGGTCTTTCTCAGATCTTAGCTCAGTAATTGTTAACTTTATGATATTCTTTAATGGTATATATATATATATATATGCTTTTTTTTTTTAAGACAGAGTCTTGCTCTGTCGCCCAGGCTGGAGTGCAGTTTCGTGGTCTCGGCTCACTGCAACCTCCATCTCCCAGGTTCAAGCGATTCCCTGCTTCAGCCTCCCGAGTAGCTGGGACTATAGGCACCTGCCACCACGCCTGGCTAATTTTTGTATTTTTAGTAGAGACCAGGTTTCACCATCTTGGCCAGGCTGGTCTTGAACTCCTGACCTCGTGATCCACCCGCCTCGGCCTCGGCTGGGATTACAGGCGTGAGCCACCGCGCCCGGCCTAATGCTATAATATTTAAAAAACATTGCATCCAGCTTTTTAAAAAGTTGTCTTTCAGAAGATGTTCACCAGTCCACAATTACAGGCTGTGGAACTCCACATTGCCGTGACTGTATTGGCTGTTGACAGAAATACCTGCTCTGTAGCTGCCGTGGTCCAGCTTGCACCTGGGAACAGACAGCTTTGCAGCATCTCCTCTCACTTCTCCCATCGCTGGGAAGCCTCCCTTGCCTGCGGTTCTTCCCTGCTCAGGTTAATGTAGCTTAGGCAGGACAGGAAATGGAAAACCAGTCTTAGGTGTGACAGTAGGAAAGTGTTTCTTCCCTCCCTCCCATCTCCTTCCATGGAGAACAGAGGTCAGGCAAATGAATGGAGAGGACTGACCAGAAATTAAACTGAAGGGGATTACTGAGTATCTGTTGGCTATTCAATTACAGTCCATGAACAAACTTGTGTACCTGTTGAGTACTGTGTGCTAGAAGGAAATCCCAAAAGGTGGGTGCATCCCTCCAGGTCCAATATGAAGAGAAATACCATGCAGTAATTTGAACAGGGAAAGTTTAATGTAAAGAATTATTGGTTGGGTGTGGTGTCTCATGCCTGTAATCCCAACATTTTGGGAGGCCGAGGTGGGAGGATCACTTGAGCCCAGGAGTTTGAGACCAGCCTGGGCAACATCGGGAGACCCCACCTCAACAAAAAAAGTTAAAATTAGCTGGGCATGGTGGCGCACGCCTGTAGTCCCAGCTACTCGGGAGGCTGATGTGGGAGGATCGTTTGAACCCGGGAGATCCAGGCTGCAGTGAACCATGATCGAGTCACTGTACTCCAGCCTGGATGACAGAGCCAGACCCTGTCTCAGAAAAAAAAAAAAGAAAAATATATTAAATATAAAAGAGGACTGGAGTAATGAGAGATTAGCTAATAAGAAAACTCTAAAATATTCTTTACAAATTACAGGTATAAGAAACAGGCCCTATCCTCAGGGTTGAGACACAGTGTCTAAGACTCACTGAATGGCTGCACTGGTGGACTGCTGTAAATCTGTTCTCTGGAATTTGCTGGAAACCCAACCTTGCAACTTCACGAACTTGCTGGAAATATGCCCTCTTTAAAGTACTGGAAATCTGCCCTCTCCTGCAGGAGAAAGCTACACTTTGCATCAATGTCCTCAGAGAGCACAGGTCAACCAGGAGGCAAAAAAACTCTTTCCTCCTACATTCTCCTTTTAGCACCTTCTACTGCCAAAGGCTTAAATTGTGTCACTGGCAAAGGGAAAAATATTTAAAGGGCCCACATCCATTTTCACAGAGTCGGCAAAAGTGGGTGAAGTTGGAGGTGAGAGGTAACACATTGGTAACCAGCACAGTGTATCCATTTCAGCCCTCAGTTTCTCTATGCATCCTCCTACACATATGTACACTCTGGAACGATAGCAAAACAAGTCTGTGTTTCTACCTAACAATATACACCTTTGCTTCTCACAAGTAAAGAAATTCTTACCCTTCCCCCAAATGAGGAGACACACAGTCACAAGAGTCATTGTGTAACTGACACAGTGAAGAAATGGATCCCAAATTCCAGGCACTGGGTGCTTTATATTTTATAACATTTAATTCTTAGAATCTTGTGAGGGAGGTGGTGTTCAAATATAAATAAGACATGGTGCTGTCCTCCAGGAACTTAGGAGAGAGGCATGTTGACGAGGATTTATAATGTCAGGCAAAGTAATTTAAATACTAATAGGGACGTGAAGATTACCTGCTGTGGGATCCTTCCTACCAGGGAAAGTGTCTTGATGGAGGTATTATTCGAACAGATGTAGTACCGAGAGAGGTTTTGAAAGATGTGAAGACAATAGTAAAGACATGGAATCAGTCTAGGTGCCCATCAATGGTGGACTGAATAAAGAAAATGTGGTACATATACACCATGGAATACTATGCAGCCATAACAAAGAACAAAACCATGTCCTTTGCAGCAGCATGTACACAGCTGGAGGCCTTTCTCATAAGTGAGTTAACACAGAAACAGAAAACCACATACCGAATCTTCTCACTTGTAAGCAGGAGCTTAAAGATCCGGTACACAGGGACACAAAGATGGAAACAATACACTGCAGACTACTAGAGGGGGCAGGAAGGAGGGGAGGGGTTGCTAGGTATTTATTAGGGGCACATTTTCAAAGTTGGCTTGTTTTCGGATTTGTTCCCAAAGCCGGTATCGGATATGAGGAAGCAACCTGGAAAACACTCGAGGGTCTGAACGAGGAGGAAGAGAAACACGTAGGGTGTTGGGAACAGAGGCGGAAGTTGGGAGATCCTGCGAAATCGGAGTCCCTTTGGAGTGGGGGAGGCCGTCGAGGCGTGCGAGGGCCCGGCCCCCTTGCCGCGTGGTCGTTAAGAGGAAAGGCCCTGATTTGGCTGGTGGCGGATCGCGTCCCTCCCGGCTCTCCCCGAGTGCGGCAAAGGAAGGGCTGCCTTTGAGAGTCCCGCAGGAAGATTTAGAAAGTCTCTTATATTGGACTTTTTTTTTTATGATGTGCGTTTTGGGACGAGCAGAATTACACTGTTGGCTTCCAGTTCATTATCTCTATCTCTATCTCTACATCTGTATCTATATCTACATATATTCACACACACATATGTAGTACAAATATATATATACATACATATGTATATTTTTGTAAAAAGGACTCTTTAAGAAAGTAGGTCAAAAGTGGGGGAGAGGGCGAGGCCCTTTGACCCCCAGGGGTCACGCACGCATGCCAAGCGCTACTGCGCAGCCGCGGAGACGTGGTCCAGGCTCCCGCCCGTGCCTCATTGTGCCTCGGACAACGAGTGTACGCAGTTACCACACAGTTACCAAGCAGTTACCTCAGAGCCGCGGCGCAGACGTAGGCCTCAGGTCTCGGGCCTCAGGTCTCGGGCCTCAGAGCCAGACCCCGCCATCTCACGATGTCATTGGGGACCCAGGAACAGGGTAAGGTGACCTCGCCTCAACTGGCCCACTAGCTTGGGCCTCAAGTTCTGTCAAGAGTCTGGATGGCACCCACTTAGGCGGCCATTCAGGGGCGGCAGGATTGGCTAGTCATCGACCGGGGCGTGTTGGGGGGCGGCCTCTGGGTACTGGCCATCTGCCGCCGATTGCTCAGCGCGCCGGTGGGAAATTTGGTGTGGTGGACCGAGATGGCCCAGGGTTCAGGTCGTCTCAGGGGCTCAAGATGTCCCGGAGACGTGAGGTGATCCTGAGGCTCATGGCGTCTCCGTGGCTCTTGGTGGCTCAGGGTTGGGGTGACTTGGGCTTGTGCCGAGAGTGCGTCAAGAGGCTGGGCCTGGTTGCCCTCCGGCCCGCGGTTCTTTCCGGAGCCTCGAGTGGCTGGGAAACAATCTCGGCGCTCGCGACGCCGGGCTCCGGCGATACAGATCTATGCGGCCGCACTTTTTATTGAATTTATTGGTTTTCCCTGGTGGGCAGCCGCGGAACACAGCCCTGTTCAGCGTTTTGGCATAGCGGCTGGGGCACAGCCTCAAATTCCGGGTGTTCTGAGGGGGTGCTTTGGGTGGTACCCGCCGCCTCTCCCGGGGTGCCCGCGTGGGTTACATTTTGAGATTTCGAAGCTTATTAGATACTTGATGCTGACTTTCTGGGACGAGCTGATCCTTTTTCAGCTGTTCTCTTTTTGGTGAGGCGGGGTATGGGGGGGCGAGGAATGAGGAATGACTCAGACTTTCACAGAGGTTTTTTGTTGTTGTTTTTTGTTTTTGGTTTTGGTTTTGCTTGGTTTTGTTTTGTTTTGTTTTGTTTTCAGACAGGGTCTTGCTCTGGTGCCCAGGCGGGAGTGCAGTGGCGCCATGTCGGCTCACTGCAGCCTCCGCTTCCTGGGTTCAAGCGGTCCTCTCACCTCAGCCTCCTGAGGAGCGGAGACTACAGGCGTGCACCACCACGCCCGGCTAATTTTTGTATTTTTTGTTGAGACGGGATTTCGTCATGTTGCCCACACTGGTCTCGAACTCCTGGGCTCGGGCAATGCTCCCGCCTCAGTCTCCCAAAGTGCTAGGATTACTGGCGTGAACCACCCCACTGGGTGAGAGCTTTGAGTCTAAAGAATTGACAAACTCCCGAGTTGATTTCCTGTCAGACATTTTGCGGTTGAGACATAGAGTCTGAGGCTTTGATGGTAACCGCGTTTGATTTAGAGACAGACTGTGCAGCTTCGCTGTTTTATTGTAAATACGTAAATGAGGAGGAAGAGAAACACGTAGGGTGTTGGGAACAGAGGCGGAAGTTGGGAGATCCTGCGAAATCGGAGTCCCTTTGGAGTGGGGGAGGCCGTCGAGGCGTGCGAGGGCCCGGCCCCCTTGCCGCGTGGTCGTTAAGAGGAAAGGCCCTGATTTGGCTGGTGGCGGATCGCGTCCCTCCCGGCTCTCCCCGAGTGCGGCAAACTGGCTTCAGGTTGACTAAAAGCGATTTTTCCAGCAGCTTTGCTGCGCCGTGTTTTCTAAAGCGAGGCGTGGGCTGGGTGCCTTTTTGAGTCTCACTTGTCCGGCCTGTGGCAAGTGCTGGGCGATGGGAGACGGTTCTGGCGGCAAAGGAAGGGCTGCCTTTGAGAGTCCCGCAGGAAGATTTAGAAAGTGATTGTTCTTAAAACAAACGGAGCGGTCTGGCTGTTGTAATTGGCCCCGTTTTGCTGTGTGTTCCTCAAAGTGGTCCCGGCGTGAAAAGCCGTTTTCAGAACTCATTGTGAGCTGTGCCTCATCTGATGAGTTGATGGCAATTGAAAGCCTTGCGCCTTGGTAGTATAATGTTCAAACAATTTCTTGTTTTTGTTTGTTTGTTTTGTTTTGTTTTTTTGAGGCGGAGTCTCTCTCTGTCGCCCAGGCTGGAGTGCAATGGCGCAATCTCGGCTCACTGCAACCCCCACCTCCCAGGTTCAAGCGATTCTCCGGCCTCAGCCTCCCGAGTAGCTGGGACCACAGGCGCACGCCACCTCGCCCCGCTGATTTCTGTATTGGTAGAGACAGGGTTTCACTGTGTTGGCCAGGCTGGTCTCGAACTCCTGACCCCAAGTGATCCGCCCGCCTCGGCGTCCCAAAGTGCGGGGATTACGGGTGAGAGCCACCACGCCCGGCCATCTTCAAACAATTTCTAAGTGTTAAAATGTCTTTTAAAATTTAGCTGGGAAAGTTATGTGTACACCTAAAAGAACTGATTGGACTTTTACATATTTACTGAGAAACCTTAGTGGTGTTGTCAATAGCTTTACTAGCTCTAGTTTGAAAGATCTGTTGATATACAAAAGCTTGTCTTAAAAATACACTTTCAGTTGCCTTGGTTATTTTCTTCTGATGACAGAATCTAAAGTTCATTGTACAGAATCGACAGAAAAGTCTAATGATAATAAATTTGCTATTCAGTAATAGCCACCTAGATAACCATTGGTATGTTACCTTTGGCTCTCAAAGTTAGGATTATACTGTATTTTTCTGTTTTGAATCCTTTTCTCCCCTTTAACTTTATTTAACTTTATTTCACAAGCATATCTAGTATTAGTACATTTTCTTTGGGAACATGCTTCTTCTTCTTCTTGTTCTTTCTTTCTTTTTTGTTTGAGACAGGGTCTCGTTTTGTCGCCCAGGCTGGAGTGCAGTGGTGGGATCCTGGCTCACTGCAACCTCAGCCTCCCGGGTGCAAGCCATCCTATCTCAGCCTCCCAAGTAGCTGGGACTACAGGCGCATGCCACCACTCCCGGCTAATTTTTCTATTATTATTATTATTATTATTATTTGGTAGAGACAGGATTTCGCCATGTTGCCCAGGTTGGTCTCGAACTTCTGAGCTCAAGTGATCTGCCCCACTTGGCCTCCCAAAGTTCTGGGATTACAGGCGTTCGCTACCGCGTCCTGCCTGAGAACACACTTCTTATTGGCAATATACCATTCCAGCTCAGGGAAATACCAAAATTTATTTAAGCTTTTGTTTATTTAATACTTTGGTTTAGATAATTAGGTGGTTTCTAATGTTCTATTTTTTTTCCATGAAGACTATTAAGTAGACTTCAGAGTGACTCTTAAAAAAACCCCACTTTTTATGGGTGAGAAAACAGAGGCAAAAGAGTCAATTTATCTGGCCCAACGGTCATACCTCTGGATAATTACAGAGCCTGAATTGGAACCTTCATTCTGTGATTCCTAATTTAGTACCATTTTCAAATCATCACATGCCCCTCACACTAGCTAATTATTTTATTCTCCTGCATTAGTCTATTTGAAATAAATAGAAGAAATCCAAGTTATGATGTAGTTTAAATGTGGTCTGTGAGTGAATACTTCAAGCTTAAATGTGTTCTTTTTCAGGCCAGCTTTAAGAAATAAAGCTTATTTTGATCTTGGACATTTTGCATAATGTGTTTTCATATTCATTAAAATGGTTTACCTAGTTGATATTTCACATCTGGTATATTTGTCATTACCTATTTCACATTTTGTGAGATTCAGTTTTAATTCATTTCATAACAACATTTACTTTTGCACTTTATTTCTGCATTATCAGTCATCATAGACATTAATATTAGTTTTTAGAGAACAAATTTAGAACTTCATGGTCACCACAAGTATGTCTACTTAACACCAGTTGCATCATTTAAGTTAAAAGCATATCATTGAACACTGTGGCATGGGCCAGCTGGCCACATTTCTTAAATGAGAAGAAATTTATTGCTCTACGAAATTGGAAGTACTAGAGATAGTAGTCTATGTGTGTATATGCATACATACATATATACATACTTCAAAACTTCCTACTATTGGTTCATTAACTAACTTGTAATGATTACAGATATAAAAATATGTAATACAAATTTTCAGCTAAAATATGTTTTTTAAACAATCTATAACTTTATAAGGTAGCTTCCTCAAGAAACTGTTTATTTAATGTGATATTGAATCTAATCTTTCTCTTTGCTTATTCTTAGATTTTGTTATTATAACTGTCGATGACAGTGATGATAACGATTATTGCAGTATTGAGATGGTGGAAGTTTCTGAAACAGCAGATAATTCCACTAATGACATAGCAGATGATTCCACTTATGTCACAGCAGATAATCCCACTGAAGACACAGCCACACAACCAAATTTTCCAGGCGGCAATGATGGCCATCACCGTCCACTCCAAATGTCATATGGTAATTTTGTTAAATTTCATCCTTGGCAAAATTTTGCTCTCTGGTCCCCATTTCCAGTAAATTGCTTAAATATTCCTGTAACCTTTACAGTAATTAGTTATGACCAGAGGGCTTAGCTTCGTGGTAATACCACAATGTTTACTTCTGCTTGCATTTTCCCTTCACTTAAGCTTTGCCATGTCTCCTTTGTTCTGTGTGAGACAGTCCCAGGAAGCATTGGGGAGAATATATTCTCTGTCTTTGAACAATTATTTATATCTGGCAACTATAATTGTAACAATTTGGTGGCAATGCAAAAGTAAAAAGCTAAAACTGAACTTCTAGGAATAACAGCTTGAGTCAAGAGTCCATGGAGCAGGTGGCATGATTATCTATGTAGAAAGTCTCAAATAATCAACAAAAATCTCCTGGAAGTCATAAGTGATTATAGCAAGGTTGCAGGAAACAGGTTAATATACAAAAGTTAATCACTTTACTACATGCCAACAGTAAACAATTGGAATTTGAAATTTACATTAGCATCCAAGACCCCATGGAAAGTGGAGTCCTGCAACCAGAACTGCTATAGCCACTGGTCCTTTGAATGGCTCTCTAGGAAATGTGAGACCATCCACATCCTCACTTGTACAGAGAGCCATGAGACGTTAACTCCTTGGAATATTTCTTCCTTAGCTGTATGACAATTTGTTCTTTGCCCTTTGCTTAGAGAATTGGATTTTCTTCTCTTTAAAACATGGAAATGTTATTGCCTATGTTGGAGACTGGCAAATTTTTTCTGTAAGGGGCCAGATAATAAATATTTTAGGCTTTGCAGGCCATAAGTTCTCTGCTTTAAGTATTTAACTCTGCCTTTATAGCGTGAAAGCAGCTGATACGTAAACAGATGGTTGTGGCTGTGTTTCAATAAAACTTTATGGTCATTGAAATTTGAATTTCCCATAATTTTTCCATTTCATTAAATATTCTCCCCCCCATCATTTACAAATGTAAAAAAAGTCCATAATATCTTAGCTTATGAGCTATACAAGAACAGGTGGCAAAGTGGATTTGGTCCACAGGTGGTGGTTTGCTGATCCCTGATCTGATACCAAAAAAGTCATTTGATACCACTTATCTGTTTTGGTTTTAAAACTATATGCAGGGCTAGCAGGATACTTCTTTAGTGTGTTATAGAACATCTGATATCATAGAGACAGAAAGTAGAATAGAGTTTACCAGGGACTGAGGTGAGGGGGAGTTATTGTGTAATGGGTACAGAGTGTATGTTGGGGATGATAGAAATATTTTGGGTATAGATAGTGAGGATAGTTATACAACTACCTGAATATATTTAATGCCACTGAATTGTATACTTACAAATGATTAAAATGATAAATGTTTGCCTTTCAATGTATACACATCATTATATCAAAATAGTGAAAAATTAGAAGCCATATAAATGTCCCACAGTGGAAAACAGATAACAGAACCTCTGGACATCCATAAAATGGAATATTATGCAGGCATTTAAAAATATTTTTAAAATTATAAATGACACACAAAATTGCTTAAAAATATATGAGTAAGATAAATAAATGTATTTAAAGGTTACAATATTTATTGCTGATGGATTGCTTTCTCTTTTTATTTAGATTCTGAATTATTTATAATGAGCTGAATTTTTTAGGTGAATTTTTCTTTCTTTCTTTCTTTTTTTTTTTTTTTTTTGAGACGGAGTCTCTCTCTGTCGCCCAGGTTGGAGTGCAGTGGTGTGATCTCGGCTCACTGCAATCTCTGCCTCCCGGGCTCAAGTGACTCTCCTGCCTCAGCTTCCTGAGTAGCTGCCACCACCACGCCTGGCTAATTTTTGTATTTTTAATAGAGAGAGGAGTTCACATTGTTGGCCAGGCTGGTCTTGAACTCCTGGCCTCAAGTGATCCGCCCGCCTCAGCCCCCCAAAGTGCTGGGATTATAGGCATGAGCCACCACGCCCAGCCATAGGTGAACTTTTTATGGAAGTCTATGACATACAAAATATGCACACATCATAAATATACAGCTTAAATAAATTTCAAAGTAATACATGCATATAACCAGCACCCATCCCAAGAAATATAAGGTTATGAGCTCCCTAGAATCCTATCCACCCCCTTTCAGTCACTACTCTTCTTTGTAAGGTAACCACTATCCTGACTTCTCCCACCATAGATTACTTTTTTCTGTTTTTGAGTTTTATACCAATTGAATCATATGCTATACTCTCTTTTATATCTGGCATTTTTTTCAGAGACAGGGTCCCACTGTGTTGCCCATGCTGTACTTGAACTCCGGGGCTCAATTGATCCTCCTGGCTCAGCTCCTGTGTAGCTGGAACTATAGGCACGTGCCACCACACCTGGCTTGTGTCTGGCTTTTTTTACTTCTTGCTATGTGCTGCAATAGTTGGTTTATTCTCACTGCTGTATAGTTCCTTTGTTTGAATACATCAGAATGTAATTACTTATAGCTTGCATTATAGTCAGAAAAAAAAACAGCTTAAAAAATAAAATTTGGTTGAATTTACAGCTCAGTTTGGAGGTATCTTATTGTATCTTTTATTTTCTTCTTCTTGTTATTTTTGAGTCAGGGTCTGGCTCTGTCACCCAGGCTGGAGTGCAGTGGCATGATCACAGCTCACTGCAGCCTCAACCTCTTGGACTCAAGCAATTCTCCCACCTCAGCCTTCCCAGTAGCTGGGATGACAGGTGCACGCCACCATGCCCAGGTATTTTTTTTTATTTTTATTTTTAGTAGAGACGATATCTTGCTATGTTGCCCAGGCTGGTCTCCAACTCTTGAGCTCAAGTGATCCTCCTGCCTCAGCCTCCTAAAATGTTGAGATTACAGGTGTGAGCCACCGGGTCTAGCCTGGAGGTATTTTATAACTTGATATGTCTATATAACATTAGTCTGCATTTATCTAACTTGAGAGTTAGTTCTCCCATTTTCTTTATCCCCTTTTGATTTCTCTCTTTTGGGTCCTTGGTCATTAGGATCTCCACTATAGAATGAAAGGAAACAGGAAAGAGATGAAACTTGAATCCCTTAATTGTGCCCCTCATTACTGCCCTGGCTCAGGAAGGTTTAAGTGAAGTAACTCTTTCATTAAAGTGTCACTCCCAGTAACTGTGATGCAGGCTTTTAAAGCAAATCTCTAGTACAAGATACAATCCAATACTGTTGCAGCCAATGTCTTCTTCTAGTTCTGTAGTTAGGTGACTCAGAGCCATAACCAGATCTTCCTAATTCTAGATTGTTTGGCTTACATTTCACATCCATTTATTTAGGATTAATATAAAATTTAATAAGGCAATCCTAACTTGAAAGCTGAAATGGACCTTAGAGATCATCTCAACTGATGTTAACCTGGCAGATGAGGAGGTGGTGTCTCTAGTGGTCTGCCCAGCTCACATAGCAGTGGGGGTCCGATCTAGAATAGATTCCTGGCTTACATTTTGGACACAATGCCATCTCCTTAGTCAAGGGCCTTTTAGGGCTCCTTTGCAAAAGCAGTTAGCCCTTGCGTTCTCTTGTTCATTTGTTTCCAGCATTTACTATGTAGGCTTTAAGTTATTAAGCAGTCACTTCACAGTTTGTAATTGTGTTTGATTTGATTCTTATTCCTAGTCATAAGTAATATAGCCCTTCAGTTTTAAAATAGTTACTCTAAATTGGTCATGGAAGAATTCTTGTTTTGTCACTCTAAAATTCAACCCAAAGTCCAATTCAATTTGAGTTAGCATTCTGAGAGCATATCTGTATTAAGGTTATTAAGAGAGTAGTGTATGAAATAACTTTTTAATGCATTGCTTTACAGTAGCCCATGGTGACCAAATAGTTTCACAGATAAACCACCCAGTACATTTAAGAAGATACAGTTACAACTCAGAGGAAGTGGATTTGCCAAAAAGAGGAAGATTCTGTACTCTAGAGGTAGATATTATGGTTTGTTTATTAAAGTGAAAATCTCTCTTTGTTCTTTTCATTCTGCTGTATTTCTTTTTTAAAAATGGAGTTGAATTTCATGCAGTAAAATGCACAAATCAGTGAGTTTTGATAAATGTGTATACTTACACCCCATGAAGATAATGAACATTTTGGCTGGGCGCAGTGGCTCATGCCTGTAATCCCAGCACTTTGGGAGGCCAAGGCGGGTAGATTACCTGAGGTCAGGAGTTTGAGACCAGCCTGGCCAACGTGGTGAAACCCCATCTCTTCTAAAAATAAAAAAAAATTAGCTTGGCGTGGTGGTGCATGCCTGCAATCCTAGCTACTCGGGAGGCTGAGGCAGGAGAATCGCTTGAACCCCGGAGGCGGAGGTTGCAGTGAGCCGAGATTGCGCCACTGCACTCCAGCCTGGGTGACAGAACAATACTCTGTCTCAAAAAAAAAAAAAAAAAAAAGACAGTAATAAACATTTTCGTCACCCTAGAAAGTGGCCTGGGACCTCTTCCCAGTAAGTCCCCATCTCCCTTAACTTTGGGGGAAATATATTTTGATTTTTTTTCCATCCTAGATGAGTTTTGCCTGTTCTAGAACTTCACATAAATAGAACTGTACAGTATGTACTGTTTTGGGTCATAGTCTTTTTTCCTGAGAAGAATGTTTTGGAGATTTGTTTCATAGTATTAATATTTCATTCCTGTTCATTGCTGAGTGGTATTCTGTCATATGAATACTCATAATTTGCTTACCCATTTTTTTTTTTTTCTGAGACGGAGTCTTGCTCTGTCATCCAGGCTGGAGTGCAATGGCACGATCTCGGCTCACCGCAACCTCCACCTCCCGGGTTCAAGCGATTCTCCTACCTCAGCCTCCTGAGTAGTTGGAATTACAGGCGCCCGCCACCACATTCGGCTAATTTTTGGATTTTTAGTAGAGACGGTGTTTCACCATGTTGGCCAGGATGATGTCAAACTCCTGACCTCAGGTGATCTGCCTGCCTCGGCTTCCCAAAGTCCTGGGATTACAGGCGTGAGCCACCGCATCCGGCCTGTCCATTCTTTTGATGGACATTTGGGTTGTTTGCAGTTTTGGGCTATTAGGAGTAAAGTGACTATGAACATGCTTATGGCAGTCTCTTTGTGAACCTATGTTTGCATTTAATTTGGGTAAATACCTGGGAGTGGAAGTATTAGGTAATGGGGTAGGTGAAAGTTTATGAGAAATTGCCAGTTTTTCTAAGTGGTCGTACTGTTTTACATTACCACTATATTCTCCTGTGCTTTTTGACCTCTGAAGTTGAATAAAATAGATTATTAAACTATATATAATTTGGCTTAACAGAAAATGTATTTGTTTACTTACATGAGGATGTGGATATCAGTGCCACATAAGTAGTGTAGGCAATTCTTAACTTCTATCAGCCTCAATATTTTCATTTTTGGGGATAATGCTAATTATCTGCCCAGTGTCATGGTTTTGTACATAATTATCTGAAAGCACTTTGGAAAGCATGAAGCACTATACAAGGGTAAGATGGTAATATTTTGTTTACAATTATTAATATCTATTATAATTTGATATAATTTTGCCATCTAATAAGTTTGTAATGCTGGGCTAATTCAGTTAATTTTTTATCATGTATTTTGAAACAAAGAAGTAGGTAACTCCTTGGTATGTTTATATTAAAATTATTTTTATGGCCCACAATTCATCTTTAGAATAATTATACAGAAATATAATGGTTATTTACTGTCTGTTTACTTATTTATACCCTGCCTTACTCCAAAAAATATTTTAAGATGATTTACAGATTAATTTATCAAGAAAAATAGATGGTTAAGTGTTTCCTGTCTTGTCCACAGAGTGTCACTGTTGGTTTATTTGAAAATCAAAAGCCATTTAAGATTTGGTTCTTTGTTCATGGTTAGAAATACTTGCTTTTAAAGCAGTTCTGGTGCTAGAAGACTCGTTTATCTACCATGAAGTATATAAATGGTTAAGCTTGATGAAAATGGTGTCTTAAGTGTAGCTGGGTTAATGAGAACACAATTCTGCAAATATATCTTTTCCTGTAGTTGTAGGATTTGTAATGGGCAAAGGTCCTTTGATATCACAAATAGGCCTTAGGTGCTTCTTGAAAATGAAATGGAAGTTCTGAACTTTTCTTTCTTTCATATGTTCTTTTGGTTTATTAATAATTTTTCCTTAGACAATAACATGAATACTTGATTGTGAAGAAGGTGGAAGTATCATTAATGAGTGTATGCCAGACTTTGAATCTTTATATAATATTAAATGCTCATTGCCAAATATATTCCAAGAAAGCAATTTGAATTCTTTTTCAGTCTTCATATATACTATAGAATTACTCTGAACTCAGGCTTAAGGAAATATCTCTCTCTCCTGAATCTGTATGCTTCTTTTCATTAGACAATGAGCTCTGAAGCATTTTGTTTCCTTCTTTTCCTTATCTAGTAGGAAATTCACAGCATTTTTGTACCCAGTTTCATTAGCTTTTCTAATTTTTAAAAGAATTATAGATTTACAGAAGAGTTGCAAAAATATTTCAGGGAATTCTCATATATATGCTTGACACAGCTTCCCTTAATGTTAACTTACATGTATAACTTAAAATTATGGTAATTGTAATAATCACAGCACAGTTATCAGAACCAGGAAATGAACATTGGTGTAGTACTATTAGCTAAACTGTGGTCCTTGTTTGAATTTTGCCATTCCTACCCAATCCCATGTCCTTTTTCTGTCCCAGGATAAAATCTAGTATCCCACATTGAATTTAGTTGTGTCTCCTTAGCCTCTTCTAGTCTGTGACAGCTCCTTATTCTTTCCTTGTCTTTCATGACTTTGACACTATTGATGACTACTGCTCAGTTATTTTATAAAATGTCTCGATCTTGGTGTGTCTGATACTTTCTCTTGAATAGATCGAGATTATGCATTTTTGGCAAGAGAGTAACACATGAGTGATGTTATCTCCTCATTGAATCATATTGGGGGATAGGTGGTGTTGATATTTTTTTTATTGGTGATGTTAACATTGATCACTTGGTTAACATGATGTTTTCCAGATTTTTCCACAGTAAAGTTACTATTTTTCCCCATTGCCCACGATAAAGATTTTGGATGGCAGGGGATTTTGAGACTCTGCTAATATCCTGTTTCTCTTCAACTCACCAAGACAAGTTAGTATCCATGCATGGATTTTACCTGCAGCAGCCATTATTGTGGTGTGTGCCTTATGTTGATTCTCTGTTTCCCTCATTCCTTCTGGATTTATTAATTGGAGTGCATTTGCAAGGGAGAGCTGTCCTTTATCTCCTATTTATTTATTCAATTATGTATATTCATATTAATATGGACTCATGGACATTTATTGCATTGTATGAGTTATAATCCAGTATTGTAATTATTTCTTCATTGATCAAATTTTCCAGCTTTGGCTATTGGGAGCTCCTTCAGTTGATTCCCATGGCCTTTTGACTTGTCCCCGCCTTTTTTGTGTACTCACTTGTTTTCTGACATCACAAGATAGTCTAGGCTCATCTGTACTTTCCCTGTCTTAGCTCTGGAATTAAACTGTTCTCTAAGGAGCCCCGGTTCCTTTAGTTGGAGACTGGTATTTAGAAACCGAGATCTGGACACTAGGTGTGTTCATTGCTCCTCTTGTGTCATTGATCCTAGGCCTTCTCAGTGGACAGAACTAGGAAATAAATGTAGGTATCCCAATCCATGCACACACATACATCTATATTTCAGTCTCGCTATATATTAAAACTATATGTTCATACTGATATTCAGTAGCTTTTCTTAAACCTAGGTTCTTATATAATAACTTCTTTGCCTACCTCCTTTATTAATCAGCTCTTTTATTCTCATATTCTCTTTTTCTTGGCTTTATAAGACTTCTGAAATCCTCTGGAACATAGGGGAGAAACAAAAATAATTTAAAAATATAAATATTTAAACTGTTCTTTTTATAGTGCTTACTTTGGCTCCTAGTGATATTAAGACATTGACTACTTATTTTTTATATATATATATATTGGAGATGGAATCTCGCTCTATCACCCAGGCTGGAGTGCAGTGGCGCAATCTCGGCTCACTGCAACCTCCTACTCCTGGATTCAAGTGATTCTCCTGCCTCAGCCTCCCGAGTAGCTGGGACCACAGGCGCGTGCCACCATGCCCGGCTAATTTTTTGTATTTTTAGTAGAGACAAGGTTTCGCCGTGTTAGCCAGGATGATCTCAATCTTCTGACCTTGTGATCCACCCGCCCCGGCCTCCCAAAGTGCTGGGATTATATGTGTGAGCCACTGCACCTGGCCTATTTTTTGGAATGTTAATAGAACAATGAAGTTTCTTGTGATGAAAATGATAGAAACCATCTTTCTGGATTCCAACACTGTTGTAAAGTATGAAGTTCTGTCTCTCAAATGTAGTTTTCTGAAATACTGAGCCAAAAAAAATTTTAATCACATTTAATACCATTGTACTATTTTTTTTTTTTCTGAGACAGAATTTTGCTCTTATTGCCCAGGCTGGAGTGCAGTGGTGTGATCTCGGCTCACTGCAACCTCTGCCTCCCGGGCTTAAGCGATTCTCCTGCCTCAGCCTCCCGAGTAGCTGGGATTACAGGCGTGCGCCACCACACCCGGCTACTTTTTGTATTTTTAGTAGAGACAGGGTTTCGCCATGTTGGCCAGGCTGGCCTCGAACTCCTGACCTCAGGTGATCTGCCCACCTCGGCCTCCCAAAGTGCTGGGCTTACAGGCGTGAGCCACTGTGCCTGACCACCATTGTACTATTAATAGAAATTTTGCTGTGTCAAGTTCTGTATGATTATCATCTCATTGTGATACATTTTTCAAAAAATTTCTAGTTAGAACAGTATCCCAAGGTGAAAAATTTGAAGTAAAAATAATTTCTATAGCCCCTTTTTTTTCACAAAAAAGCCCATAACTGATCAAATGTAGTTAAGCCTCTTTCATCTAGATTGTTTCACATTTAATTTCTCCAAAATAATCCTTAAAGGAAATTGGCTGATTTGGATGAAATTTAGTATGTGCTTGAATGTGTATCAAGATGTCTCAATGGAAACAAAATGGCAGCCCATCAAGGTTTTGTAAAGAACCATACCTTAGGTGGTTTTGAGGGTGTGTTGTAAGAATCACCATGTTGGTAAAGATGTGATTACCGGGGATTTTCTGAGTTCTAAGCCAGAGGTAATGAAGGTCTATTAAAAAAAATGTTTCTTACCGTATATAATGTTTCTTGAATGGAATGAGCTAAAATATTTTGGAAAGTAAAATTGTTTGGGCGTTTATCATGATCATGGGGGAGAACAGAAGCGGAGTGCTTCCAAGGGACACATGCAGTCTTGGGGGGAAGTGGGTGCAGAGGCGAGCTGGGAAGGGAGGGAGCACGTTCTCCCTAGCCTACCTCCCCCTGCACTGCTAGGCCAGGGTCCCCCTCAGCAAGCCTGCACACTGGGGTGGGAGGCAGCATCTGTGGGGGGAGGTGCCTAGGGCCATGGTCAGCCTGAAATGGCCCCAATGGCTCCTCTCCATTGCTCCTAAGGGGCTGGCTTTTTCCTTCCCTGCCCGTTCTAGATCACAGGGGTGGCGCTGCAGCTTGCCTTGTTCTTTCATACCAGTTCCCTCTTGAGTCCACCTCCATCCTGCTTAGCTGGGAGCAGAGGAGGATGCCCTCAGTTGGCAGTCCCCGGCCTACCTCAGCCCTCTAGTCCTGCCTCTTCACTCCTGGAGACAGTGGAGCGCCTAGGGCAGTCCTCTCCTCCGACTCCTCATATCTGTCCCCACAGCCAACCAACTGCCCCCATCCCCGCCCTTCTTCTGACCCCTTCCCGACTATTCTAGTGGCCTGGGCTGACATCCTTGCTGCTTTCTGCATCTAGTCCCCTCCCCGAACTCAGAGCTGCCCCCAATCGGGCGTCCCTCTCTCTCTCCTCTGGCTCTAGCTCCTGACCCTCCTTCCCCTCTACGTGTTCTCCCACAGCTTGGAGAAGCCACTTCTCTTGCCTCCCATCCCTCCTTTGCTGTCATCCTCACTCTCTCCTTCCCATGACAGCCTCGCTCCTGGAATGTCATTGATACTCGCTGTCTCCACATCTGGCTTCCTGTTTTTCTCTGGGTATTTTTGAACCTGCTGTTTCTTCTATCCTGTAAACCCTTCCATGCATCCTCACCTGGTGAGCTCCTTCTCATGTTTTAATTCTCACCTCAGACCTCACCTCCTCTGAAAAGCTCTCCATGACTGCCAGCCTGGGTTAGGCCCACTCTTCTGTGCATGCTTAGCCTCCTGTTCCTGCCTGTGTCATGGCGCTGGTAATAACAATAGTAACATGAAGAGACCTCTGAGCACTGTTGGACTGGGCATAGTGTAGTGTTGTTACCGTTAGTATTAACCTAATACTATGGCAAGGTTCTTGTCCTCAAGAGAACCCTGAGAGAGATTTTCATCCCGATTCCCTACATGAGGACATTGAAGCACAGAGAGGTTAAGTAACTTGCTCAGGGTCACACAGCCAATAAGTGGCTGGACTCTAGTATTTGACCCCAACCATGTTCCCCTAGAGCCTGCACTGTTTACCTCAGTGCCATAGCCCAGTGGTTCTCACTGGGAGCATCAGAATCACCTGGAGGGCTTGTGAAAACATAGACCACTGCTCCTACTCTCAGAGTTTCCGACTCCAGAGGTCTGGGGTACAGCCTGAAATTTGGCATTTCTAATTTCTTGAAGGTGTTGTTGATACTGCCAGTCTGTGGACCACTTTGCAAACCACTGTTCCAGGCTGCTAATCACTTTGTCTATTGGAATCCTCTCTTTACTTGTTTCTCTCCCAGCTGAGATGGCAGTTCCTCTAGGACAGGAGCTTTTTTTTTTTTTTTTTTTTGAGACAGGGTCTCATTCCATTGCCCAGGCTGGAGTGCAGTGGCACAATCATGGCTCACTGTAGCCTCAACTTCTCAGGCTCAGGTGATTCTCCCACCTCAGGCTCCCAAGTATCTGGGACTACAGGTGCATGCCACCATGCCTGGCTACATTTTTGTATTTTTTTTTTCTAGAGACGGAGTTTTTGTTGTTGTTGTTGTTTTTTGTTAGAGATGGAGTTCTGCTGTATTGCTCAGGCTGGTCTCGAACTTCTGAGCTCAGGTGATCTGCCTGCCTCGGCCTCCCAAAGTGCTGGGATTACAGGCGTGAGCCACCGTGCCTGGCTAGGAGCTTTCTTTCAGTCCATGTTCCCAACACATAGCAAAGTAGTTCTGCCAGGTGGAAGGCCGTCAATAAAGGTTTAGTTGAATGAATGAATGAGGAAATGTTTCTGGCCCTTTGTTTAAGCGTATTTTTTTTTTTGCCCAAAGTTTCTGTGTATTTCAAGAAGAATTCTCAGATTTTTATCAGTCATATATGCTTGATTGGCACGTAGGGGATGTGTACTCAATGGTTTTGTAAGATTAGTTGTTGACTGCATGATTTTAAAATGTTTGAGCCAAAAGTCACATCTGTTATATTTGGCTCAATGTTCTTTCTGGAGTGGAACACTCACTGTCTGTATATAATATAGACTTCATATTTGTACATATATGAACATATATGTTACATATGAACATTATAAAGTGAGTCTTTGGCCTTTTAGCAGATTTGAGGATTTCTTCCCTAAAATAGCACCTTCCTTGATGTGCAGCATCTTCATCATCAATGTGCTGGTGTAGAGGCATTGTGGCACTTTCATTTGCTGGCATTAGAGCATCCTCAGTGCCTGCACGGGGTAGAGCAGCAGAGGGGATGTTGGGGCTCCTGAGCTCAGCCTCTTGGCTCTGTGTCACCTACAGCCAGGCCTCGAATAGGAGCAAGACATTTCTGATGGCTTGAGAACTTTTGTTGTGTCTAGCAGTTAACATTTGACTTAATGGCATTTTCACATATGTTATTTTTCTTTTGAAATATGAGCTACTATTTTTTAAATATAATAGAATTTAGAAGATCTTATTGAAAATACCACTATGCAGGTTGACCATCTTTGTGGAGCTGTTTCAGAAGTGCAGTGTTCTTGGGAGCAACCACCTTTGATGAAATGTGTGTTACAAAAACATTTTTACAACTTTGATAAACCTCTAGCTCCTAAAGACACAAATCAGTTAGAATTGATAGAGAACTAGTAACTCTGAGATTAGCAAGGCTTTTCTCTACTTACTTTAATAGCAGATGGGGGACTACAATTCCCTTGGAAGAATGCTGAAGTTTAGGTCTGACAGATTACAACACTGAGTATTTTTATGTTAGTAGTTATCATGTATAAAATGTAGGGTTGAAGAAGAATAAAAATCATATAATCAAAGTACAGCATTTATCCTTAACAATGGAAAATGATGTTGCAAGGAAAATACATAGGAATGCTTATTTTTTTAAATAAACTTTTTAAGCCTCATTTTAAGTTACAGTTGACTTATACTGGGTTGGTGTCATTTTAGAGGTCGTCTGGATTTACACAAAAAAGTTTTGATTGTATGTCTCATGGAGAAATTGAAGTCTAGGAACCGAAGAAAATAACTTTACTCATTCTGTTCTCTTACCCTGGATAGGTACAGTCTAGCATATCACCACCAGCGGAAAGGCAGGAAACCCATGCCTGGGCCAGCCCTGCTGTAACATCTCTTGAGTCAGCAGCATGTCATGAACTGCAGGAAGCAGACCTCAGTGAGAGTTTATCATATCCCAGAATTGTCTCCTCAAGTTCATTACAGCAGTATGTCGCACAAGGTGGCTCATTTCCTTGTTTCGGTATGCCATGGAACTTTATCAGTGGAGGTGCTGAAAGTACCAATGCTGTCATCTCATTTGCCAACGCTACTACAGCAGTACCTATGGCAGGTCTGTCACAAAGAGAATCCAGTCTGGCAAATAACCCTGGTGTGGTGAATTACTCTGCTCTACCAGAAAATGAAAATGTGGTCCCAGGTAGAGCCTTGTCATCTTTCTGCTTCCATCCCAATTTGGGTGAGTTTGAAATGACACACATTACAGATAGCATTCTTCAATCTAGATTTTAAAACACCCTTCATGCAAATTAGTGTTAGTTATTTTTTAAATTAAAAGTTTTATCTTGAAGCCATTATAGATTCATATGTAGTTGTAAGAAATAATACAGAGAGATACCCTTTCCCCAATTTTCCCCAGTGGTAACATCTCATAAGACTGTAGTTTGTATTCATTTGTGTGTCTGACTTTCGGCTTTTTTTTTAAAACAATTTTATCAGATGAGAAAGTTTGTATGTTCCTATCATAGTCAAGATACAGAACGGTTCTATCACCAGAAAGTTTGCTTGTCTTGCCTTTCTATAACCAAACCCATCCTCCTTTTCCTTCCCCCACTTACCTATTCCTAACCTTTGGCAAGTGTGATCTCTTCTCCATCTCTATAATTTTGTCACTTCAATATTGTTATATAATTGGATGCATATAGTATGTAACCTTTTGGTACTGGCTTTTTTTTACTCAACATAATCCCCTGGAGACTCAACCAAGTTGTGTGTTTCAGTAGTTCCTTTATTGCCAAGTACTATTCCATGGTATAGGTGTGCCATGGTTTAACCATTCATCTATTGAAGGAAATTATTTTTCCAGTTTTTGACTATTAGTAGTAAGGCTGCTATGAAAATTCATATACAAGTTTTTGTGTAAATGGAAGTTTTCATTTCTCTGACATGATTACCCAAGAGTGCAACTGCTGGTTATATATTAATTGCATGTTTAGGTTTTTTTAAAAAAACAAATCTTTATTGAGATATTAATGTCTTGGTCTGTTTGTGTTACTATAACAAAATACCATAGACTGGGTGATTGAAAAAGAACAGAAATGTAGTTTCTCACAGCTCCAGAGGCTGGGAAGTTCAAAAGCAAGGTGCCAGCCGGTTTGTGTGGTGAGGGCTGCATCCTCTGCAAGAGAGGAGCACTGTGTCCTCACGTGGCAGAAGGTAGAAGGACAAGATTTCAAAATGCCATGTGAAGCCTCTTTTATAAGGGCCTCCATCCCATTCATGAGGGAGGAGCCCTCATAGCTTAATCATCTTAAAGGTCCCATTTCTTAATACGATCACATTGGCAACACCTGAATTTTGGAAAGGATACCTTCAAACCATAGTAATTGACAAGTAAAAAACTGCACATATTTATTATACCCAATGTAATGAGTTTGGACATATGCATGTTTAGTTTTATGAGAAACTGCCTAACTATTTTCCAGGGGCGCTGTACCATCTGACATTCTTGCCAGCTATATATGGGTGATCTACTTTCTCTAAATGCATATTTCTGCTCTTTCTTTTGTTCTTTCTTCCTGATGCTCCGAGATTCCTTCTTTCATCATCTTCTTTTTTTGATTGAGGAGTTTTCTTTAACCTTTCTTTAAGGGTAAGTCTGCTGGGGACAAATTCTTTTTGTTTTCCTTTGTGTGTGAATGTCTGTTTCTCTTTCTTTCTTGAAGGATAATTTTGCTTTGTGTAGAATTTGTGGGTGAAGTTCTTGTATTACAGCTCTTGAAAACTTTTTATTTATAGAAATGCCAGAAAGACCAGCAAACAGCAGTAAAAACAGCACTGAGACAGCGAATTACTCAACTTTAATGGGAAATTACAATGGCCAAAATACTGCCTCTTTATCTGTCTTCATCCCTCCCTATTTCGGTGAGTTTGAAATGATACATAATGCTGGGCGTGGTGGCTCACACTTGTAATCCCAGCACTTTGGGAGGGTGAGGCGGGTGCATCACCTGACATCAGAAGTTTGAGACCAGCCTGACCAACATGGTGAAAACCCGTCTCTACTAAAAATACAAAAAATTAGCCGGGTGTGGTGGTGGGCACCTGTAATCCCAGCTACTCCGGAGGCCGAGGCAGGAGAATCACTTGAACCCGGAGGCAGAGGTTGCAGTGAGCTGGGATCATGCCACTTAACTCCAGCCTGGGCAACAAGAGCGAAACTCCATCTCAAAATAAATAAATACATAAATACATAAAAAAGAAATGATACATATTGCAAATAGCATTATTTAACCTTGATTCACCAGTTTTTTTTGTTTTTTTTTTTGTTTTTTTTTGGTTTTTTTTGAGATGGAGTTTTGCTCTTGTTGCCCAGGCTGGAGTACAATGGTGCGATCTTGGCTCACTGCAACCTCCGCCTCCTGGGTTCAAGTGATTCTCCTACCTCAGCCTCCCAAGTAGCTGGGATTATAGGCATGCACCACCACGCCTGGCTAATTTTTTTGTATTTTTAGTAGAGACGAGGTTTCTCCATGTTGGTCAGGCTGGTCTCCAACTCTCAACCTCAGGTGATCTGTCCGCCTCTGCCTCCCAAAGTGCTGGGATTATAGGCGTGAGCCACCGCGCCCAGCCTGATTCACCAGTGTTTTTAATGTCAGCTAGTGTGACTCTTTTCAAACTAAACTTTTCGGTTTGAGATAATTTTAGATTCACACACAGTTGTAAGAAATAATGCAGAGAACTGTTTATGCTTTAGCCATTTCCCCCAAAGGATGACATCTTTAAAACTATAGTAAAATATCACATCCAAGGTAGTGGCATTGATACACTCCACAGATCTTACTGAGATGTTCCCAGGTTTACTTGTAATTAATTTGTGTGTGTGTATTTAGTTCTTTGCAGTTTTATCACAAGTAGTTTTAATGTCTACCTCCAGTGAAGACATAGAACGTTTCTATCACTGCAATGATGCCTCATCTTGCCCTTTGATAATCACATTCACTTTCCTCATGTCATCCTTTCCTTCCAACCTGCCCCATCCCTAACACCTGGTAACTACTGATCTGTTCTCTGTTTATAATTTTGTCACTTCAAGAATGTTATATTAAGGGAATGTTACAGTATGTAATTTTGGGGTATTGGTGTTTTTCACTCAGTATAGTTATCTGAAAACTCACCCAGCTTGTTGCATGTATCAAGAGTTCCCTCCTTTCTTTTCTTTTCTTTTTTTTTTTTTTTTGAGACAGAGTCTTACTCTGTTGCCCAGGCTGGAATGCAGTGGCACGATCTTGGCTTACTGCAACTTCTGCCTCCCGGGTTCAAGCAATTCTCATGCCTCAGCCTCCTGAATAGCTAGGATTACAAGTGTGTGCCACCATGCCCAGCTAATTTTTGTATTTTTGGTAGAGACAGGGTTTCACCATGTTGGCCAGGCTGGTCTCAAACTCCTGACCTCAGGTGGCCCGCCTGCCACGGCCTCCCAAAGTGCTGAGACTACAGGCATGAGCCACCACACCCAGCCTACCCTCCTTTTTATTTTTGATTTATATTTCATAGTATGGCTATGCCACAGTTTGTTTAGCCATTCACCCATTGAAAAGGCATCAAATTGTTTTTTTTCCAGTTTTTGGATATTAGGAGTGAAGCCACTATGAACAGTCATGAACAGGTTTTTCTGTAAATATAAGTTTTCATTTCTCTGTCATGAATGCCAAGAGTGTAATTGCTGAGCCTTATGGTACTAGCATGTTTAGTTTTATAAGAAACTGCCAAATAGTTTTCCAGAGAGTCTGTATTATCTTCCATTTCCACCAGCAATGCATGAGTGATCCAGTTTCTCCACATTCATATTTCTGTTATTTCTATTGTTCTTCCTTCTGGATGCTCTATATTTTCTTTTTTCATCAATTCCTTTCTGTTTAAATACTTTTCTTCAGCCTTTCTTTCAGGTTTCTTTAGTGTTCCTGCATGTGAAAATGTCTTTATTTTCCTTATGTTCTTCAAGGATAGTTTTGCTGGGCATAGAATTTGTGGCTGAGAGTTTATTTTCCATCAATATCCTGAATGCAAGTCAGTGGTAGCTCTTTAAAAACAAAACAAAACTAGGCTTTTTATTTTGCGATAATTTTGAATTCACATGTAATTGTAAGAAATTGTACAGAGATCCCGTTTATACTTTACCCATTTTCCTCAATGATAACATCTTAAAGAACTATATCCTGCATCCAGGATATTGGCATTGATTAAATCCACATCTCTGTGTGTGTATTTAGTTCTATGAAATTTAATCATGAGTCAGTTTACATGTCCACTATTAGTTACAATATAGAACATTTCCATCATCACTACAAAGATCCTTCATATTGTTCTTTTAAAACCATAGCCACCTCCCCCAATCTCCCTTGCCTCTCATCTTGCCCTGTCTTAACTACTGATAGTCAGCAATCTCACTTTGTTTGCCAGAATTTCATTATTTGAGTATTGTTACTTAAATGCAACTAAATGCTGTGTAACATTTTTATTTATTTATTTATTTATTATTAGACTTTAAGTTTTAGGGTACATGTGCACAATGTGCAGGTTAGTTACATATGTATACATGTGCCATGCTGGTGTGCTGCACCCATTAACTCGTCATTTAGCATTAGGTATATCTCCTAATGCTATCCCTCCCCCCTCCCCCCACCCCACAACAGTCCCCAGAGTGTGATGTTCCCCTTCCTGTGTCCATGTGTTCTCATTGTTCAATTCCCATCTATGAGTGAGAACATGCGGTGTTTGGTTTTTTGTCCTTGTGATAGTTTACTGAGAATGATGATTTCCAATTTCATCCATGTCCCTACAAAGGACATGAACTCATCATTTTTTATGGCTGCATAGTATTCCATGGTGTATATGTGCCACATTTTCTTAATCCAGTCTATCATTGTTGGACATTTGGGTTGGTTCCAAGTCTTTGCTATTGTGAATAGTGCTGCGATAAACATAAGTGTGCATGTGTCTTTATAGCAGCATGATTTATAGTCCTTTGGGTATATACCCAGTAGTGGGATGGCTGGGTCAAATGGTATTTCTAGTTCTAGATCCCTGAGGAATCGCCACCCTGACTTCCACAATGGTTGAACTAGTTTACAGTCCCACCACCAGTGTAAAAGTGTTCCTATTTCTCCACATCCTCTCCAGCACCTGTTGTTTCCTGACTTTTTAATGATTGCCATTCTAACTGGTGTGAGATGGTATCTCATTGTGGTTTTGATTTGCATTTCTCTGACGGCCAGTGATGATGAGCATTTTTTCATGTGTCTGTTGGCTGCATAAATGTCTTCTTTTGAGAAGTGTCTGTTCATATACTTTGCCCACTTTTTGATGGGGTTGTTTGTTTTTTTCTTGTAAATTTGTTTGAGTTCATTGTAGATTCTGGATATTAGCCCTTTGTCAGATGAGTAGGTTGCGAAAATTTTCTCCCATTCTGTAGGTTGCCTGTTCACTCTGATGGTAGTTTCTTTTGCTGTGCAGAAGCTCTTTAGTTTGATTAGATCCCATTTGTCAATTTTGTCTTTTGTTGCCATTGCTTTTGGTGTTTTAGACATGAAGTCCTTGCCCATGCCTATGTCCTGAATGGTAATGCCTAGGTTTTCTTCTAGGGTTTTTATGGTTTTAGGTCTAACGTTTAAGTCTTTACTCCATCTTGAATTAATTTTTGTATAAGGTGTAAGGAAGGGATCCAGTTTCAGCTTTCTACATATGGCTAGCCAGTTTTCCCAGCACCATTTGTTAAATAGGGAATCCTTTCCCCATTTCTTGTTTTTGTCAGGGGTTTCTGCTTTTGCTTCTATCTCATGAGAGTTATTCACTATCACAAGAATAGCATGGGAAAGACTGGCCCCCATGATTCAGTTACCTCCCCCTAGGTCCCTCCCACAACATGCGGGAATTCTGGGAGATACAATTCAAGTTGAGATTTGGGTGGGGACACAGCCAAACCATATCATTACTCAAGGAGAATTTCACTACGTATAAATTCACGGTTGAGAGTTCTTAAGCAGTTGAAAAACGTTCTTTCTGTACGTATGCCGAGAATTGCAGAAACCAGGCTGGAAAACAACCCTCAGACAATGAATTACCCAATTTCTTCGGGAAATGGCAGCGGCCCGTGTTCTTCCTCTTCATCTGCCGGCCTCACACCTAATTTTGGTGAATTTCAGATGCTGTATTACAAGTGACACTATTGAATCCGGATCGATCAACATCCTTAATGCAAGCTAGTAGTAGCTCGTTTTTAAAATTAAACTTTTATTTTTATTTTTTTGAGGCGGAGTCTCACTCTGTCACCCAGGCTGGAGTGCAGTGGTGTGGTCTTGGCTCACTGCAACCTCTGCCTCCTGGGTTCAAGAGATTCTCCTGCCTCAGCCTCCCAAGTAGCTGGAACTATAGGGCATGCCACCATGCCTGGCTAATTTTTGTATTTTTAGTAGGGACGGGGTTTCACCATGTTGGCCAGGCTGGTCTCAAATGCCTGACCTTAGGTGATCCACCCTCCTTGGCCTCCCAAAGTGCTGGGATTATAGGCGTGAGCCACCGTGCCCAGCCATTTTTATTTTGAAATAATTTTAGATTCACATGTATTTGTAAGAAATAATAGAAATGATCCCCTTTATGCTTTACCCTTTTCTACCAGCAATATCATCTTACAAAACTATAGTAAATTAACACAACCAGGATATTGACATTGATAAAATTCACAGATATAACTGAGATAGCCCCAGTTTTACTTATAATAATCTGTGGGTGTATCTGTATTTCTTTCTGTGCAAATTTTCTTCCACGAATAGGTTTGATTCTCACCACCACAGTCAAGACATAGAACATTTCCATCACCACCAGGCTGCCTCATCTTTGATAACCACCCCCACCTCTCTCAGGTCACCCTTTTCTTCCCCATTGACTGTTCCCTAACCTCTGACAAACGCTGGCCTCTATAATTTTGTCACTTTAAGAGTGTAATATAAAGGGAATCTTATGGCATGTAGGTTTTTTTTTTTTTTCAGTCAGTATGATTCCCTAAAGGCTTATACAGGTTGTTGTGTGTATCAGTTGTTCCTCTTTTTTTTCTGATAATCTTCCATGGTTTGGATATACAATAGTTGTTTTTAACCATTTACCAATTGAAGGCCATTATTTCCCCCCTCCCACTCTTTGGTATTAGGACTAAACTGCTCTGAACATTCCTATACTGGTTTTTGGATAAATATAAGTTTTCATTTGTCTGTCATGAATGTCAAGAGCACAATTGCTGGGTCTTATGGTACTAGCATGTTTAGTTTTATAAGAAACTGCCAAACATTTTTCCAGAAAGGCTTTACATGTATGGGTGATCCAGTTTCTCCATATTTATATTTCTTATCTTTCTTTTTTCTCTTCTTTCCTTTTTTTTTTTTTAATTGAGACAGTCTCGCTCTGTCATCCAGGCTGGAGTGCAGTGGTGTGATCTGGGCTTACTGCAACCTCCACCTCCCAGGTTCAAGCAGTTCTCTTGCCTCAGCCTCCCAAGTAGCTGGGATTATAGGCACCCGCCACCACACCTGGCGAATTTTTGTATTTTTAGTAGAAACGGGGTTTCGCCATGTTGGCTAGGCTGGTCTTGAACTCCTGACCTCAGGGGATCCGCCCACCTCGGCCTCCCAAAGTGTTGGGATTACAGGTGGAGCCACTGCTCCCGGCCTATATTTGTGGTCTTTCTATCAGTCTTTCTTCCTTCCTGATGTTCCAGGATTTCTTTCATCATACCCTTTCTGTTTTAACATTTCCTTCCCTCCCTCCCTCCCTCCCTCCCTCCCTTCCTTCCTTCCTTCCTCTGTCTCTTTCGTTCTTTCATTCTTCTTTTGTCTCACTCTGTCATCCAGGCTGGAGTGCAGTAGTGCAATCATGGCTCACTGCAGCCTCCATCTCCCAGGCTCAGGTGACCCTCCCTCAGCCTCCTGACTCAGCTAGGACTACAGGTGCTTGCTATCACTCCTGGCTAGTTTTTAAATTTTTTTGTAGAGGTGGGGTCTCATGTTGTCCAGGCTGGTCTCGAACTTCTGGGCTCAGGCAATCCACTTGTCTCCGCCTCCCAAAGTATTGGGATTGTAGGCATGAGCCACTGCACCAGGCCTGGAGATTTTCCTTTAACCTTTTATATGGATAAGTCGGCTAGGGACAGATTTTTTTAGTTTTCTTTCGTTCGAGAAAGGTCTTTACCTTTTTTCCAGAAGGATAGTTTTACCTCATGTAGAATTTATGATTGAGCATTCTTTTTTTTCCCCAATAGCTGAGAAAATTATACTTACTGAAATGCCAGGAACAACAGAAACCAACGTGGAAAATAACTCTCAGACAGTGTATTACCCAGCTTTATCGGGAAATACGAGTGCCCCATATCCAGCCTCTTCATATCTTCCCATCACTTCTAATTTTGGTGAGTTTGAAATAATGGATATCACAAGCAGCCCTCTCATCTAGATTCATCAACATTCTTAATATTAATTCTTAGTGGTAGCTTTTTACAAATTAAACTTTTCATATTGAGGTAGTTCAGAAATCATACACAGGTATAAGAAAGAAGACAGAAAAATCCTGACTACCCTTTACCTAATTTCCCCCAATAATTATATTTAGCAAAAATACAACAAATATTACAACCAGCATATTCACATTTATACAAGCCACAGATCTTATAGAGATGTCCCATTTTACTTGTATTTATTTGTGTGTGTGTGTGTGTGTGTGTGTTTAGTACTATGCAGCTTTATTCCACAAGTAGGTTTGTGTGCCCACCACCACAGTCAAGGTAGAGATCATTTCCATCAGCATGAGGCGCTGTTGTGTTATCATTGATAACCACACCAACTCTCTCAGGTCACCCTTCCCTAACACTCCATGACCCATCCCTAACACCTGGCTTCCACTGATCTCTTCTCTATCTCTGTAATTTTATCTCTTTCAATTGTTGTATAAGTGGAATCATATTTGGAATTGGATTTTTTTTCACTCAGCTTAGAGACTCGTCCAGGTTGTTTTTTCTATTAATAGTTTATTCCTATTGCTGAATAGTATTGCATGTCTGGATATACTATGTTTTCTTCAACCATTCACCTGCTGAAGGACGTCTGGTGGGTTTTTTGTGTTTTTATTTTATTTTTATTTTTTGTCTATTGGGTGTAAAGCCGCTATGAATCGTCATGTACACATTTTTGTATAAATGTAAGTTTTCATTTCTCAGTAGTTTCTTTCTTTCTATTGATGAATAGTTCCTTCCTTTCCATGGTACAGATAGGAACAGTTTTTTGTTTTTTTTTAAACCATTCACCTATTGAAGGACATCTGGTTTTTTCTTTCAATTTTTGGATAATGCAAGTAAAGCCACTTTGAACATTCATGTACTGTGTACTGGTTTTTGGGAAAATATAAGTTTTCATTTCTCTGTCATGAATGCCAAGAGAACAATTGCTGAGTCTTATGGTACTAGCATGTTTAGTTTTACAAGAAACTGCCAAACAGTTTCCTAGAGAGGCTGTACTATTGTTTATTTCCAACAGCAATGTATGAGTGATCCAGTTTCTCCACATCTGTACTTCTGATCTTTCCATCATTCTTTCTTCCTTCCTGATACTCCAAGATTTCTTCTCTTATAGTATCTTTTCTGTTTGAAGGTTTTCGTATAGCCATTTTTTTAAGGGTAAATCTGCAAGGGACAAATTCCTTTAATTTTCCATTTTGTGAGGATGTTTTTATTTTCCCTTCTTTCCTGAGGGACAGTTTCACCCAGTATAAAATTCATAGTTGAGACTTCTTTTCTTTCAGTACTTGAAAGAGTTGCAGAAATGCCAGAAACAGCAGGAACTAACGTAAAAAACAATACTCAGACAGTGAATTACCCACCTTCATCAGGAAGGGGCCGTAGTCAAGGTAACACGCCTCTTTATCGCTCTCCATTCCTCCCAAGTTTGGTGAGTTTGAAATGATGCATGTTATTAGTAGCACTGTCTAATCTACATCCATCAACGTCCTTAATGTAAAACTAGTGGTAGGTTTTTTTAAACTAAACTTTTAATTTTGTAGTCATTTAAGATATATAGGTAGTTGTAAGAAATAATGCAGAGAAATACCCCTTCCACTTTACCTATTCTTCCCAACAATAGCATCTTGCAAAACTGTAACAGAACATCACAACCAGAATATTGACATCAATATTATCCACACATCTTATTGAGATCTCCCACTTAATTGTATTAATTTGTTTGTGTGCATTTAGTTCTACCTAGTTTTGTCACGAGTAGGTTTGATTCCCACCACCATGACCAAGATACACATTTCCATGATTACCAAGATGTCTCATTTTACTCTTTTTCTTTTCTTTTTGTGAGACAGAGTCTCAAAAATCTCTGTCTGTCGCCCAGGCTGGAGTGCAGTGGCGCAGTCTTGGCTCACAGCAACCTCCACCTCTTGGGCTCAAGCGATTCTCGTGCCTCAGCCTCCTAAGTAGCTGGGATTACAGGCATGTGCCACCACGCCGAGCTAATTTTTGTATTTTTTGGTAGAGATGGGGTTTCACTGTGTTGGGCAGGCTGGTCTTGAACTCCTGGCCTCAAGTGATCTGCCGACTTCGGCCTCCCAAAATGCTGGGATTACAGGCATGAGCCACTGCACCCAACTCTGGCTGTTTTTTTTTTTTTCTTTTTGTTTTTGTTTTTGTTTTTAATTTTGGAGTTTTTGTAGAGATGGGGTTTCACCATGTTGGCCAGGCTGGCCTCCAACTCCTGGCACCAAGTGATCCACCTGCCTTGGCCTCCTAAAGTGCTGGGATTACAGGCGTGAGCCACCACGCCCGGCCCATCTTGCTCTTTAATAGCCACACCTGCCTCAGCACATAATTCCCTGAACATTCATCTGACTGACTGGATGTATGAGTGGTCCTTAATTTTTATTGTGGACACTATTCCATGGTATGGATGTTTCACAGTTGGCTTATTCATTCACCCATTGGAAGATATCTTGGCTGTTTCTAGTTTTTGACTATTACAAGTAAAGTTGCGATGACCACTGATGTACAGATTTTTGTATAAACAGAAGTTTTGATTTCTCTTGGATAAATGTCCAAGAGTGCAAAGGCTTGGTTGTATAGTAATTGCATGTTTAGTGTTATAAGAAACTGCCAACTGGTATTCCAGAGAGACTCTATCATTTTACATTCTCGCTAATTATGTATGAATGATCCGGTTTCTCCATATGCATATTTCTTCTTCTTTCATTGTTTTTTCTTCCTTTTTGATGCTCCAAGATTTGCTTTTTCATCATTCTTTTCTGTTTGATGATTTTCCTTTAGCCATTCTTTAAGTGTTTGCCAGTTAGTGACAAATACTTCAGTTTTCCCTCATGTGAGAATGTCTTTATCTTCTCTATATTTGAAGGATACTTTTGCCTGATAATAGAATTCATGATTGAGATTTATTGTCTTTCAATATTTGAAATATTTTATTTATAGAAACATTGGGAAAAGCACGAACCAGCCCAGGAAAGAGGTCTGCAAAAACAAATTACAGACCTTTATTAGAAAACAACAGTCACCAGAATGTTTCCTCATTATTTCATAGCGTTCCTTGCAATTTTGGTGAGTTTGAAATGATACTTGCTATATGTAGCACTATTTAATATAGATTCATTAGCATCCGTAGTGCAAGATATTGGTAGCTTTTTCCAATTAAAGTTTTTATTTTCAGAAAAATTTAGCTACACATGCAGTTATAATAAATAATACAGAGAAATCTGTGTTTCCATTACCACTTTTCCCAACAGTAACATCTTGCAAAACTATAAGAAATTATCACAAACAGGGTGTTGACGTGATACCTTCTACAGATATTATTGAGATGTCCCCAGTTTTACTTGTATTTATTTGTGTGCATGTGTATGTGTGTGTTTTAGTTCAATTTTTATCATATGTTTAGGTTCATGTATCCTCTACCACAGGCAAGCCCCCAAATGGTTCCTTCTTTTTTATTGCTGAGTGCTATTCCATGGTGTAGATGTACCGTGGTTTGTTTATCTTTTCAGGCATTGAAAGACATCTAGGTTGTTTCCTGGTTTTGGCTATTACAAGTAAAGCTGCTGGGAACACTCATATACCATATAGGCTTTGTGTGAACACAAGCTTTCATTTCTCTGAGATACTGCCCAAGAGTGCTGTTGCTGGGTCCTATGGTAATGGTATGTTCAGTTTTATAAAATACTGCCAAGTTGTTTTCCAGAGTGTCTGTACCATTTTCTACCCCCACCAGCAACATGTGAGTGACCTAGTTTCTCCACGCCCATATTTCTGCTCTTTCTGTTGTTCTTTCTTCCTTCGTGACGGTGCAAGATTCCTTCCTTCATCATATCCTTTCAGTTTGAAGATCTCCTTTAGTTGTTCTTTAAGGGTAAGTCAGCCAGTCACCGTTTTTTAAAGTTTTTCTTTGTCTGAGAATGTCTTTATTTTTCTTTTATTCCTGAAGGATAGTTTCACCTGATCTAAAAAACATGGTTGAGATTTCTTGTCTTTCAGCACTACAAAATGTTTTACATATTGAAATGTTGTTCAAAACAGAATCTGGCCCACAAATGAGTTCTGGGACAATGAGTTACTCAACTGAAATGAAAAATAACTGTGACCAAGATGATGCTTCAGCATCTGCCTGCCTCACTCCCGATTTTGGTGAGTTTGAAACGATATATGTTACAAGTAGCACTCTTTAATCTAGATTGAAAGAATACAGAGAGATCTTGTGTACCTTTACCCAGTTTCCCCCAATAGTACTATTTTACAAAAATATAGTAAAATATCACAACTAGGATTTTGACATTGATGCAATCACCAGATCTACTCAGATGTCCTCTGCTTTTCATGTATTCATTTGTGTGTGAGTGTGTGTGTGTGTGTGTGTGAGAGAGAGAGAGAGAGAGAGTATATTTAGTTGTCTGGAATTTTATGACATCTACTTTCAGTCATAAATAAACCTAACTGTATCTAGTCATGATACAGACTGTCCCATGACTTCCAGGAACTCTCTTACTGACTTTTTATAACCATATCTACTCCTTCATGTCATCCCCTGCCTGGCCTCATCTTTATCCCATACAACTACTAGTATGTTCTCCCTTTTTATAATTTTGTCATTGTAAGAATGGACTGATATACCATTGGACTGATAAATGGACTGATATACCATTTAACCTTTTGAGATTGCTTTTTTTCCACATAGCATAATTCCCTGGAGATTCATACAAGTTTTTGTGTATATCAGAAATTCCTTCCTGTTTATTGCTGAGTACTATTTCATGGTATGGATTTATCATGGTTTGTCACCCACTGAAGGACATCTAGATTGTTGTTTTTGGCTATTACAAATAAAGCAGCTATGACAACCAGACTACAGGTTTTTGTGTGAACATAACGTTTTTCATTTTTCTGTGATAAATGCCGATGAGTGCAATTAACTGCTGGGTGGTATATTAATTGCATGTATAGTTTTTATAAGAAACCGTCAACTATTTCCAGAGTGGCTGTGCCATTTTACATTCCCATCAGCAGTGTATGAGTGATTCCGTTTCTCTGCATTCTTACCAGCATTTGGTATGTTCATTTTTTTTTTTTTTTTTTTTTTGAGATAGAGTCTCGGTCTGTCACCCAGGCTGGAGTGCAGTGGTGCAATCTCGGCTCACTGCAACCTCTGTCTCCTGGGTTCAAGCGATTCTCCTGCCTCAGCCTCCCGAGTAGCTGGGACTACAGGCATGTGCCACCATGCTCGGCTAATTTTTTGTATTTTTTTAGTAGAGACTGGGTTTCACCATGTTAGCCAGGATGGTCTCGATCTCCTGACCTCATGATCTGCCCAGCACTTAGCCATTCTGATAGGTATATGGTAATATTTCATTGAGGGTTTAATATGCATTGGCCTTTCGAAATGATGTATGGCTCTTCATGTGCTAATTTTCTATCTGCATATCCTCTTCTTTGAAATATCTATTCTTGTCTTATAGTAATGTTTGCTTTTTTATGCTTACATTTTGAGAGTTACTTAATTGAAATGATCATACAATTTTTGTCCTTCATTCTGTTCATATGACATATCACATTGATTAATTTGTGTATGTTGAACCATCCTTGAATCCCTGGGATAAATCCCACTTGGTCATGATGAATGCTCGTTTTGAGTCAGTCTCTGTCACCCAGACTGTAGTGCAGTGGCATGATCATGGCTCACTGCTGCCTCGACCCCCTCAGGCTCAAATGATCCTCCCAACTCAGCCTCCCAAGTAGCTGGGACTACAGGGATGGACAACCATGCCTGGCTAATTTTTAAATTTTTTTTGTAGAGACAAAATCTTGTTGTATTGCCCAGGCTGGTCTCGATCTCCTGGGCTCAAGCAGTCTTCCCGCCTTGGCCTCCCAAAGTACTAGGATTGCAGGCATGAGACCCCATGGCCATCCATGAATGATTTTTTTTTGAGATGGAGTCTCTTTCTGTCGCCCAGGCTAGAGTGCAGTGGCACAATCTTGGCCCACTGCAACCTCTGCCTGCCGGGTTCAGGTAATTCTTCTACCTCAGCCTCCTGAGTAGCTGGGACTACAGGCATGCGCCACCATGCCTGGCCAATTTTCTGTATTTTTAGTAGAGATGGGGTTTCACCATGCTGGCCAGGCTGGTCTCGAACTCCTGACCTTGTAATCCACCCGCCTCGGCCTCCCAAAGTGCTGGGATTACAGGCGTGAGCCACTGCACCCGGCTGATCTTTTTAATGTATTGTTGAATTCTATTTCCTAGTATTTTGTTGAGGGTTTTTGCATCAGTATTTATCAGAGATATTGGCCTGTGGTTTTCTTTTTTTGATGTGTCTTTGTCTAGCTTTGGTATCAGGGTAATACTGACCTCGTATAATGAATTTTGAAGTATTCCTTCCTCCTCTATTTTTGGGAATAGTTTGAGTAGGATTGGTATTAATTCTTTAAATATTTGGTAGAATTCAGCAGTGAAGCCTTTGGGTCTTGAGCTTTTCTTTACTGGGAGAATTCTATTATGGCTTCAGTCTCATTACTTGTTATTTATCTGTTCAGGTTTTGGATTCCTTCACGGTTCAAACTTGGTAGGTGTTATGTGTCTAGGAATTTATACATTTCCTCTAGATTTTCCAGTTTGTTGGCATGCAGTTACTCATGGTAGCCACTAATGATCCCTTTGAATTTCTGCGGTATCAGTTGTAATGTCTCCTTTTTAATCTCTGGTTTTATTTATTTGGATTTTGTCTCTTTTTCTTTTTCTTTTTTTTTTATTATACTTTAAGTTCTAGGGTACATGTGCACAACCAACAGACACATGAAAAAATGCTCGTCATCACTGTCTCTTTTTCTTAGTTAGTCTGGCTTAAAGGTTTGCCAATTTTATCTGTCTTTTCAGAAAAGCAACCTTTTCTTTCATTTCATTTTTTGTATTGTTTTCTTCATTTTAAATTCTTTTGCTTCTGCTCTGATCTTTATTATTATTTTCTTCTACTAATTCTGGGTATGGTTTGCTCTTCCTTCCCTAGTTCTTTAAGATACATCATTAGGTTATTTATTTGAAGTTTTTCTTCTTTTTTGATGTAGGCACTTATAGCTATAAATTTCTCTCTTACTACTGCTTTTGCTCTATCCCATAGGTTTTGGTATGTTGTGTTTCCATTACCATTTGTTTCAAGATTTTTTTTTTCAATTTCCCTCTTAATTTCTTCATTGACCATTCATTTACCATTGCCCACTGATCATTTAAGAACATATTATTTAATTTTCATGTATAGTTTCCCAAATTCCTCATTACTGATTTCTGGCTTTATTCCATTGTAGTCAGAGAAGATGCTTGAAATTGAATAATTTTCAATTCTTTTGAATATTTTCAGACTTATTTTGTGACTTAACATATGGTCAATCCTTGAGAATGATTCTTGTGCTGAAAAGAAATATTAATAGGTATTTGCAGAACAGCTGCAGAATATACATTTAATATATCCGTGAAATGTTCATATCTATTAGATCCATTTGGTCTATAGTACAGATTAAATCTGATCTTTCTTTGTTAATATTCTGTCTGAATGATCTGTCCAATGCTGAAAGTGAGGTGTTGAAGTCTCTGGCTATTAGTATTGTGGCCTATCTCTCTCTTTAGCTCTAATAATATTTGCTTTATATATGTGGGTGCACCAGTGTTGGGTGCATAGAGATTTACAATTGTTATATCCTTTTGCTGAATTGACCCCTTAATCATTATGTAATGGTCTCCTTTGTCTCTTCTTACAGTTTTTTGTCTTGAAATCTATTTTGTTTGATATAAGTACAGCTACTCCTACTCTTTTTTGGTTTCCATTGGCATGGAATATCTTTTTCCATCCCTTTATTTTCAGCGTATCTTTACAGGTGAAGTGTGCTTCTTGTACACAACAGATCATTGTTTCTTGCTTTTTTATCCATTCAGCCACTCTGTCTTTTGATTGGAGAGTTTAGTCCATTTACATTCAATTTTTTTTATTGGTAAGTTGGGACTTTTTCCTGCCATTTTGTTATTTGTTCTCTGGTTGTTTTTCGGTCTTCTCTTCCTTCCTTCTTTCCTTCCTTCCTGTCTTCCTTTTAGTGAAGGTAATTTTTTCTGGTGGCATGATTTAATTTCTTGTTTTTTTGTGTGTGTGTCCATCGTATCTTTTTTTTTTTTTTTCCAGACAGGGTCTTGCTCTGTTGCCCAGGCGGGAGTGCAGTGGTACGATCTTGGCTCACTGTACCCTTGACTTCCCAGGCTCAAGCGATCTTCCCACCTCAGCCTCCAAAGTAGCTTGGACTACAGGCACGTGTCCCCATACCCGGATAACTTTTTGTATTTTTTGTAGTGATAGGGTTTCGCCATGTTTCCTAGGCTGAACTTTTCTTGAACTCCTAGGCTCAAGTGATCCTCCCACCTCGGCCTCCCAAAGTGCTGGAATTACAGGCATAAACCACCATGCCCAGCCCCATTGTATGTTGTTTGCTTTGAGGTTACCATGAGGTTTGCAAATACTGTCTTATAACCCATTATTGTAAACTAATGACAACTTAACACTGATTGCACAAACCAACCAACAAGCAAAAAGAAAACTAATGAAAACTCTACACTTTAACTTAATTTCCCTTTTTAACTTTTTGTTTCTCTTTATGTCTTATTGTACTATGTCTTTTTTTTTTTTTTTTTTTTTTTTCCGACGGAGTTTCCTTCTTTTCACCCAGGCTGGAGTGCAATGGCGCGATCTCGGCTCACTGCAACCTCTGCCTCCCGGGTTCAAGCAATTCTCCTGCCCCAGCCTCCTGAGTAGCAGGGATTACTGGCACCCGCCACCACGCCTGGCTACTTTTTGTATTTTTAGTGGAGTCGGGGTTTCACCATGTTGGCCAGGCTGGTGTCAAACTCCTGACCTCAGATGCTCTGCCTGCCTCGGCCTCCCAAAATGCTGGGATTACAGGTGTCAACCACTGCACCTGGCCTGTACTGTCTATGTCTTGAAAAGTTGTTGTAGTTATTATTTTTGATTGGGTCATCATTTAGACTTTCTACTTAAGAGTATTTTACACAGCACAATTACAGTGTTATAATACTCTGTGTGTTGTTATTACCAGTAAGTTTTATACCTTCAGATGATCTGTTATTGGTAATTAATGTCTTTTTCTTTCAGATTGAAGAACTCTCTTTAGCATTTCTTATAGCATAGGTCTGGCGTTGATGAAATCTGTCAGCTTTTGTTTGTCTGGGAAAGTCTTTATTTCTCCTTCATGTTTGAAGGATATTTTCACCGGATATACTATTCTAGGATAAAATTTTTTTTCCTTCAGCACTTTAAATATGTCATGGAACTCTCTCCTGGCCTGCAAGATTTCCACTGAAAAGTCTGCTGCCCGTCGTATTGGAGGTCTTTGTATGTTGTTTGTTTCTTTTCTCTTACTGCTTTTAGGATCCTTTTGTAATCCTTGCCCTTTGAGAGTTTGATTATTAAATGTCTTGAGGTAGTCTTCGTCGGGTGAAATCTGCTTGGTGTTCTATAACCTTGTACTTGGATATTCTTGCTCTAAGTTTGGAAAGTTGTCTGTTGTTATTATTATTATTATTATTATTATTATTATTTTTGCGACTGAGTCTCGCTCTGTCACCTAGGCTGGAGTGCAGTGGCGTGATCTTAGCTCACTGCAACCTCCACCTCCCGGGTTCAAGTGATTCTCGTGCCTCAGCCTCCTAAGTAGCTGGGATTACAGGTACGCGCCACCATGCCTGGCTAATTTTTTGTATTTTTAGTAGAAATGGGGGTTCGTCACATTGCTCAGGCTGGTCTTGAACTCCTGAGCTCAGGCAGTCTGCCTGACTTGGCCCCCCAAAGTGTTAGGATTGCAGGCATGAGCCACTGCACCCAGCCAATCTTTTTGAATAAACTTTCTACCCCATCTTTCTCTCGATGTCCTCTTTAAGGCCAATAACTCTTAGATTTGCCATTTTGAGGCTGTTTTCTAGATCTTGTAGACATGCTTCATTCTTTTTTTTGTCTTTTTTGTATTTTCAAATAGCCTGTCTTCAAGCTCACTAATTCTTTCTTCTGCTTGATCAGTTCTGCTATTAAGAGACCCTGATGCATTCTTCAGTATGTCAACCGCATTTTTCAACTCCAGAATTTCTGCTTGATACTTTTTATTTCAATCTCTTTGTTAAATTTATCTGATAGAATTATGAATTCCTTCTTTGTGTTATCTTGAATTTCTTTGAGTTTCCTCAAAACATCTATTTTGAAATCTGTGTTGGAAAAGTCAGATATCTCTGTTTCTCTGGGATTGGTCCCTGGTGCCTTATTTCATTCGTTTGGTGAGGTCATGTTTTCCTGGATGGAGTTGATGCTTGTGGATGTTCATCTGTCTGGGCATTGAAGAGTTAGATATTTATTGTTGTCTTTGCTGTCTGGGCTTACTTGTGCCATCCTTCTTGGAAAGGCTTTCCAGGTATTCAAAGGGACTTGGGTGTTGTGATCTAAGTTTCTGGTCACTGAAGCCATGTCTGCATCAGGGGACACCCCAAGTCCAGTAATGCAGTGGCTCTTGAAGACTTGTAGAGGTGCCGCCTTGGTGATCTTGGTTAAGATCCAGAAGAATTCTCTGGATTACCAGGCAGAGACTCTTGTTCTTTTTTTGAGACGGAGTCTCATTCTGTTGCCCAGGCTGGAGTGCAGTGGTGTGATCTCAGCTCACTGCAATCTCCACCTCCCGGGCTCAAGAGATTCTCCTGCCTCAGCCTCCCAAGTAGCTGAGATTACAGGTGTGCATCACCATGCCCGGCTAATTTTTGTATTTTTAGTAGAGATGGGGTTTCATCATGTTGGCCAGGCTGGTCTCGAACTCCTGACCTCAGGTGATCTGCCCGCCTCAGCCTCCCAAAGTGCTGGGATTACAGGAATGAGCCACTGCGCCTGGGCTCTTCCCTTACGTTCTCCCAAACAAAGGAGTCTCTGTCTATGGTGAGCTGCATGGAGCTGGGGAAGGGGTGACACAAACACCCCTGTGGCCACCACCACTGGGACTGTGCTGGGTCAGACCTGAAGCCAGCAGAGCCCTGAGTCTTGCCCAAGGCTCACTGTAACCGCTACCTGGCTACAGCGTGTGTTTGCTCAAGGCCCTCAGCCTCTACAATCAGTAGGTGGTGAAGCCAGCCAGGCTTGTGTCCTTTCCTTCAGGGTGGTGAGTTCCCCCCAGCCCTGGGCAGGTCCAGAGATGCCAATCAGAAACCAGGGCCTGGAGCTGGAGACCTCAGGAATCTACCTGGTGCTCTATTCTGCTGAGCTGGCACCCAAGCCACAAGACAAAGTCCTTCCCACTCTTCCCTCCCGTTTCTACAAGCAGAGAAGTCTCTCCTTGTGGCCACCACTGCCACAGGCCCACAAGGGGTACCGCCAGGCCACCGCTGCTGTTCACTCAGCTTACGGTGAATGCTGCCAGGCCTGGGACTCACTCTTCAGGGCAGTGGGCTCCCCTCTGGCCCAGGGCAGGCCCAGAAATGCCATCTAAGAGCCAAGGCCTGGAATCAGGGACCCCAAGAGCCCACTTTGTACCCTACCCCACTGTGGCCGAGCTGGGACCTAAGCTGATTTTGGATTTCTTATTAAGGTGCTTTTTTGTGTAGATAGTTGTTAAATTTGGTGTTCTTGAGAACAATCAGTTGAGGCTTCTATTTAGCCATCTAGCTCCCAAGCTGTGTCCTGTGTATTTTAAAATTTCCTTGGAGACTTCTTTTTGACGTGTAGATTATTTAGGAGTTTGCTGTTTAATTTCCAAGTGTTTATAGATTTTTCTCTTGTCTGTTATTGATTTCTAGTTTGGTTCCACTGTGGTCAGAAAATATACTCTATATGATTTCAATTCTTTTATATTTATTGAGGTTTTTTCCTTTGGCTCAGGCTGTGGTCTGTCTTGGTGAATGGTCCATAGGCGTTTGAAAAAAAATGTATATTCTGCTTTTATTAGATGGAATGTTCTATAATGAAAATCCTGTTGGTTGGTTGTGTGTTACTCAGGTCTTCTCTGTCCTTGCTGATGTTCTGTCTGGTTGTTCTTTTTTTTTTTTGGAGACAGAGTCTCGCTCTGTCACCCAGGCTGGAGTGCAGTGGCATGATCTTGCCTCACTGCAACCCCTGCCTTCTGGGTTCAAGTGATTCTCGCGCCTCAGCCTCCTGAGTAGCTGGAACTATAGGCGTGTGCTACCACGCCTGGCTAATTTTTGTATTTTTAGTAGAGACGGGCTGGTCTCTAACTCCTGATCTCCAGATGATCTGCCCATCTCAGCCTCCCAAAGTGCTGGGATTACAGGCATAAGCCCCCCGTACCCGGCCTCTGTAAGGTTGTTCTGTCAGTTGCTGAGAGGTGGGTGCTGAGGTCCTCAATATAATTGTGGGTTTGTCTATTTTGCCTTTCTACTCTTTCAGTTTTTGCTTTATATATTTTGAGACACTTTTGATTGGTGTGAACATATTGAGGATCATTATATTTTCCTGGGGGTTAACCCTTTTATTGTTATGTAGTGTTCTTATTTGTCTCTGGTAACTTTCTTTGCTCTGAAGTCTGTTTATTTTATCTGATATCAATATAGCCACTCTGCTTTCTTTTTTTTGGATTAATATTTGCATGGTGCATTAGTCCATTTTCATACTGCTGTAAAGAAGTACCTGAGACTGAGAAATTTATGAAGAAACGATGTTTAATTGACTCAGAGTTCCACAGCCTTAACAGGAAGCATGACTGGGAGATCTCAGGAAACTTAAAGTCATGGCAGAAGGTGAAGGGGAAGCAAGCACCTTCTTCACATGGTGGCAGGAGAGACCAAAGGGGGAAGTGCCACACACTTTTAAACCATCAGATCTCATGAGAAGTCACTCACTCTCACGAGACCAGCAAGGGGGAAATCTGTGCACATTATCCAGTCACCTCCCACCAGGCTCCTCCTCCAATTTGACATGAAGTTTAGGCAGGGATACAAATCCAAACCATATCACATGGTATATATTTTTCATTCTTTTACTTTTAACCTACTTATGTTATTGAATTTGTAGAGTTTCTAATAAAGAACATATAGTTGGGTCTTGTTTTTCTTTTCATTTACACTACCTGGCAATCGAGGGTCTTGTTTTTTATCTACTTGGTCAATTGCTGCCACTTAATTGGTATGTTTAGATCATTTACATGTAACGTAATTATTGATACAGGGTTTAAGTCTTCCATTTTATTATTTTTCTGTTTATCTTCTGTTTCTCATTCTCCTTTTCTTTTTCTTGCCTTCCTGTGAGTTACTTGAACATTTTAAGTATTCCATCTTGATTTGTTTGTTTTTGAGTATATTGATATGTGCAGTTTTCCTAGTGGTTGCTCTGAGTGTTACTGTATACGTATGTGACTTATCACTGCCTGTTGGAATCAGCATTTTACCACTTGGAATGAAGTGTTGAAACTTTAATTCCACTTAGGTTTCGTTTTTCTCCCCACCTTTAAATATCATTGTTATAGGTATCAGATGGTGTTTTCATTTTTGTTTCAGTCATTCCATATGATTTAGAGAACTCATGATGGTTTTGTATCGCCTTTCTTTCTGTTCTTTCTCTTCTTCATTTTTATTGCTGAATAGTATTCTGTGGTATGGATTTACCACAGTTCCTTTAACCATTCACCTATTGAAGGACACTTGGATTGTTTTCAGGTTTTGGCTATCACAAATAAAGCTGCTGAGGATACTCATGTGAAGGTTTTCATGTCAACATGAGCTCTTATTTCTCTGGGATAAATAACTAAGAGTGAAATTTCCAGCAATTTCACTCTTAGGTGCTTAACCCTAAAAAAACCCTGCAATTAATTACCTCATTTTAAATTATAATAATAATTACAATGATAGTAATTGTAATTACAAATGTAGTAATTGTTTTCCAGTGTGGCTGTTCCATTTCTCCACATGCATCTTTCTATTCTTTCTTCCTTTCTGATGTGCCACTGTTCCTTCTATCATCATAATCTTTCTGTTTGAAGATCTTCTTTTAGCCATTCTTTAAGAGTAGGTCTCCAGCATTTTGGGAGGCTGAGGCAGGCAGATCACTTGAGGTCAGGAGTTCAAGACCAGCCTGGCCAACATGGCGAAACCTCATGTCTATTAAAAATACAAAAATTAGCCAGGTATGGTGGTGGGTGCGTGTAATTCCAGCTACTCGGAAGGCTAAGGCATGAGAATTGCTTGAACCCAGTGGGCAGAGGTTGTCGTAAGCCAAGATCATGCCATTGCACTCCAGCCTGGGCAACATAGTCTAAAAAAAAAAGAAAGAAAGAAAGAAAAAAAGAGTAGGTCTGCTGGCAACAAATCTTTTTAGTTTTCTTTTGTCTGAGAGTGTATTTCCCCTCTGTACCTGAAAAACAGTTTTGCTGGATATAGAATTGTCAGTTGAGAGTTCTTTTCTTTCAGCACTGTTACCTCTGAGTATTTTGGTAAAAGTAGACACCAACACGGAAAACAGCCTCAACACAATGAATCGCTCAACTTTATTGGACAGTGACAGTGGCCAGGATTCTTCCTCATCATCTGTCTGTATCCCTCCCAAGTATGGTGAGTTTGAAATAACACACATTATAAGTGGCACTATTTGAGCTACATTCTTCCACTTCCTTGATGCAAGACAGTGAAAGCTCTGTGTTTCCTATTTTGAGGACAGGTTTTAGGTGATATTCAGAACCATGACTAACATTTATTGAGTGCATATTAGGTGCAAGGCACTGTGCTAAACAATTAACATGCCTCTTCTTCACTTATACCCATAATGACTCCATGGTGTTGGCACTTTTATTATCCCCATCCCCAAGGTCACAGAGCTGGTGAGTAGGACTTGAGCTCTGCCCCAGCTTTCTCTGACTTTAAAACTCATGTGTCTTTTTTCTTTTTGAAGTGGAGTCTTGCTCTATTGCCCAGGCTGGAGTGCAGTGGCATGATCTTGGCTCACTGCAACCTCCACCTCCCAGGTTCAAGTGATTCTTCTGCCTTAGCCTCCCAAGTAGCTGGAATTACAAGCACACACCACCACGCCCAGCTAGTTTTTGTATTTTTAGTAGAGATGGGGTTTGGCCATTTTGGCCAGGCTGTTATCAAACTCCTAGCCTCAAGTGATCCATCTGCCTCGGCCTCCCAAAGTGCTAGGATTACAGGCATGGGCCACCGTAACTGGCCTAAAGCTCATGTTTCTTACCAGTCCACTGTACTGCCTGCCAAGCCACAGTGGCAGAGATGAGGGGACCCCAAGTTCTGTGGCTTCTAAGGGTAAGCCTTCCAAATATTTTATAGTCAGTTCATTTTTGTCTCAACTTCTAAGTAGCTTATCTCTTATTAATATCCTAGAACAGGGATCAGGAAACCTTTTCTGTGAAGGGCTAGATAGTATTGTCTGTCACAAATACCCACCTTTGCTGTTGTAAGATAAGAGCAGCCTCAGCCCATAGATGAATGAATAGGCGTGGCCATGGCCAGCACACCTTTCACACACATCGTTGGGGGATGGGCCAGTGGACTGCAGTTTGTTGACTCCCTTCCTAGAGGAGAGCTTATTCCTTTAAATTATTTTGTTACTCAAACTAGAAGAAATTTCAAAAATTGTGGTCTCGGCTGGGCACGGTGGCTCAGGCTTGTTAATCCCAGCAATCTGGGAGGCTGAGGTGGGAAAATCGCTTGAGCCCAAGAGTTTGAGACCAGCATGGGCAACATAGCAAAACCCCATCTCTACAAAAAATACAAAAAATTAGCCAGGCGTGGTGGCATGTGCCTGTAATCCCAGCTACTTGGGAGGCTGAGGTGGGAGGATCATTTGAGCAGCCCGGAAGGTTGAGGCTATAGTGAGCCATGATCATGCCACTATACTCCAGCCAAAAAAAAAAAAAAAAAAAAAAAGAAACAAAAGTTGATTCTCTGTACTGAAATGGGCACTCTGATACATTGTTAGAAGTATACATTGGTACAAACTTTCTGAAAGATAGTTTGTAGAAAAATCCATAAAAACATTTATGGCAGTTGACTGTAATCTCACTTTTTCTGAAAGTATAATAAAAAATTACATAAAAATTTTGGTACAAGAATGTCCTTTACAGAATGATTGGGAAAAATTGGAAGCAAACAAACAAAAATAAATGATGATAGGGAATTAATCACTTGACTTCTGGTGTATCCACAGCATGTGAGGCAGTAAAGCCTAATGGTTGAGGGCATGAGCTCTCATGTCTGCCTGCTTGATTTCAAATCCCAGCTCTTACCAACCTTATGACCTTCAGCCACTTTCCTAACCTAAATACTAGTTTATTCAGTTGTGAAGTGACAAAAATAATAGTGTCTACTTCATAGAATTGTGAGGATTAAATTGGACAATGCATTTAAAGCTCTTAACACAATGCCTGGGATGTAAGTACAACATAAATGTCACTTGTCAGGAAAATCATGATGACAGGAATGCAGATTTAAAAAAAAAGATGAAAACAGAGAAATGCTCAAAATATAATGTTAACTGAAAAAGCAGGATTTAAACTATACTTAAAGTATGATTTCAATTTTGTCTTTTAAAAAAATAAATAGGAAAAAGAATGGAAGATATTAGTAGAAGATTCATGGTTTAGAGCAGTTAACTCATAAACAGACAGATTTTAAAACTGGTTCTGTAACTAGCAGTGTGACCTTTTCAAATAACTTATCTCCTTTGGGCCTCAGTCTCCTTATTTGGAAATAATGGGGTGGGAATAATGGGGTGGGAGTAATGATAGAGTTGTTAGAATGATGAAACTGAGCTAGTGCACAGATGTAAAATATTTAGCACATGCCTGATATACAGGAACTACTGATAAATGCTAGCTATTTGAAAATTTTCTTAATGATCCCCACCCACGCTTTCAACATTGTCTTCAGGGAACATCCACTTGCCCAGTAGAATGGCTCTGAGTGTACTCTTAGAGCGTGAAATGGAGCAGTGGGAACTCAGGACAACATGTTTACATGTGCACCTGCAGCCTAACAATGACATGTGTTCAAGCTAATGAACAGAGTAGTTCAATACAGCAAGCTCAAGACCAGTAGAAGTGAAGAATGTTGACAGTTTGGCAGATGGTGTCAAAGAGACCCATTTAAGGAAGAGGAAGAGATAAGCATAGAAAAAAAATTCACCCAAGTAGAAATTCATGAATTAGAAATCATTTATCTGCATTTGCCTTATTTGAAGAAAAAGAAGAAATAAATCAGTGTAATTCTCTTGTGTACTTTGAGGGTACCCTTGCATGACAAAACCAAGGATGTTCCTTTTTCTCTTTATTTTTAAAGGCTATCTTGGTGATCCAAAAAGAAATGTCAGAGTACTTAAAATCCATTTGCTGGCCGTACAAAATATGGCCAAACCTAAGCAAGCAGCCTGCTACTTGGTTCGTATTTTGTTCTCCAAGGAAATCCTGATTAGCAGCTCAGTGGATATCCATTTGAAAGACAGCCAATCCCTCGACCCAAACAAAATGGCTGCATTGAGAGGTATGTGTACATAAAGTGATAATGGAATCTTATTTTTAATCATCATTTGGTCATATAATGAATGTTATTGGCAGTTGAAGGAATAACAATAAGTCTGTGTAAATCTTAAAACTATTCATTTTTTTCACCTGTCTGACCCTGATTTTACAACTTAATAATATATAATTGGTAACAATTTCCAAAGAATAAAACTTGTCCATTGACTTGAATGGTTGAATAAGACAAGCCTCATCTACTATAGTTGTTTATGGTTAGTACTAAGTCAATTCTTTAGCCCTGAAACTTGCTACAAAAAAAAAAAAAAAAAAAAAAAGGAGAAAGCTCCCTCTGCCAGAAGGTGGTGGGGTGGGGGGTGGGGGGGAATAAAAGACTTGTCAGTGCTAGTGACTAGCAACACAGAAATAGAATTTTATGATTAGTTCTTTTTAGCCTCCTGCCTTCCTGCCTTCCAGACATGTCTATTGAGATCCTAGAACTCATAGATACTAAGGATACCACAATGAATAAGTGTTTCTGCCTATGAGGAGCTCATAGTCTAGAAAGGGACATGTTGATGGAAACAGATACATCCCAGTCCAGTGTGGTAGTGTTGGGGAAGCTCAGAGCAGCTGCTTTGAGGGAGTTGGGGAAGGCTTAGCTAAGGACAGGACATTTGAGCTGGATTCTGAAGGACTCCTTCAGTAGGTAGAAGGAACAGGAGGATGTTCTAGGCAGAGGGAAGAGCTGGGGAAGATAGACAGGATGAGTGAGCCCCTGGTGTAATCATGTTTGCAGTAACACTATTTTCTCTTGATATGTTTCCTTTTAGTTCTGATTTATCCATTGGGTTATTAAATGGTCTGAGCACCCTGAAATAGTCAACATTGGGTTACACACTTAAAATTTTTTTTTTCAGACACATGGTCTTGCTCTGTCACCCACGCTGGAGTGCAGTGGTTTGATCATAGCTCGGTGCAGCCTCGAACTCCTGGGCTCAAGCAACCCTTCCTCCCCAGCCTCCTGAGTAGCTAGGCCCACAGGTGCATGCCACCATACCCAGCTAAGTTTTGTATTTTTTATAGAGATGGGGGTCTCACTTTGCTGCCCAAGCTGTTCTCAAACTCCTGATCTCAAGCGATCCTCCTGCCTCGACCTCCCAAAACACTGGGGTTACAGACATGAGCCACTGTGCCTGGCCTACACACTTTTTTTTTTTTTTTTTGAGCACCAAGAGCTCAATATTAGCTTCCTACATCAGTGTTTTAGGGGATCTCATGGTAGGGGAAATAATTCAGCAAAGCATCCTCATTGGGTGGAATTTCTAAACTCTCAGAAAGAATAAGAGAAAAGGATGAGAAGTAGAAAGAGAAGAAGTCACCAGAGTGCTCACCATTACACAATGGAACCATCTAAAAGTCAGTGTTTAAAGAAAAAAATTTTTCATTAGTTTGTTAATTTTTTTTCTAATTTTCGTGAATACTTTCTGCTGTTTGCAGAATATCTGGCAACAACTTTTCCCACCTGTGATTTGCATGAACATGGAAAAGACTGGCAGGACTGTATTTCTGGTATCAATTCTATGATCTACTGTTTATGTTCTGAAGGCAAGAGTACTCCAGTAAGTTATTTTTCATCTAAATATGGTAACTGTTACCTGAGTTTGTACTGTGTACAGTTTCAGAACTGATAGCATGAGGCACAGGCTCTTTAGGCCGTGTGCTAAAATTCTCATTAACTTAACTTAGGGGGCATGGGATGTTCTTTCAAAAGCACACTGCATGTTTATTTTACTTTTTTGATATTTATGCTCTATAAAAATATCCTAAAGATAAATAAAATAAAGTGCTATAATTAGTATATTTGAAGCCAAGGATAATACTAGGAAAATAGTTTCAGCTACAAAGATATTTGGCAAATCTTTTGCAGTATCTCACCGAGCAACACAAAAAGGAGCCAGCTGTGTGCTCCTTGGCTGTTTCAATGGTAGCTGAAGAGGTGCAGGGGAAAATGCAGGCACTTCGTTACTTGTTCACTTTTAGTGATGATGGAACTTGGTGAAATAAACTCATGTCATGACGTTAAACGATTACAGATATTTTACACTCCATATAGTTATGTGGTAACAGAAATCTAGTTTCTCTTTCCTCCAGTCTATCTTCAAAGTACATTAGAGATTTTTGTTTGTTTTACCACAACCGGGCCATTAGGGAAGAGTGTCATATCTGTTATCTTCTGATGAAACATGTATCTTAATGACAATTCCTAATTTCCACCAACCCCCTTTTCTTCTGGCCACGTCTAGTCGCTCCTGTGTCTCTAGAGTAAGTTTATGGAAACAATTTGCCAAGAATATTTGTAGCTGAGCGTATGTTTCCCTGGTGAACGGGTTGATTTCAGTGATAGCTCAAGCACCATCTGCCTGAAACCAAATCTGCTTATTTTTAACATTCCGTTTTATAGCCTTCAAAAATTGCACCCTAAACAATTTGAATGTAAAATTAAGACACTGCCTGGAAAATGGTAATTTGCATATTTGCTTAGGTGTCAGAAGAGAAGCAGTGTCTGCCAAGTGCCTGCTATGTGCTTGACTAGGCATGGGACAGGTCCTTGCCACTCAGAGTAGGTCCACAGCCCAGCAGCAGCAGACCACTGGCAAGCTTGTGAAAAATGCAGGGTCTTGATTCAGAGGCAAAATTTGCATTTTAGCAAGACCCTCCCCAACCCCCGTCCCCAATGTGATTTGTGTGCACACTAAAGTTCAAGAAGCACTAACCCAGAGCAGTGGTTGTCAACCCTGGGTGCATATTAGAATCACACGAGACACTTTTAAAAATAGTTACTAACGCCTGAGCTCCCCACTCCCAGCACCAGAGATTCTGGCTGAATTTGCCTAGGGTGGGGCCCAGCACAACCATTTGTTTTTACAGATCCTAAAGGTCATTCAAATGGGCAGCCAGACTTGAGCGCCACTAGGGAAAAAGAATACAAACAAAACATGAGAAACAAAAAGTGGTCATCCCCAAGAAACTCACTGCTTTGTTTATTTGTGAAATGTTTATTATGTGCCTAATTTGTACCAGCAGTTCTCATTGAGTTCCTTAGACAGAGCTACAAAATCCTCCAAGGAGCAGCAGGTCATGACAACTTGCGGAAGAAGCCACCCCTTTCCTTCTTTCTAGATAGTATTGTGACACACAGTATTCCTATGGCTTCAGCCCACCTTTTAAAGAATCAGTTGCTTCCCTAGCAACCTGGTGGGCCTGGTAGGTGGTAGAGCACAGACATATTTTCTTGCTGTGGGACTTTGTTTACGGATATGATTTTGTGTTTCAACAGAAAACTGTTCGCAAAAATAAAAAACGTACCAACCCTGTTGCATCGGCATCTGCAGATAGAAATGACCAAAGGGGCAGAGATGGTGGTGAAGGCTGTTCTTGGATGTTTCAGCCAATGAATAACTCCAAAATGAGAGAAAAGAGGAACTTGCAGCCAAACAGTAATGCTATCCCTGAAGGAATGGGAGAACCTTCCACTGATAATCCAGAGGAACCTGGTGAAGCATGGAGTGAGTTTTTTTAAAAACTTATATTTAAATAAGTTCTCTTGCTGATAAATGTTGAATCTGAGTGATGCATTTATGGGGTTCATTGTACTATTCTCTCTACTTTTATGTGTGTTTGAGAAATTTCATCAGAAAGTGAAATAATTTAATGTCTTTTATTAATGAGTTAATGAAATATATAGACACATGGTTCTAAGACTGATTGTTATTTTTCCTACGGAAAGCGGCTCTTTGCTGACTCACTGGACTGTGTGAGTTCTGATAAGGCACTGTCCTCTGTGGTGAAGGGGAGGGGCTGCAGCTGAGATGCACTTCTTGTTCTCTGTGTGCCTGGCACATTGCAGGTGCGCAGTAGGATTTTTGGCACGAATTCGTGAATCTCATCTCTCAGAACATTGTGCTCCCGCTGCTAAACTGCTGAAGGCACCTCCTGCTTTGATGGGTGTCAAGTGGCAGTGGTTCAGTAGTGACTGTGCCACCTGCCACTTGTGCTTCCCAATGCATCCTCCCAGGGCGCTGGACTTTAGCATCACCCATACCGATGAGTGACATCTGAAGTAGCAAAACTTTATTCTGTCTGTACCCTGCTCCCATGTTAACCCTAAGTAGAATACTACCTGGGATCCTTTTCAAACGAAATTATTGACATGATATAGCTTTATTTCTTCCATTATAAAAGTAATCTAACTACTGTATTTGTTAAGATTGTACACTACAGACACAGACTGGATAAATTAAACAACACAAGTCACCAGTTGAATACCTCCTGTATTCAAAGAAGCAAAGAACCGAGCGAGCCTCAGGCAGGCAGGAGCTAGAGCAGCCCCAAGACTGTGAGAACTTGGGCCACATATCTCTAACCCTGACTCAGCTATAACGAGGGGGCAGGGCGACTAAGCCCACTGTGAGCCAAGCAGTCACTGCAGTGTGTGTGGAGTCTGTTATGCCATTTTATTTGAAAAATTGGAAAATATTTTTAAGAGGGGGAAAAAAGCTCCCACAATCAAAATTTATTTTCTAGGGCTATAATTTTCAAATAAGATTAGATTTTCTTCTTTTCTCTCCTAATCTTGCAAAGTATTTCCCCATGGCAGATACCTTCACAAGAGTCACACAGACTGCTTATTTTTAAATAAAATGTACAAACAACTAGAAAAATGTTAGCTAACTCCAGGATTAAGATCTTCATGCTGCTAAAACAATAAATCCTTTCTTTTCTTTCTCAAAAAAAAAAAAAAAAAAAAAAAACAACAAAAAAAAACAAAATACTTTAAAAAACTATTGTGGGCATTTTCATTTTCCTCCAGTTTTTTTTTTCCTGTGAACATTTTGAAACATTATGATTCCCATATAATTACTCTCCTTCTCTAATATTATAATATGTATCTATTTTTCCTCAAGAATCTACAATCTTCATAATCATTGCTCTTAATAGGATTATAGCATTCCATTAATTAAGTGCACCCCAATTTATTTAATTGCCTCCCACTTTGTTTCTTTTTGCTGTTGTCGTTTTGGTTTGAGGGTTTTTTGGAAGGGGATTATAAATCAGTCTGCAAAAATACCATCTTCATTCAGAAGATTTTTTTTTTTTTTGAGATGGAGTCTCGCTCTGTCACCCAGGCTGGAGTGCAATGGCACAATCTCGGCTCACTGCAACCTCCACCTCCCAAGTTCAAGCGATTCTCCTGCCTCAGCCTCCTGAGTAGCTGGGACTACAGATGTGTGCCACCATGCCCGGCTAATTTTTTTGTACTTTTAGTAGAGACAGGGTTTCACCATGTTGGCCTGGCTGATCTTGAACTCCTGACCTCAGGTGATCCACCTGCCTCAGCCTCCCAAAGTGCTGGATTACAGGTGTGAGCCACTGCACCAGCCCATTCAGATAGATTTTTCCATACTTTGGATTATTAGGTTAGGTTCTTAGAAATTGAATTACCAGGTTAAAGAGTATTAACCTTTTTTTCCTGACCCTTGATAAATATTACTAGGTAAATCTCCCAGAGTTAAGTCTTTGGACCCATTAAATGTGTTTCTAAATAATCTCTCCTGCTAAATGTTGAATCTGGATGATTCAACAGTTTTTATTGCCACCCATTAAATGATGGATGTTCTAAGATGAAGAATATACTTACTGACTTATAATAATTATATTTTTCTAGTATATTTAACAAATAATTATTATATGTAAAATATAATATTTTTCAAATGTAGTTAATTCGAATAGACTATGGACTGAAGAGAGATGATGATGATTAAGCTGTAGAGTTGAGAAATGAAAAGTCTTAAAACTTATTTTTCATTTCAAATAAGATATCTAAGATACAATATGTAAAGTGAACCAGCAGTGTGTTGATTTAAAATGAATTTAATACTAAATAGAAAACCTACATTTTAAAAATTATAAGTATTTCAGGAAGAATCATGGAGCTTATTTTTGAAAAAGTCCTTCTTGTAAGTAGGGAAACAATGCATTAAATTACTTAGAATTTGTTACTAAATGTAATTTTAAAACTTCTTGTATCCTAAAAGGTAACAAACATTATATTAAATCTTCCTGTTGAACCATGGTAGCATGTGTAATCACAGTGATTTCTACCTCATTTCTCATGCTGTCTCATAATCCACTAAAAACGTAAGGCTTTAGGCTGGGCACGATGGCTTATACCTGTAATCCCAACACTTTGGGAGGCCGAGGCAGAAGGGTCGTTTGAACCTGGAAGTTTGAGACCAGCCTGGGGAACAAAGTGAGACCCTGTCTCTACAAAAGATACAAAAAATTAGCTGGGTGTGGTGGGGTGGGCCTATAGTCCCAGCTACTTGAGTGGCTAAGCTAAGAGGATTACTCAAGCCCTGGGAGGCTGGGGCTGCAGTGAGCCATGATTGTGCTACTGCATTCCAGCCTAGGAGACAAAGCAAGACTCTGTCTTTAAAATAAATAAAAACGTAAGGCCTTAAATTTTTTAACCTCTCAAATTCTTGAGGCTAACAATTGAGAAAAATCAATGTTTCTGTTTCAGCTTTTAAAAAATAATGCAATCTAACATCTGCTATGAAAATTGACATCTTTCTTTTTTGCTTCTAGGCTATTTTGGAAGACCATGGAGAAATATACGGATGCCATGTTCAGTACTGACTTTGGCAAAAACTAAGTCTTGCGCAAGCCTGTCGGCTAGATACCTTATTCAGAAACTCTTCACAAGAGATGTCCTGGTCCAAAGTAACGTCTATGGCAATCTGAAGCATGGCCTGTGTGCCCTTGACCCCAATAAGATTAGTGCTCTCCGAGGTTTGTTACACGTAGAGTATGTCTGAATAAATAAAAGCCAATTGTGTTTAAGAGAAGGGTAGAAAGAAGAATCCATTCAGGTTGTGTTTGTTCTGGGGAGAATGGAACTTAGTAATTACTGAGTGCCTCATTAGAGTACAGCAAGGAGCAAGATCATGAATTGTATTTCTCTCTGCATTTGGGTTCTTAGGGCTAATTGCTCTGTCTTGAATGGCTTTACTAGAACAGGAAAGGGGTTATTGACTGTGGCTCCCTGCTATGGACTGCCAGGGGTATGGAAACTCAAAACACCTTCATTGACTGAGGAGCAAGGTCAAAGCTAAAGGGCTTCATCCATTTGCAGAAGTGTCAACAATAGCACAGAAGGTTAATTTGCTAAGTTTCTTTTGTGCACGTTAGCCTAATATAGTCTCTGACATATGCAAATGAAGTAATAAAGCTTCTAAAAATTTCCTGTGAAATCTTAAATTTGGACAAAGCGGAAGCAAAATATTTCTTACTTGTGTCACTGGCACCCAGCAAAGATGTAGCTCTGATCTCAGGTGGTTCCTACCTTCATATCATACATTTTCATAGCCAACAAATTTGAACAGCACTGGTGTTTCAGAATAAAGAAACCTGGTTTTCAGCTAGCGGCTCTTATAAGCATTTGTTATCATCTAACCCAATTGTTTTCAAACTTTTTTTTTACTGCAACCCATAATAAGAACTACATTTTACATTGTGACACAGTACATGCCTCTGTGTGAGTGTGACTTTTAAAAACCAAAGCAAATTTTCACAAACAGTACTTACTCTATGAGTGTTACATTCCAGTATTTTCTCTTCCATTACATTTCTTTCAAGTACTGCTATCACTGATTTCACAACCTAGTAATTGGTTACAACTTGCAACTTGAACATCACTGAGCTAACCTACTAGGCAAAAAAACTAAACTCAATTTCCCTTACTTTATGGTTAAAAAAAAAGTTTGTAGGCAATTCTGAAATGAATGTATTTATAGAAGAAATAGTGTCTTTCCAATTACTTTTTTTTAATGTGGGGGAAAATAGGTGACTTTTATAGTTCTTTAATATCTGGAAAAGATTACTTCTTTAAAAGTTGATGAAAAATATTTTCCTAAGCCTTTTATCATTTTATCTCTCACTGAATTTTATTAAAATCTGGAAGATGTCTTTTGCAGTAAACAAATATTCAGCATGAGTTTGACATATTATTCACATAGGGCAGATTTTAACAAATTTCTCCTAAGACTCAAAGTTCTATTGCTTTGTAGAAGGGCAATCATTTGAGTTATTTCAGCAGAGAGAAGACAGTAGAGTTATTGTTGTCCCAAGGGGCAGAGCCAGCCCCAAGGAGTAGAAGCTGACAAGAAAGTCTGTTTCACTTTAATATAAAGATAAAATGAACTTGGAGAAGGAAGAGTCAGAGCAAAGGCTGGGTGACCAGATATGAGAGAAGAGACCTGCACTTGTGGGAGGACTGGGCTTATGACCCCTAATATGATTTTTGTAAAAGTACTCCTTCATTCGAAATGAGTTCAAACATACAGAAATGTATGGAAAATAATATAATAAATACCTGTCTACCCCCATCACCGATAATAGACATTTCGTGTTTTGTGCTCCAGGTTTTTGTTTTAAAAAAATAATGAAAGCTTCACTGATATAATTAACACTCCAACTCATCATCCCTTTCTCCTCTCCTGCTCCCCAGAAGTATTCACAGTCCTGGAGTTGGATATATCATTCCCATGCATGTTTTATACTTTTGCTACCTATGTTAATAGATCCATAAATAATATATAATTTTGTTCTGTAGTTATTTTATTTTATTTTATTTTTTCTTTTTTTTGAGATGGGGTCTTGCTCTGTTGCCCAGGCTGGAGTGCAGTAGTGTGATCGTGGCTCACTGCAACCCTGCACTCCAGTCCCTCAAACTCGTGGGCTCAAACAATCCTCCCATCTTGGCCTCCCAAAGTGCTGGGATTATAGGTGTGAGCCACTGCACTCGGCATCTGGTTGTTTTAATGTACATAAATGGGGATGTACAGTAATCTTTTTGCACATCTTAAAATCACTCAACATTATGTTTTTGAGATCTGTTCATACATTTGAACTACTGATTCATATCCCATTGAATGAATAAACCAATTTATTATTCTATTCTAGTATAGTTTCTTACCCTAATATTTTGTTATTTGAGGGAAAAGCTTCTGAAAATTAGTAGTCAAAGGTAACTCTGTCCAGGAGCCAAAGGTGTTGATTTCATATAAATAACTATTATCTGATGCTCTCTGATGAGAGTTCAGTATCACTTAAGGGCTCTTAATTGATAGGGAGGAAGTTAGTAGGCAGATTTGCAATTAGCGAACAACCCTCACTCCTTAAACCCCCATCCATGTCTTTATATTGCAGAACTGTCGAATCTTAGCTATAGGAAATACTTTACAGGCCCTCTAATACAACATCCCACCCACAGCAGGAACTCCTATCTCAGCTTTGACAGAGTCACCTCCCCTGGGCTTGAACACTTCCATTGATGAGGCACCCGCTGTCTCAGCTCCAATTCATGGGAAAGTTCTTCCTTCTAGTGACTCAAAATGTACCTTCCCTTGTAAATCATACACATTTGTCCTGGTTATCCCTTCTCTACCTAAACAGGGTCAATCCAATCACTTTTCAGAGGTTGGGCATTCAAGCAGTTAATGACAGCTATCACTTCCTGCTGGAGCATTAGGAGATCATAAAGACACTCCCTTTTAAGTTCAGAACCGAGTGAGAGAGGGCTGCTCCATTCAGGCAGGTGAAGATAAAAATAGCAGCTTTATTCTTCAATCGTACATGTCCCATTCATCCCAACTTTCCAACATAGAGGTCTCTCCACATGGTAACATGAGGGTTGGGGAGGAAATGTTCTACCCAACCTTTTCCCTCTTAAGCCTTATGCTTTTTCAGTGAAATATTAACTTTTCCCTCCAGAATTCCTCACATACGTGTTGCCCTGATCCTTCATGATTTGATTCAATGACTACCTTCAGATGTGCTTAAATACACCCAGGATACAATAGTACAACCTATTAGGCTGTTAATGCAGCCAAAAATGTCACGTGCCATTTAAACATTTATGGTCAGGTCGGGCACAGTGACTCATGCCTGTAATCCCAGCCCTTTTGGGAGCCAGAGGCAGGAGGATGCCTTGAGCTCAGGAGTTCCAGACCAGCCTGGGCAACATGGCGAAACCCTGTCTCTACAAAAAATACAAAAATTAGCTGGGCATACACTAGCTACTAGCTACTCCCTAGCTACTTGGGAGGCTGAGGCAGGAGGATCACTTGAGCCTAGAAGGTTGAGGCTGCAGTGAGCTGTGATTGTGCCACTGCACTCAAGCCTGGGTGACAGAGTGAGACCCTGTCTCAATGAAATAAAATAGAAAAAAATAAAATTTATGGTCAACTAAGACCTCTAGATCTTTCTTGCTATAACTGACATTTATCCAGTACTTATATTGTTAGTATTCAGGCTGTTACCATTTATACTGCTAGTACCTTTCAATGTTAATGTAGGAAAAATATAAATATAAATATATTTTTTGCTGCATCATATCTTGTCAGTGTAGGTCAGCATTTCCTGAACTGTGTTTCTCCAATTCAGCTAAATGTTAATAGGTGTTTCATGAAATACCTTTTTTCTTTTCTTTTCTTTCTTTCTTTTTTTTTCTTTGAGACAGGGTCTCACTCTTGCCCAGGCTGGAATGCAGTGGCATGATCACAGCTCAATGCAGCCTTGATCTCCCGAGCTCAAATGATCCTCCCACCTCACACTCTCGAGTAGCTGGGACTACAGGCATGTGCCACCACACCTGGCTAATTTTTGTATTTTTTTGTAAAGATGGATTTCACTATGCTGACCAGGCTGGTCTCAAACTCTTGGGTTCAAGCGATTCACCCGCTTCAGCCTCCCAAAGTGCTGGAATTACAAGCATAAGCCACTGTGCCCAGCCTCATGAAATACTTTTAAAGTCAAATGGCTAGGAAAGACCTTAAGCAAGCACTCCAAGGGCCTCAGTCAATAGATGGGTTTCACTTGACTGTCAGTTTCTTTTATTTTGGAGACAGGGTCTCATTCCCGTTGCCCAGGCTGGAGTACAGTGGCTAGATCATGGCTCACTGCAGACTCGACTTCCCGGGCTCAGGTGATTCTCCCACCTCAGCCTCCCGAGTAGCTAGGACTGCAGGCATGCACCACCATGCCTGGCTAATTTTTTTGTATTTTTAGTAGAGACGGGGTTTCACCATTGTTGCCCAGGCTGGTCACAAACTCCTAAGCTCAAGCAATCCGTTCGTCCTGGCCACTGCGCCTGGCCGACTGTCAGTTTCAAAACTGAATGCCTTTAGCCATGAAGCCTGCCTAAATCTCCCAGTCCTGACCCCTGACCCTCTGTTGTCCTATGCGCTGCCACCTCCCTCATTTATGCGTTCCACCAACACGGCTGCATCTGTAACATTTCAATCAGCAAAAGGAGGCTCCACTTGTCTTTTCTGTGGGATTTTTCAGAACCCTGAATATGCTTGTGTGCAATCTTAAATCCCCAAGTGGTGACTAGCTGCGGAGGGTAGCATTTCCCATTTGCGCAACTAGAACCTTTTCCCTCAAGAAACTTCTTTTATGACTAGTGTTCCAGAGAACACATTTTGGGAAACACCAGCCGATTTAGGCTCCTTGTTCCCACCTGTTGAAAGCTATGCAAGCGCTGTATTTGTCTTCCAGTGTGGTAATTATCCCTCCCAGCTTTGCTGTTGTGAGTAGTTGGGACAAACATTTTTTCCAGAACTCATTTTTGGTTAATAAAATGTTCGCAGGATAGAGTGGGATACTGAATCCAGTGACATACCACAAAAACCTTTTTCCAGGCTACCGCTGATCCATTAATTAATTAGTCCTTTGGGTACGGAAGCCTTTTAACCTTGACACATGCTTTGCTAAAAAATTTGGATATATGTGATGTTTATGGCATTGTCCTCATTTATTAGCCTATTAACCCTATTGAAAAACAAATGAGATTAATGTAGCTAACTAATGCTAACCTGTAGGGATCACCAGATCTTTTTCCAAGGGCTGAAAGGCACTTAGGCCTTTGATTACCTAATGATGTGTCCTAGGGCAGCCCTGCTCTTCTAATAAACACCTCTCTTCCCTACCTTTCTCCTTGTCTGTCTTCTTACTTTCTCTAAGAGTGCTCCTTGAATTATGTTACTCTGTCACCTTCCCTTTCAGAAGTCTTCCTCTAATTGCAAGATCTAAAGACCCTTATTCCTTTTATCAGAGATAAATCCAGCAGTACCAAAAAAGTTAGCAGTTACAGCTTCTTCCCTCTCAAAGTAGGATGACACTGCAGCCTCTTGTTCATTGCAGAGGCTTAGCATGTCTCTATTTGAGCTGCTGAGTGACGTGCTAGACGCTTCTTTGATACTTTTGAGAGTAACAAAAGTTGACCTTGGGTACTCAAGGCAGCAGAGGATTTCTATTCTGGTATGTGGCAAGGTCATGGGAGATTGTTGCTTTATTGTGATTTAAGCATGGTGCTGTTTCATATAGTTCTCTTTTTAGATTAAAAGATTTGTCCAGCTAATTTAATAATGATTATAGCCTATGTGTGTTTAATTAAAGTGTTAATGATCCTTTCACAGACGCAGTAGTAGAATGAAAGTTGAATGAATTGATTTCTCTGAGAAGTGATTTGCAAGTAACTGTTATGTCTTGGGTCTTTACCATCAGAGTTCCTCCAAGAAAACTACCCAATTTGTGATCTCTCGGAAAATGGAAGAGACTGGAAGTCGTGTGTGACCTCCATCAACGGCGGTATCCGTAGCCTTAGACATGACGTCAGAAGGGCTGAAGCCAGGTCTCAGTCGCTTCCAGCAGTGACCCCTCCAGAGTTGGAGCAGGAGTCAAAGCCAGGAGATCCCGACGCCACTGACCCAAGCACCTGAACGGCAGCTGCCAAACTTTTTTTTTTTTTTTAACTGTTAAGACTATTTTGTAAGTTTCTCAAGTTCTAATTCCAAAATCAGCCTGCTGTACTGGCAGAGTAGTTTGCATTGACACCTGTAGTAATCGCCAAACCTCTTTTTCTGCTCATAAAGGAGGTAGAATCACATTAGGAAGATATGTAATGTTTCATCTGTGGATTTGATGACAACCTCTGATTGAGGGAATGGTAGTAAACTCCTCATGGGCTTGTGACCCATGGCTTTGACTTAGATAATTGACATTAATATACTTTGTTTTTTTGATAAGGTAGAGAAAGAAATTCAATAGAAAGTAAGGAGCCACTCAGTCAAATAATATAATTCGTATAAAACTTGACAAGTCTTTTTATTTTTGTGACTTGTGAGATAGTTTAAGATATTTTTATGTGACCAATTTGTAGAATGAATACATATTTTCAAATTTATCTTTTCAAAACTCAACTTTTAGAGTATTTTAGCAAAATATACGTATAGTTTATAATATAGAAGTATAGCTTTATAAAGATATTAAGGATTTATTTTTTAAAATAATTCTCTTAATAATTTGCTGTAGTAGTTGCCTTCAGCTTAATAAAACCATAGTACTTCCACATACATCTTTATAAGTTAGGCTATGCCTACAAAGGTCTTAAAAAGTAGATAATTTACCGGGTGTAGTGGCTCACACCTGTAATCCCAGCACTTTGGGAGGCCGAGACGGGTGGATCACCTGAGGTCAGGGGTTCGAGACCAGCCTGGCCAACATGACGAAACCCCATCTGTACTAAACATACAAAAAAAGTAGCCAGGCATGGTGGCAAGCACCTGTAGTCCCAGTTACTCGGGTGGCTGAGGCAGGAGAATCACTTGAACCTGGGAGGTGGAGACTGCAGTGAGCCGAGATTGTGCCACTGCACTCGAGCCTGGGTGACAGAGTGAGACTCCGTCTCGGGAAAAGAAAAAAAAGAAGTAGATAATTAAAAAAATCTTGCATAAAAAAAATCTTCCATAAAGGGCAAAAAGGCTTTAACTTCCATTATTCAGATTTAATCCAACTAAGATAGTCTTTGGCTTCATTCACTGTTCAGTTTCACAAGTTATTTTACAACTACTAGTAACAGAGCTAATACAGAATAGTAATCCACATTATAAACATAGATCAAAATACCACATCATACCCCATAAATACATGCAGTTATTATTTGTCAATTAAAAATAAAATTTTTTTAAAAGAAAAGTACAGTTCGACCCTAGGCAAGAAGAAATTTCAAATTGTATATGCATATTTTGAATTTGGTTTATATTTTGTGGTATCTGAAATATTCCCTGGACTAGAAGCAAAACCACAGAAACAAAACTTTACATTTAGAAAAAAATTTCAAGACTTCTATTGCTAACTTTATTACATTAGTGGTTTTTAGAAGTTATTTAGAGCAGTCTTGTCTGATAGAACTTTCCACCATGATAGAAATGTAAATAAATATACCACATTAAAAATATAAATTTGCAATGTCCAATAGGCTCGTATGGCTATTGAGCATTTAAGATGTAATTAATTAGACAGAGGAAGTAAATTTAACATTTTCTCTCATTTTAGCTAATTAGAATTTAAAGTGAAATAGCCACAAGTGGATAGTGGCTACTGTGTTGGATGGCACAGTTCAAAATGCCCCTTATTTATAAAAAAAGTGTTTAAAAGTGGTTCCCATGGCTTGAAGAGGAATAATATACACATAACTTCTTTAAAATCACATTTTGTTTGAGATGGAGATCTTGCTATATTGCCCAGGCTTATCTGGAACTCCTGGGCTCAAGAGGGAGGATCACATTTGACTGGACAAAATACATTTTATAAAGGTGTTTTGTATTTTATGTTAAAGTGGAATTGTGTCTTCAAAATTGTGTCTTCAAAATTTCACAAGTTAATTCTATTACTGTATTAGTCCAATGTTAAACATTTTAAATGCCTGCTCATAAGACTCATTTTTGATAAATAAATGTATCTTTAATGTTTTGTTTCCCAAATAGATACAATAAATAAACATTTAAAATGCCTTAATACAGGTGCTCAGGTTGTTCTTTTAATGAACTCATCTTACAGAACTTTTGCTGATGTTACCTACAGTGGTTTATATTAATGTGACACATATTTTTCAGCCAGTTTATTAAATGTGGCACAGCTAGAATGTTGACTTTCTTCCTTGATAAGCAAAACAGAATAGTTTAACCCAGTAACAGTAATTTACCATGGTAGATATAATTATAAGGCTATTGAAAACTTTGGCAGTACTTTGTCCTTCCTGGGTAAAATCTAAGTGTTATTAACACATGCCATTTTTATGCTTTAATACTTATTTAAATATATGGTAATATTTTCATTTTGGCCAGCAAAGCTAAGATTTTCGGCTCTGGCCTTCAGTTTTCCTTATAGCCCATTTCCATATCTAGTGGAGTAATTTCTCCATGGAGGTCTGACAATATTAACTCTTCTGTAAGAGTAAAGCACTTGTCACCCCTTCCTTTCATCCTTATTTTAATTCACAATGCATCAAATTTGCAATGACCTTTCTCACTATGCTAAAAAATATGTTCATCTACTTCAACGTAGAATAATTTGTAACCTCAAATAGCTAGTAAAATCAATTTGGAAAACTGATGGGTGAGACAGGTACAAATCTCAGTCCACAAACACAGGAGGGCAGGAAATCTAACTTTATTTTTCTATAACTACTTAATTTCTATTATGAGCAAACTTAATCTTAGTCATTCAAGGCTTCTGACTTTCCTTGGAAGACAAGAAAACAACCCAGGCCATGAACGGAGGTTGTTTGGGAGAATACCAATGAGTGGTGTTTCCGTCCTTTTCTCCAGACTTACTTCTAAGTTCTAGGGGTCTTCTACAATTCCAAACTGGGGAAAGGATATCAGAATCAGATTTTTGTTGTTTTCTGTAGCCATCATCAGTTGAGGTGTGTGTCCCTTGTCCCAGTTGGTCTTCAGTCAGTGGTCCACAGCCATTTTATTTAAAAAAATTCTTAAATATTAATAATATATAAAGCTTTTTTTTTTTTTTTTTTTGAGACAGGGTTTCACTCTGTCACTCAGGCTGGAGTGCAATGGAGTGATCTCTGCTTACTACAACCTCCGCCTCCCAGGCACAAGCGATCCTCCCACCTCAGCCTCCTAAGTAGCTGGGACTACAGGTGTGCACCCCCACGCCTGGCTAATTTTTGTACTTTTTGTGGAGACGGCGGTCTTGCTATGTTGCACAGGGTGGTCTCAAACTCTTGAGCTCAAGCGGTCTGTCCACCTCGGCCTCCCAGAGTGTTGGGATTACAGGCGTGAGCCACTGCACTCAGCCCCACAGCCATTCTTATTCCTGTCCCCAAGTCCCATTCAGATTGAGCAGCTCCTGTCTCCACCCCTTCCAGGACCCTGTCAAGCTCAGGGCAGTCATTTTGCTGCTGCTTCATTGCTTTGCATCCTAGGAAATATTTCGTCCAGTTCTCCATATACTTCCATACAGGACTGGCTACATCATTTGCAGGCCCAGTGCAAAGTGATGAATTCACTCTTGATGCTACTTAGCAGTCTTTTATTTTTAAAGTTTTTATTTGGGGATAATTTTGGACTTACAGAAGAGTTGCAAAAATAGCACAGAGTGTTCCCATATAGCCTCCCCCGAGCATGGTTAACAGCCACATAACTGTGCTACAATGATCAGAACTCAGAAAGGAACATTGGTACAATACTGCCAACTCCAAACTGTCTTCGTATTTCACTAGGTTTTCCACTGAAGTTCTTTTTTACTTCCAGGATTCAATCCAAAGTCCCACCTGGCATTTAGTTGTCACATCTTACTTTCCTTCAACCTGTGACAGCTCCTAAGTCCTTCCCTGTTTTTTTCCTGACCTTGACACTTTTGAAGAGTACTGGTCAGTTGTTTTGTAGAATGTCCCTTCCTTTGGGTTTGTCTGATGTTTTCTCCTGATTAGATTGAGGGTATGCATTGCGGGGAAGAAACCCCAGAGCTGATGTGCTCTTCTCAGTATTGCAGCCTTCTAGATTTTTCCATAAAATAGTTACAAGAACAGTTCAGTAGTTTGCCCCAAATCATAGAGCTGCTAGCAACAAAGCCAGGACTAGATCTAAAGTCTCACTTTTATGTGAGGGGTGTTATCACTAACCCATAAATCCCTTCATATATTTTCAATACCACTGAATTATCCTGCAGTTGCCTTCCAGGATTGTGACAGCCAATTCTTTGTTTGGCTGTAGAACAATGGAATAGGGGCATGAAGAGGCTGCATGGTGGACAGATATCCTGGAAGAAAAACAGTAATTTCAAACAAAGCAAAAGTTAAGCGCTGGCCCAGCTTCCCTGCTGCTTCATGAATGGTGATGATGATGATCGTCACTGCTTATTAAGCTCTGGCTGAGTGCCAGGCACTGTGCTTTCTATGTGGGTGGGACTGTCCCGCCTCAACTCAGTGTCACCACTGCCCCCTTTCTAGAATCTGTGCTTTCCAGAAGAGACACGGAGAAGCACATTTCCCAGAACTCTTGCCTTAGTACAGTTCCAGTTGAGAGTTTGTCAATGAGAGAAACTTGCATAAAATTTGAAGGCAGAAGAGAGTGAGAAGCCATTATTGTCCATGGCCAGACATGTGGGCAGGCATGAGATTTACAGAAGCTTCCTTAAGGAACTCATGAGAATCACACACTTCACAGCAGACAAGGGTGGGACTAGGGGAGGGGATGTCCATTGCTTCTTTAAAACCTCAGCAGCTCCCCAATAATCTTTTTGACAATCTTCCACCTCGGTGCTTTAAGCTGAGGTCTCCAGTGTCTGCTCCCTTTATCTTCGATGACACCTTCTTTGACCTTGTCTTTCCTACCTCTTTTAATAGTCCTGTAAACCACTAATTCCTATGTTAAAACCCTTTATACCTGGCGTACATAGCATGGCTTCTGTTTCTCCAACTAACTCCTGATGTAGTATAACATGTTAATGCATTTGATCCTCTCACTATCCCAGGAGTCAGTGCCATTAGAAACAGGGACTCACAATCAATTGTGCCCATACCCACTAGTGAGCAGTTTAATGAATATTTCAGATATTTCTTAGCAGTAAAACTGAATATCTTTGTTATTAGGATGTATGCTTTTATTTGAAAAAAACGAAGATCAAAATTTAATTTCTTTTATCTTTCAAATATAAAAGGCTGTTTGCATAAGAAAGCATTTCTGGGCACTCTGGAAGCATTCAGAAACCTGAGGATCAGAGATGGATAAATTCTCTTTCTTCTACTTTGTGGCATTAGAACGCACAGAGTCAGCCTTAACATCACTCACTTGCTTAATTATTTGTCTTCGTCACTAGCCTGAGCTTCTGGCAGGCAAGACTGTGTCTTTGGTGCCTAACACAGAATAGTAGATGCCCAATAAACAAAGGCATTCCTCAGTCACCCTGCCTTAGCATGTCTGAGAGTCCATGATTAGTTTTGTTTCTTTAGTTTGAGCCTAATTTGACCTTTTCCCCTGTGAAAATGTAAGTTCTGTCTGTACTCATCCCTTATGCCTTCATTGTTAAATCTATTCCTCAAAGTTGGTTTGATTTCGAGTGTGAAGAGAGCATGAGGACTTCTGAGTCCTGAGAGAGATAAATGTGCACTAAGATAAATATGTAATTAGGGCTGCAATATCCTTTGTGAAAGGAAAAAAATTGGAAAGATGTGCTTTTTTTTTTTAAGTAAAATCATGGCTCTCATACAGATATAAAATGAACATATGCTGGAGATTTTATTGAATCTAGTACTAATGAGGGAACTGGTAAGATGTTACAACCATTTCAAAGGACAATCCAAAGAATGGACACATGAAGACATCAGGAATATGAAAGTGAATGTGCAAATGAAGGCAAAATTGGCTTCTTCCACAGTGAGGGCAGGCAGCCAATTGAATCTCCATCTATAGATGCATTGCTATCAGTTATACACAATTTACAGAATCCGAAAATGGTCCAAAGACAATGAAAGGTGCAGAAGCAGAATCTGAGAACCCAGAAGGATGTGCAATGCTGTTTTCCACCAAAGCACATTTTTCCCCCACTGGGAATGTGAATGTCCATTAATAGAGAACTTGTAGTGTAGATGAAGAAACTCCCACTCCAACGGGAAAATAGGCATCCATTAAAAAGAATGTGGTCAGTATTAACATGAAAGGCAAGACATAGATTAAAAATATTCACAATACATATGTCTGATAGAGAACTTGGATCCATTATATATTTTAAAATCCTATAAATCAATGATAAAAAGTTGAACAATACAATTTAAAAATGGGCAGGATTCTTGAATGGGCATGTCATAAAAGAAGATATAGAAATGGCCAATAAGCACATGAAAAAGTGCTCAACATAATCAGTCATCAGATTAATGTAAATTAAAATTGTAATGAGATGCCAGTATCCATCCATCAGAATGGCTTACATTGTGAAGACTGAAAATACAAAGTGCTGTCATGGAACAACTGGAATGCCATACGCTGTTGGTAGGAGTGTAAGGTGGCATAGCCACTGTATTAGTCATTCTCACAGTGCTATGAAGAAATACCTGAGACTAATTTATAAAGAAAAGAGGTTTAATTGGCTCATGGTTCTGCAAGCTGTACAGGAAGCATGATAGCTTCTGGGGAGGCCTCAGGACACTTTCACTCATGGTAGAAGGCAAAGGGATAGCAGGCACATCTTACATGGCCTGAGCAGGAGGAAGAGGGAGAGAAGAGGGAGGTGCCACACACTTTTAAACAGCCAGATCTTGTGAGAACTCTAGCACAAGACAGCACTAGGGGGATGGCGCTACACCATCATAAATCACCCCCACGATCCAGTCACCTCCCGCCAGGCCCCAGCTCCAGCAGTGGGTATTACAATTGAACATGAGATTTTGGTGGGGACCCAGATTCAAACCATATCAGCCACTGCGGGAAAATGTTTGGTAGTTTGTAATAAAATTAAATGGACAGTACCAATGACTCAACAATTGTAAATATATTCCCAAGATAAGTAAGTGCATATATCCACAAAATGACTTCTATGAGAATATTCACAATAACCTTACTCACAAGTGCCCCAAAGTGAAAACAACCCGGATTTTGGTGGGAATGCCACTCGGCAGCCACAACAACAAAATCCCAAACTACCAATGCATGCAAAAACATGGATGATGCTCTAGAATATTGTGTTGCACAGAAAAATCCAGACACAGAAGAATACCTGCATGTGAGTCCACGAATGTGATGTTTAACAGGAAAAACTACTGCATGGTGTTGGAAGTCAGTGTAGTCGCCATCTCAATATCTGTGGGGTGATATTGACTGGAAGAGTATGGGGGAGCCTTTCTGGGGTAATAGAAATGTTTTACATCTTGATCTGGGTAGTTGTCACACAGGAATACAGATGGTCCTGACTTATGTGGTTTGACGAATGATTTTCCAACTTTATGATGGTGTGAAAGTCATATGCAACCACAAGGTTTCAGACTTTAAGCACCAGAGACTCTTTGACCAAAGACTCTCAGGCTGCATTTTCAACTTGTCTTTTCAACCTATGACGGGTTCATTGGGACATAATCCCATTGTAAATCAAAGAGCAACTGTAAGTACATGTAAAAAGTCCTCAAAGTCAGTTATGTGCAGTAGACTGTAAATAAATTATACCTCAACAAAGGACTGGTAAAAAAAAGAATGCAATGAATCTAGATAAAATGATTTGAAAATCATGTCCTAACTTTCAGAGACATATTTCTTAAGTTCAAACAGCAAGTCACAGAAGAGTAAATGAAATGCAATTCCATTTGCATTATTAAAGACCACATGGGTATACATGTGTAATTTGTAAATGCATCACACAAATTAGAAGACAGTTGCCGGATGCATAGTTGGGGTTACTTCTGGGGAGTGGAAAGGAATAAATAGGTGTGGGAGGCATTATTGTTTGTATTCGTCCATTTTCACATTGCTATAAAGACATAACTGAGACTGGGTAATTTATAAAGGAAAGAGGTTTAATTGACTCACAGTTCCACATGGCTGGGGAGGCCTCAGAAAACTCACAATCATGGTGGAAATCAAATGGGAAACAAGGACCTTCTTCACATGGCAGCAGGAGAGAGAAGTGTGTGTGAACAAAGGAAAAACTACCATTTATAAAACCATCAGATCTCCTGAGAATTCACTCACTATCACAAGAACAGCATGGGGGAAATTACCCCCATAATGCAATCACTTCCTTCCCTTGACATGCGGGGATTTACATGCCCCTCCCTCAACACGTGGGGATTATAATTCGAGATGAGATTTGGGTGGGGGCACAGAGCCAAACCACATCCTTGTTTGTATTGTTTATAATGCAAATGAATGTGTAATTTAAAATAGGCCAATTCTAATTCATGTAACAGTAACAGGAAATGCAACACTTGATCTAGAAGAAGAGTGCTGCAAGGGGCAGTTACACAGTTGGGCTGGGGCTGGCACTGAGATCTCAACTGGATATCTTATGAAAAAAATTCCTTTGGTTAAACCATGGAATTTTAGCTCTAAATAAAGCCGTAGCCAAAGGTTTTCTGTGAATCCAGTTGTCTCAGTCCACTTGAGCTGCTATAACAAAGTACCTTAGACCAGAAGTCCAAGGTGAAGGTGCTGGCAGATTTAGTATCTGGTGAGAACCTGTTCGTAAATGGCCATCTTCTTGTGTCCTCATGGTGGAAGGGGCGAGGGACGTCTCTGGGGCCTTTTTTATTCATAAGGGCACTACTCCCACTAATAAGGGCTCTGCTCTCATGACCTAATCACCTCTCAAGGACCCCGCTACCCATCACAATAACAGCACTTTGAGCTTTAGGATTTTTTTTGAGGCAGGTTCTTACTCTGTTACCCAGGCTGCAATGCAGTGGTACAATCACGGCTCACTGAAGCCTCGACCCCCCATGCCCAAGCGATCCTCCCACCTCAGCCTCTTGAGTAGCTGGGACTACAGGCATGCACTACTATGCCTGGCTAATTTTTGTATTTTTTGTAAAGATAAGATTTCATCATGTTGCCCAGGCTGGGGTCCTGAACCTCTGGGCTCAAGTGATCCTTCTGCCTCAGCCTCCCAAAGTGCTGGGATTACAGGCATGAGCCATTTTGCCCTGCTGATTGTTGTTTTTTTAAGCCAAAGTTATTTCATATGTCTGTTTAAAGAAAATGTCACCCTTCAAGATATAGGCAGGGTAGATTTCTTTTCCCCTTTCAAAAACAGGAAGAGTGGTGTGTGTGTGTGTTTGTGTGTGTGTGTGTGTGTGAGAGAGAGAGAGAGAAGAGAGAGAGAGAGAGAGAAAGGGAGAAAGAGGAACATATATATGCATATTCATGATCCAATATATTTTGTTTATCCCTAAATGGCAAGCTAAGAGTCCTGCTTTAACTGAGATAGCCCTTCAAAATCATTAGAGCCTTTTACTCTGACTTGAACAAGATTGTCCAAGCCCAGCCCCAGGAGGGAATTGTACATTTGCATCTCTAATATACTCCATTCCCAAAGAATGTTGACATTTCAGAATTTTAATGGCACCACTTAAGTGAGTTTCCAAGTAAGTCACTTGCTTGATGTTCCTGAAATAAATTTTACATCTTAGTGGATATCACTTTGTTCTATGAGCGCTTGTGTTTTCAACCTAATTGTTGGTTTACTTAACTGATTAATCCTGTCTGTTTAAGGGAGATATATCACATTGATACATTAAATATTTTTGTGGTGCCTAGCAAGGTAGTATTCTGTACTTATATTCACTTACTGGATTCCAAGAACAATTATTGTTTAAATGCCCTTTTGATCTGCCTAAGAATACCAGCTTAAGAAGAAAAGTTTTTACCCAATTTACAAACTGTGGGCCTGAGAACAGACGTGTTCACATTGGCACACTCACCAGCTTGTCAATTATTAAGAGATATTAACCAATTCATAGACCTGAGGTATGTCTCTGTGTATACAGGTTGGTACTCTAACGTGTGACAGCGGGTTGATACCAAGGTAGCAGGATTCAGCACAGGGATGATGTGAACCCCACAATTACAACAAAGGCCTCAGTCGAACTCATGGGAGCTCTACTTGGATTGCTCTTCCCAGTTGTTTTTTTATATTTTTTTGAGACACAGTATCGCTCTGTCACCCAGGCTTGAGTGCAGTGGTGCAATCTTGGCTCACTGCAACTTCTGCCTCCCGGGTTCAAGTGATTCTCCTGCCTCAGCCTTTCAAGTAGCTGGGACTACAGGTGCTCACCATCATGCCCAGCTAATTTTTGTATTTTTAGTAGAGATGGGTTTCGCCATGGGTTTCGCCATGTTGGCCAGGCTGGTCTCGAACTCTTGGACTCAAGCGATCCATCCGCCTTGCTTCCCAAAGCTTTTATATCCCAAAGACAATCAGTTCTTGGGTTGAAAACTGTTATGGGACTGATAATTTCCCAGAACTTTCATCCTGCTGCCCTGCTGACAAAATGAACTTTCTGCTGATAGGTTAGTGATGGGGTAAATGTTACAAAGATGCTATTGGCTATCCAGAATAGCATGCAGCTATTTTTAAGCACAATCTGAGTTTTCTATCATCAAATAATTTTTATTTTCTGGTGATGGACAAGTGGTAGGTTTCATCTACTTTGTCTTAATGAATAAGAATAATATTACTTTCTTTACTTCACAGGCTTATTGTGAGGATCAAGTGAATTAATACGTGTGAAGGTACAACAGAAATGGAAGGTGGCAGTTGAGATGATTTTGCAGTTTGCCATTGGATAGAAAAATGAACCCAGGAAAAGCAGCAAACTAGACAATAATACAATCACACTCATTTCTTATTTTAATGTCTTTTAAGTGGTTTTGCTTCTGAACCCCCAAATGTAGAGCTTCCAGTGATTTAGTTTAAGTCGTGTTTTCTGATTCATCAGAAAACTTTCTTGGAATCTGACATAATCTTAGTTTGGACCAGTTGGCCAGCTGCTTCTGACTTGGCTACTCGGGGCTGGGACTTTCCCAGTCTCTGAACTAAAGAAAGCCAATAGTATTAGTAGATTTCTCTCCACCATGAATGCAAGTTCAGTAACCAGCCCATAGTTCCCCAGATTTGGACTTGGAGGGATTCTCTTTATAGCCTACTTAGTATGTGGTCAATTTTTATAAATGTTCCATATGATCTCAAAATGAATGTGCATTCTTTATTTGTTGAGTACAATATTCTGTATATAAATATTAGATCAAGCTGTGTTTTCAGTGAAGATTAAATCTTTGCTATTTATATATATATATATAGCCACCTTATCAATAGGTTTTTGAGAAAAGTTAAGTAAAATTTCCTTCTATGATGGTATATCTGTTATAAAAATTTTGCCTTATATATTTTGAAACCAAATTATTATTATTATTATTATTATTATTATTATTAGAGACAGGATCTTGCTGTGTCGCCCAGGCTGGAGTGCAGTGGCAAGATCACAGCTCACTGCAGCCTTGACCTCCTGGGATCAATTGATCCTCCCACCTCAGCCTCCTGAGTAGCTGGGACTACAGACTGGGACTACCATCATTCCTGACTAATTTTTTGTATTTTTTGTAGAGACAGGGTTTTGCCATGTTGCCCAGGCTGGTGTTGAACTTCTGACCTCAAGTGATCCTTCTGTCTTAGCCTTCCAAAGTACTGGGATTACAGGCATGAACCATCATGCCCAGTTTGAAACCACATTATTAAGTGCCTACAGGTTCAAAATTGTTATATCTTCTTGGTGTATTGTTCTTTTTGTCATCAAGTGAGGTCTTTCTTTATTCCTACTAAGTTTTTCCTCTAAATTCCATTTTTCCTTCTCTTAATTTTGCTAGGTAGATTTTTGTTATTATTTGTCTAGTACATCTTTTATTTTAGCTTATATATGTCATTATGTTTTAGGTGTGCCTTTTTATAAATAGATTATGCTTGGCTTTTGTTTTTCATCCACCCAATATAAACAAATTTATTTATCTTTTAAAGATAGTGACTGAAACAAAGGTTACTGATATATTTGGGTTCAATTTTTGCTTTGTTGTTGTTCCTGTTTGTGTATTTCATTTTTGTTTTCTTCTTCTAGTTTTGAAGTTATCCATTTTATTTCTTTCTTTATCACCCATCTCATGTTCTCATTTTCTTTTGCCTTTTGACCATTTATATTGCTGATACCATGTTTTCTGCAAGGCTAATTGTCTTTCCTTTGCCAAGAGTATAGTAAATGCATGATAAATATTTATCTTGTGGAATAATGTTCACTACATATTTGAGGGTTGTATTAGTCTGTTTTCACCCTGCTGATAAAGACATACCCGAGACTGGGTAATTTACAAAGAAAAAGAGGTTTAATGGACTCACAGTTCCACATGGCTGGGGAGGACTCACGATCATGGCAGAAGGTGAAAGGCACATCTTATATGGTGGCAGACAAGAGAAAATTGAGAACCAGGTGAAAGGGGTTTCCCCTTATAAAACCATCAGATCTTGTGAGACTTAATCACTACCACGAGAACAGTATGGGGGAAACTGCCCCATGATTCATTTATCTCCCTCTCATAACATGTGGGAATTATGGGAGCTACAATTCAAGATGAGAATTGGGTGGGGACACAGCCAAACCTTATCAAGGGCTGTGTCTGTGCACTTAATGACATATCGTGTATATGTTGCTTTAATCCCTGCTCACAGAGAGTAGAGGCAAGCTAGTGAAATCTTCCCAAACTTTAATGTTTTATCCACAAAACTCAGCTGACCTTCTTCATTTCCCCCTTTCTGTTTTCTCATGATCTGTCACCAGTAACCTTTGAAAAGGAGCCTAAAGAAGTGTTCACCAGAGTTGCAAAAGGTAGCATGAAGGAAGGTTCAGCATATAAAGTCATAAAACCCAAGTTACCCAATTCCGTGAAGTTAATAGCTTTTAAAGGGAACCTCTTTTTTTCCCTATCCATTTGTGTGACTGCTTTGTCCTGTGGCACTTGCACCTTCAGCTGACTTTTGAAAGCCTGCTATTTTAAAGGTCATAATTTTGACTGATGGGTCTATAATTAGTAAGTGCTCATTAAGTACTCTGTCCTGAGTGTTTCTGTGGGGTGGGAGAGAATGTTCTTAAGCAGCTGCCAGGGCTGATAACAGTCCTACAACTTGGAATTACTCCAAAAGTAACCAAATAACTTTATAAAGATTAATAAGCAAGCAAAAAACAAAAAACAAAACAAAACAAAAAAAACAAACACACACACACACAAAAAAAAACCAAACCAAACCAACAAACAAAAAACAACCAAACAAGCACCCTGCAGTAGCTGTAGCAGCAGCTACAGCAAGGCAGAAAATAGTGTAATGGCCTCCTAATCACCAAATCTAAGCACCTTCTTACCCTTGTTTTCTTCATAGTGAGGGAAGCTCGATATTTTCTCCGTCTTTCTCCCAACCTTTCTCTAGTGGCTGTCTTCCTGCCTCTTAGCTATAGGTGTTTTCCAGGTGTTAATCTGGAGTCTTCTTCTCTCTTCCCTGATCCTCCCCAACAAAGAACATTCCATTCCGATGGCTTCAGATATAAGCTTTATGTTGATGACTCTCAAGTCCATGTTTCTGGCTTCTACACAAACTCCAGGCCCACATTTTTAATTGCCTGCTGAATATTCTTTCTAGATGTCCCCCCAAAGTTTTGACTCAATACACCTGAAGCTAAACTCATACTCTTTTCTTTAAAACCAACTTCAATACCCCGTGATCTAGCAATTTCACTCCCATATATAGCAGCCAAAAGAAATGTGCACACAGCATACCAAAAGACAGGTATAGAAAAGTTCACAGAACATGATACATTGTGACCAAATTAAGTTTGACCCAGGAATGCAAAGGTGACTTAAAATTAGAAAATCAAACAGTGTAATTCATCACATACGAGAGTCAGAAAAAAATTACATCATGGTCCGGGTGTGGTGGCTCAGGTCTGTAATTCCAGCACTTTTGGAGGCCAAGGTGGGTGGATCACTTGAGGTCAGGAGTTTGAGACCAGCCTGGCCAACATGGTGAAACCCCGTCCCTAGTAAAAATACAAAAATTAGCCAGGCATGGTGATGTCTGCCTGTATTCCCAGCTACTCGAGAGGCTGAGGCAAGAAAATCGCTTGAACCCGGGAGGCGGAGGTTGCAGTGAGCTGAGATCGTGCCACTGCACTCCAGCCTGGGTGACAGAGTGAGACTCTGTCTCAAAAAAAAAAAAATTACATGATTGTTTTAATCGATGTAGAGAATTTATTTGATAGTATTAAACAACCATTTATGATTTAAAAATCCTCTTAGTGAAGTAGGAGTAGAAAAGAACATCTTTAATCTCCAAAAGACTTACTGCAAACATCACATTAAATTACAAAATATTTAAAAATTTATCTTGGAGATCAGGAACAAAACAAGGATGACCCTGATAACCACTGCTGTTCAACACTGTGAACAATGTTCTGACCAGTACATAAGACAAGGAAAAAGAAATAAAGCCATAAGAATTAGAAAGAAAAACAGAAAACTTTCTGCATTATTTACAGATGATATGGTTGTATTCATAGAAAATACAAATGACTTGGTTGATAAACTACTGAAATTACTAAGAAAATTTAGCACAGTCCCTGGATACAAAACCTCAATATCCCCAAATCCAATATATTTCTCCATACCACGAGCAAACAGAAAATGAAATTAATATAAAATATATAGAAATAAATCTAATAAAGAATGTGCAAGATCGTTACAGAATAAAATGATGAAGCCTTATTTTGAAGCATTAAAGAAATGCCACAAAGGGGAGATATACCACAGTACTCTGAGCAAAAAAGATGTCAATTCTCCCTAAATTTATTTCTAAATTCAATGCAATTCCAATAAATGTCTTTGGTGGAACTTGAAAAATTGATTTTAAAATTTATATGCAAATATAAAAGGCCAAGGATAGCCATTACCCTTTTGAAGAAGAAAAAAAACCCACAAAGCAGAAAGACTTGATCCGCTGGATATCAAAACTGTTATAAATCTGTAGTAATGAAGACAGTATATTATTTTGCAAGGATAGAAAATATAGACTAATGGAATAGAATGGAGAACCCAGAAATTTATCTACACATAAGGTTAATATTTGACATACCTTGCACTGTAGAACAGAGGAGAAATGTCAGTCATTAAAATAAATAGGACTGAGACAATGGGATGACTCAGCCTAGCAAAGAGAGGCATCATCAGACACAGTGAGCAGCTTAGGTCATGCTCACCAGAAGCAGAGCTGGAGATAGGGATTCCTTGGATGCTGTTTATTGGATGAATGCTTTCAGAAGAAAGGGAGGGAGATAAGAGGAACAGAGCAGGGGAAGGTGCTAAGTAAGGATGTGTTCTTAGTTTCAGCCTGATTCCACAAGGAGTTCTGTAGCATAAACTGCACCACAGAGTTGGTTCCCCTTGAAGCAAGGACGCCAGAATTTTATATCTCCGTGGCATTTAGTATGGGTTGTGCCCCAAAGGCAGAGGTAGGTATAGCTTCCTGGGAAACAGTGGTTCTCATTCAGCTGGGGGAAGTTCTGCAAAGAAGGGTAATCTCTTAGTAATCAACATGCAACGGCTTGAGGAATGGGTGATTGATTGGTAAAGGGGATCACTGTGGAGCACCAATAGTGTCCTCTGCAGTGGGGGCCTGATTAGCACTCTTGAGTCAACCTTAGTTCTCGTGCAACGTGGACCATATGTTGGAGCCAGGAAGCTGCCCATGAGGCTGCCTGTGACAGGGTGCAGTCATCTGGAGCAGAGGGTGAGGGTAAACTCTGCTCCCAGGGGTTGAGGAGGAGGTTGTAAAAGAGACCCAGAGGGATTTCTAGAGATTAGATTGAAGTTGCCAGAGGGAGAGGGCCAATACTCTTCTAGTATATTGAGCCAATAAACAAAAACAAATCACAAGTTCACCAGCTGCAGTCACTGACCTCAAGACCAGCATGGGACACAGCACCAGAAAATTCAAGACCACCATTTCATATGAATCCCACTTCCCCAAGATCCAAGCTGTAGCCTAGAGAAGATGCATGGGCTTAGAAATAAATGCTATTGGGGTCTGTGAAGAATAATATATCAGGTTATGAAGTAGAGAAACTATATTTTTATTGCATATTTGAATTGTGTAAGTGACATTTCAACATCTACTTTAAAACATTTTAAGGGCACTAAATTGCTATATTCAAACAGATAAATGATGTAGTCAAAAGTCTGGCCTTTGACAACAAGATTATAAACCTTTTGAGAGCAGGATGGTGCAAACCACACAGGAGAGTGTTAGATAATTCCATCTTATCTCATATTATTTCTTTTCATGATATTTGAAACTTGTTCCCTTTTGTTTTAATCCACCCATATTACCAAGAGCCAGTGGTAAAAGTCAAAAACACTGGGGAAAAGATTAGATTATAAATTGTATTGAGATATCTGTTACTAATTTAGAGAAACATCTATTTAGACCCACATCTCACACTACAATACCAAATGAATAAATTATATATAAGAAATTAATTCAAAAGGAAAAACAGTGAACTTTATGAGGTCTCTGGAGTTTGCCATAAGTTTCATAATCTTTAAAGTGATAAAACATCACAATTATTATGACTGAAAAATCTGATTACATAAAAATTAAAATTGTGTACCTAAGAAATCAAACAACACAGGGGAAATATTTTCAACAAATATGAGAAACAGAGGCTTAATGTCTTAACCAAATGAAAAAGAAAAACATTACTACCCTGATAATAAAGAAGAAAAAAGACAGACAATTCCAAATGAGGAACTGTGCTAAATAGACAAATATGTGAGAAAGTGTTAAACCTTTCATTTTGACATTAAACAAATATTTATTGAGTATCTATTATGGGCCAGACACAGTTCTAGGTACTTTATAGAAGTAGTGCTAGCACGACTACTACCTAATTTTCTAGGTACTAGTCATCAAAGAATATAAGTCAAGTTACTAATCAAGTACAATTAAAATTGAAATTGATGTTTTCATGCACTACTGATGGAAGTGAAATTATACAAACCTACTTGGATTTGGCCATACCTGTATAGTGATATAGCATTGTTCTAGTTCTTTAACTCAGTAATTCTACTTGGAGGAACATATCTACAAAGGAAACAAGATCCTAAGAGGAAAATAAACTTATATACTTGAAAATGTTCATCACATTGTACTTTATAGAGGAAGAAAACATATATATAAACACTGTAAATATTTAACAATTTAATTCAAAGCTTTCCAAAACTTATTTTACTATAGAATCCATTTTCATGGAATATCTGTTACCTTGCTTGAGAACACACTTTCAGAAAGAAAAAGATCTATAATTTTGGCAATCCTCCTGTTAGGGTCAAAGGGCTAATGAAATGGTTGATATAGTAATAAAATTTTCCTTGGTAACGTGTTTGGAACCAGACTCACCTAAGCACCAGCCTCTAACCTAGAAAGGAGAAAGCTCCTAGAACATAGATAATCAAAGAGATGATGACCTCTGGTTATGTACTTTTCTAGATTTTCTGAGGTGTGACCCTCAGTAAAGCTAGATAAGACAGCCTCCACCTATCCACTGGACATAGACACTGAACTTCTCAGAAAGCATGAGAATGAATCTCCTGTTTCATAGAAATCGAGGCATTCATAGAAAGGACAAGCCCCTTTTATGAACTAGGGAGTTCAGAAAAAAGGGCAAACTACCTGATGGCGTTCTCAGAATAAACATTCTTAGCAATCGTGGGCTAAGAGCTCTCCAGGGTCCTGAATAACTGCTGCTGTCTGTCTGTGGCCTGGTGGAATCTTGCTCTCATTAGTGTCTGTCTCTCACCTAGCAGATTCGCTACCCCTGCTTGCCTTGGCTCTTGCCCTCTGGCCTCTGGCTTCTTGACAGCATCTGTCTGTGACATATAACGAGACTTCAGTCACTTCCTGTTCTCTGCATGTACTGGCAGCTTCATTTATCAGGTTCCTTCTAAAGGAAGTCGATTTGAGCCCATCTCAGTAGAAGAGAATATATATTTTATTAACTCTTGATTATACTATCAGGAAGGAAGGGAACTCAGGGGAGATAATTTTCAAATGTAAGTCCTCTTTTTAGATCAGTAAAGCCTGCTATCTGTTATTGTATTTGCTTGTTGCTGGGATACTTGAGGAAGTAACTACTAGAAGAACACGTGGAGAAAGCAGAAGGAGGAGATCATCAGAGAGTTGAGAGATGCAAAGACTTGTCTATCATCCTTCCAAATCTTTCAGTTACTGGATTATCAGTAGTGTACAGCACAGTGCATTACATATGGTTTTTGCTAGTAAACAAATGAATATTAAACTACGCACTAGAAAAACAGAGTTCTAATCCTGGCTTTTTTTTTCTAAATTAAGTAGCTGTATAACACTGGGTAAATAGTTTAACTTCTCTGTATTAATGTATGATAACTGGTGCAGTAATAACCCCAATATTCCAATCATTTAAAACAACATAAGCTTATTTCCCATGCATGTAACAATCCAGTGCATATTTCTGACAGGGTGGATTTTCTGGGTAACTCTCCTCTTAGTTGTGACTCAGCCTTCTTTTATCTTGCAGCTTTGCTATCCTTGCAGTCCTTAGAATCATCTTCATTCAGGTAGTCACTGAGGAAAGGGAATGGGAGGCTTATATACTGGAGGGTTGTATGGGTCAGGCCATGAAGTGGTATACATCACTTCTACCCATATTCCAGTGTACAGGACCCATCACATGTTCAAATCTAACTGCAAGGGATCCTGGGAAATGTAGTCTTGCTTTGCACCTAAAAGGAAAAGGGACACAGTGTGGTGGACAACTGACCAGCTTCCACCATACTGTCTGAGTTCTGGTTTCCTCAACTGTAAAATGATGCAAATGGTATCTGCCCTTTCCTCTCCATAGAGTTATTATGAAGCTTAAAGGAGATCATAAACTTGAAAATGCCTTGAAAAGTGTAGAACAACATATATAGATAGGGAATCATTATTGCATGGCTTACCTATTTTTAAATGTTAATTTTAGAACTGAATAAATGTGTCTTTTCTTTGGTAGGACTCCTTATAGTTGGCTCTAGTATATACCAAGTATAAATATATTTAATGGGATAATATAAAATATTTTCATGTGGGGTGAAAATAGAGATTGTAAATGGATTTTTGACATTTCATAATTTGAAGGCCTTGATAAAAATATACCAGGATAAAATTTAAAAAGAAAGTACTATTTTACCTTCAAGCTTAAATTTCTTGCCAAGTTCTTTAGGATGCTTATAACCTCCCAGACAATAAAACCTACCATAGGTTTGATAATAGGTGGTAAGTTCGATTATTTTTGACATTCTTCCCTGGAATGGTTTTTGGAAATGGGAGACTTACTATGATCGTTGTGCATGACATATAATTATTTATGTACAAACACACACACACACACACACACACACACACACATAGCCCCCTTTTTACTTTTCTGAAACCCTTCAACCCTTAACAGCCGGAAGCCACTGTTTCCTCTGGCTCCCAAAGCAAGCAAACAAAAAAATTTGCCTTTTCCAACTTCTTCTCCTTCTCAGATTTGCCATTAATTAGAGGATCTGATAGAATTTCATTATGCTTACATACCCAGCAACACTCCAATGATTTCTGAACACTGATCACTCTTTAGTTTCATTATGTTTTGACCTGAAGCTACCATCAGCCATCTGGGAAGGGCTGTTATTTAAGCAAACATCACTCAGCCTATTGTGACTGAGGCACTGGATCATGCTGAACTGAGAGATTTCTTCTAGGGATGAAAGGAAATAATAAGAAATCACAATAGCAAGGGACATACTTTGAGACCCAGCTTAGTTTTCTGAAAGGAGAAAAAGAAAGACATTTGTTTGAAACCCCAAGGCCTTAGAGTAGTTCACTAGAGCACACTAAGGCTTAGGAATAATGTCTAATTTATCTTAGAGCAGACTGAACTCTCAGCTTAAAAATTCAAAGGAAAGATTATACATATTGAGTTACTCTCAATATGCATAAAATAATTGAATGTGAACATGACCTAAAGGAAATTAGACTGCACATAATCGTGCATTCTGGTGCACTGTGGCATTAACTGGAAGATATAGAGCCTTGGGTTTTGTGGAAGGAAATAGAAGTTGGGATGTAAAATGAAGCAAAGAAGGAGATGCCCTTGGAAATATGAATTGCTATAAAATGAAAGCAGTGTCTAATCAGATAAGAGCCTTCTACAGAGACAGTATCCCTCACATCTGGGTATCTTGGCTATCTATCTCTTATTAGGAAAAAAAGTGGGTCAGGGAATTATACCAAAGCAGATCCCTTTCAGCAGGGCAAGCTTTGAGAGAATTAAAAAATCTCTTCTAGTGCCTCTCAGTGGACATCCTTTTTTTTTTTTTTTTTTTTAAATCTCCTTCTATCAGCCATTTGCCGGCTACATTTCTACATGGGTTTCATTCTGGTGTGTGTTCTACTCACCCTCTGTATCTTATGGCACATGGGTGCCAAAGGCAAACATGCTGAAAACGCTGGAGTCCTCCAGCGGATTGAGTCCACCACGTATTGGCTGACAGCTTGCATTAGTGAATATCCTCTTCTCATTTTGACAATTAAGCCGGGTTGAAAGTGAAGAGGAGACGGTTTTGCTTCTGGAAGGATCTGAGTATTGAAATGTTGTACTTGGAACAAAATTTACTCCTTGACAAGATAATACATTTGGATCTTTCCAGATTCTGTGAGGAGGGAGACATGAGGGAGTGTAGAGGCAATGTGAGAAGAGTGGAGGAAGAACTGGGAGTCAGTGCTTCAAACCTGGGATCTCATGATGTCTTTTATTGAAACTGGGAACTTGGCAAGTTGTTGATCACTCTGAGCCTCAATGTTCCTGTTTGCAAAATAATAGTAATAATGGTAATGAACAACTGAGAGGCAGGGTGGCATAGTGCACAGTGTGCACACTCCAGAGACGCATTGCCAGGGTTCCAATGCTAGTTGTGCTGTTATTACCTGCAACACTTCCGTCCCTCAGTTTCCTACTTGTTTTGTTCTTCTGATTTTATATCTAGCTGAATAAGCTTGAACTACATTGCTGGTTGCAGAATATTTCATTGTACTTTTTAAAAATCAATAAACTTTTTTTTTTTAAGAACAGTTTCAGGTTCACAGCAACATTGGGCAGGGGAATACAGAGATTTTCCATATTTCCCCTGGTTCCACACACACGCATAGCCTCCCGCACTATCAACATCCCTCACCAGGGTGCTACATTTGTTACAACTGATGAGCCCATACTGACACATTATCAGCCGAAGACCATAGTTCACATTAGGGTTCACTTTTGGTGTTGTATGTTCTATGGGTTTGGACAAATGTATGGTGTGGATCCACCAGAGCAGTGTTGTACAGAGTACAGGCATGCCTCAGAGATATTGTGGATTTGGTTCCAGACCACCACAATAATGTGAATATTGCAATAAAGTGAGTCACATGCATTTTTTGGTGTTCCAGTGCATATAAAAGTTATGTTTACACTATACTGTAGTCAATTATGCGTGCAATAGCATTGTGTCTAAAAGAGCAATGTATGTACCTTAATTAAAAAATACTTCATTGCCAACCATTATTTGAGCCTTTGGCAAGTCATCATCTTTTTGCTGGTAGAGGGTCTTGCCTGCATGTTGAGGGCCTTACTCTGGATTAGGCTTTGGCTTAAAGGAATGTTGTGGCTGGTTTGATCTTCTATCCAGACCACTCCAACTTTCTCCATTTCAGAGATGAGGCTGTTTTGCTTTCTTGTCATTCATGTGTTCACTGGAATAGACTAATTTCCTTCAAGAACTTTTCCTTTGCATTCACAGCTTGGCCAACTGGTTGGTGCAAGAGGCCTAACTTTTAGCCTGTCTTGGCTTTTGATATATTTTCTTCACTAAGCTTAATCATTTCTAGCTTTTGATTTAAAGTGACAGATGTGCAACTCTTTGTTTCACTTGAACACTTAGAGGCCATTGTAAGGTTATTAATTGGCCTAATTTCAATATTGTTTTGTCTAAGGGAATGGGAAGGCCTGAGGAGAAGGAGAGAGACAGGGGAATGGCTGGCCAGCCATCTGAACATATGATATTTATCAATTAAGTTTGCTGTCTCATATGGGTGTGGTTTGGTGACCCAAAAATCATTACAACAGTAGCAATAAAGGTCATTGATCACAGATCACCAAAGCAGATATAATAATAATGGGAAAGTTTGAAATATTGCAAGAATTCCCAAAATGTGACACAGAGACACAAAGTGAGCACATGTTGTTGGCAAAACCTTCAATTTGTGAAAAATGCAACATCTGCAAATCACATAAAGCAAACTGCAATAAAACGAGGTATGCCTGCAGTTCCACTGCCCTAAAAATTATCTGTGCTTAATCTATTCATCCCTCACTCCACACAATCCCTGGCAATCACTGATCTTTTTTTACTGTCTCCATAGTTTTACCTTTTCAAGAATGTCATACAGTTGGAACCATACAGTATGTAGGCTTTTTGTATTGACTTCTTTCACTTAGTAATATGCATTTAAGTTTCCTCCATATCTTTTTATGGCTTGATAGCTCCTTTCTTTTCAGTACTGAATAAAGTCCAATATCTGGATGTACCATAGTTTATTTATCCATTCACTTACTGAAGGACATCTTGGCTGTTTTCAAGTTTTGGCAAATATAAGTAAATCTACTATAAACATCCATGTGCAGGGTTTTATGTGGATATGTTTTCAGTTCATTTGGGTAAATACCAAGTAATGCGATTGCTGGATTGTATGATAAGAGTATGTTTAATTTTGTAAGACACTACCAAACTGCCTTCCAAAGTGGCTGTACCATTTTGCATTCCTACCAGCAATGAATGAGAGTTCCTGTGGCTCCACATTCTTGCCAACATTTAGAGTTGTGAGTGTTTTGGATTAGGGCCATTCTGCTAGGTTTGTGGTGATATGTCATTGCTTTAATTTGCAATTCCCCAATGACATATGATCTTGAACATCTTTTCAATTCTTTACTTGCCATCTGTATATCTTCTTTGAAGAGGTGTCTTTTCAAGTCTTTTGTCCATTTTCTAATTGGGTTTTTAATTTTCTTATTGAGTTTTAAAGGTTTTTTGTTTATTTTGGATAATAGTCTGTGGTGGTTAGTTTTTTTTTTTTTTAATATACTTTAAGTTCTGGGATACATGTGCAGAATGTGCAGGTTTGTTACACAGGTATACACGTGCCATGGTGGTTTGCTTCAGTTTTGCCAACTTGATTGTACTAAGGGATGCCCAGATAGCTGGGAAAACATTATTTCTGGGTGTGTCCGTGAGGGTGTTTCTGGAAGAGATTAGCATTTGAATCAATAGTCTAGCAAAGAAGACCTACCTTCACCAGTGTAGGTGAGCATCGTGCAATCTGTTGAGGACTGAAATAGAACAAAAAGGCAGAGGAAGGGCAAAGTTGCTCTCTCTTCTTGAGCTGGGATATCCAGCTTCTTCTGCCTTCAGACATTGGAGGTCCTGGTTCTTGGGCCTTTGGGCTCCAGACGCTGGGACTTATGCCAGTGGCACCCCAGTTCTCAGGCCCTTGGACTGAGACTGGTGGTTACATAATTGGCTCCCCTGGTCTCAGGCCTTCAGACTGGGACTGAATTACATTGATGAATTTTTAAATGTTGAACCAGGCTTGCATATGGGGGATAGATCCCATTTGGTTGAGATGTATACTGTTTAAATACTTTGTTGGACTTGATTTGCTGATATTGTGCCAAGAATTTTTGCGTCTATGTTTATGAGAGATATTGGTCTATATATACATTTTTCAATTTCTTTATCTGGCTTTGGTATTAGGGTGATGCTGACTTCATAGAATGAGTTAGGAAGTAGTCCATCTGCTTCTATATTCTGAAAGAAATTGTAGAGGATGGGTACAATTTCTTTCTTAAATGTTTGGTAGAATTCACAGATGAATCCATCTGGGCCTTTCGGTTTAGGAAGGTTACTAATTATCAATTTGATTTCTGTAATAGATACAGGCCTATTCGGATTGTCTATTTTTCTTATGTGAATTTTGTTAGATTGTGTTTTTCCAAGAATTGGTCCATTTCATCTAGGTTATCAAATTTGTGGGTATAGAGTTATTCATAATGTTCCCTTATTATTCTTTTAATGTCATTGGGGTCTATAAAGATGTCCCCTCTCTGACTTCTGATATTAGTGACTTGCATCTACTATTTTTTTTCTTAGTTAGCCAGGTTAGAAGTTTATTGATTTTATTGATCTTTTTTAAAAATCCAACTTTTGGTTTTGTTTATTTTCTTCATTGATTTTCTGTTTCTGATTGCACTGATTTTTACTCTAATTTTTATTATTTATTTTCATCTGCTTACTTTGGATTTAATTCGCTCTTCTGGGTTTGTAAGGTGGAAGCTTGGATTACTAATTTCAGTTCTTTTTTTCTAATATGTGCATTCAATGCTATACAATTCCCTTTAAATATTGCTTTCGCCAAATTCTGTACTGAACATATTTTGATAAGTTGTATTTTTATTTTCATTTACTTCAAATTAAAAAAAATTTCTCTTGAGATTTCTTCTTTGACCCATGTATTATTTAGAAATGTTTCATCTAATTTCCAAGTATTTGGAGATTTTTCAGATATTTTTCCCCTATTGATTTCTAGTTTAATTCCATTGTGGTCTGAGGGCAGACATTGTATGGTTTCTATTCTTTTAAATTTGTTAAGGTGTGTTTTGTACCTCAGAAAGTGGTCTATTTTGGTCCATGTTCCATGTGAGCTTGAGAAGAACACATACTCTGCTGTTGTCGGGTAAAGTAATCTATAGATGTCAATTATACCCAGTTGATTGATGGTGTTGTTTCATTCAACTATGTCCTTACCGATTTTCTGCCTGCTGGATCTGTCCATTTCTGATAGAGGGGTGTTGAAGATTTCAACTATAATAGTGGATTTATCTATTTCTCCTTGCTGTCTTATCAGTTTTTGCCTCACATATTTTGACTCTCTGTTGTTAGGTGCACACACATTAAGAATTGTTATGTCATTTTGGAGTATCAACCCCTTTATCATTTTGAATGCCTCTCTTTATCCCTGATAACTTATTTTGCTCTGAAGCTTTCTCCGTCTGAAATTAATATAGCTACTCTTGTTTTCTTTTGATTAGTGCTAGCATGGTGTTTCTTTCTCCATCCCTTTATTTTAAATCTACTTATGTCTTTATATTTGAAGTGTGTTTCTTGCGGACAACATAGAGTTGGGTCTTCCTTTTTGATCAGGTCTGGCTATCTCTGTTTTAATTGGTGCACTTACAACATTAATGTTCAGAGTGATTATTGATACAGTCAGATTAAGTTTTACCATATTTATTACTATTTCCTATTTGTTGCCCTTGTTCTTATTTATTTGACAAATACAAATTGTACATATATAATTTATAACACATTGTTTTGAAATATGTATACATCATGAAATGGCTAAATTGAGCTAATTAACATGCATTGCCCCACATATTTTTTTTTTTTGTGCTGTGATGTTGCCCTTGTTCTTTGTTCCTTTTTGTCTCCCACTCTTCTTCTGTATTTTGTTGTTTTTTAATGAGCATTTTATGTGACTCAATTTTCTCTCCTTTATTAGCATACCTGCTGTACTTCTTAAAAATTTTTTTTTAGCTGGTTGCCCTAGCGTTTGCAATATACATTTACAACTACTCCGATAGTGCAGGTGCCTTCTAATAACATAACAATCTTAACTCTTCCCTCTTACCCCTTGTATCTTTGCTATTATTCATTTTACTTATACATAGCATATATAAACACACACACACATAAACGTATATAATTGAATACGTTGTTGGTATTCTTATTCTGAGGAAACTGTTATCTGTTAGATCAATTAAGGATAAGAAAAATTAAAATTTTTATTGTATTTTCACTTATTTCTTCTCCAATAGTTTTCCTTTTTTTATGTGGGTCCAAGTTTCTGACCTGTATTATTTCCCTTTTCTCTGAAGAACTTCTTTTAACATTTCTTGCATGGCAGGCCTACTGGTAACAAATTCCCTCAATTTCTGTGTGTCTAAGAAAGTCTATTTCTCCTTCATTAGTGAAGGATAATTTCACAGGGTACAGAATTCTAGTTTGGTGAACTTTTTTTTCTCAATACTTTAAACATTTCATGCCATTTTTCTTATTGGTTGCATGGTTTCTGAGGAGAAGTCAGATGTAATTCTTATCTTTTCTCCTATATAGGTAAGGTTCCTCCCACACCCCTACCCCTCTGGCTTCTTTCAAGATTTTTTCTTTATGTTTGATTTTTGGAAGTTTGAAAATGAAATGCCTAGTTGTTGTTTTTTGGTGTTTATCCCACTTGGTGTTCTTGAAGCTTCCTGGATCTGCGGCTTGGTGTCTAACACGCGCCTCAGTTTCTTCATTTGTAAAGTGAGGATTTTAATAGCAGCTACTTAATGAGGTAGTTGTGGAAATTAAAACAAACTCAATACAATACATGATGAGCACTTAGAATACTATCTGGAATATAGCCAGTGCTATGTAAATGCTAGCTATATTTAATAGACACTTGCCAAGCAACAGGCTAAGAGCTTTTCATACAGAACCTCATTTATTCTTCACAGAAACCTTGTTCTCACAATGTACCTATTATTATCCCATTTTACAGATGAGGAGATCGAGGTTTAAAGAGATTAAGCATCTTGTCTATAATCACACAGCTAGTCAAGTGGAAGGTCTGAAACTCCTACTCAGGTCAGTCTGACTGCTAAGACCATGCCTTCAATTACCAAGGTAGAGCACCTCAGAAGGGGGTCAGATTCCAGTGAATCTCTGTGGTCCCTCCAGAACTAAAACCCTACTGTATGAAGTCTGAAATAATGTCAGTAGAGTACTGTGATAAAGTTCACAGGCTTGGCGGTTGGAAAGATTGCCTTTAAGCAAGTCAGGCACCCTCTCTGCTTCCCCTGCTGTTACATGATATGAATCCAAGTACCTTCCTTATGGAGTTGTTTTGAGGGTTGAATGAGCTATTACATGTAATATCTAGCACAGAGCTTTGTAAGTGGTACTAGCACCTTATAGGTACTCAAAAATGTTAGATAATGAAATAATAGTAATTTAGAGGTCTTCTCTAGTAGCTATAGTTTTGGAAGGAGATGTGAAATGTCTTGATTTAGAGGCTCTCCAAGCTTTCCAGGGAGGAGGGCATATGGGAGGAAACTGGTTTGTTTTTTTTCTTTGTTTTTGAGACAGGGTCTTGCTCTGTCACTCAGGCTGGAGTGCAGTAGTGTGATCATGGCTCACTGCAGCCTCGACCTCCCTTGGGCTCAGGTGTTCCTCCCACTTCAGCCTCCTGAGTAGCTGGGACTACAGACATGCACCACCATACCCAGCTAATTTTTTTTTTTTTTTGGATTTTTTTGTAGAGAGGGGGTTTCAACATGTTGCCCAGGTTGGTCTTGAACTCCTGGGCTCAAGTTATCCTCCTGCCTCTGCCTTCCAAAGTACTGGGATTACAGGGGTAGGTCACCATGCCCGCCCAAGGGAAGAAACTGTTGGGCTTAGTTATAATAAACCAGACTAACTTACATGATAGGACCCAGCCCTGGGGCTGCAAAAGAGCCTCCCTGGGCAGGAAGCTGAGATGTCTCTGGTATGTGGAAGATCTTATTTCTAATACTGGCAATCAGAAGAGAATCAGGACACTCCTGGGCGTCGCGGCAAGGCTCCTATTTATGATCAGTCACAGTCAGAGGAAGAATTCAATGGGAAGGAGTATTTCCATCATGATTGGTACTGGTTAGATAGGGAGCAGATGGCCTTTAAGCGAGACATCAGCCATGCCAGACAGTGTTAGGACTGCCTGCTTTCTGAGCTTCTCACAGTGAAAGGGCTGCCACCATGATGTGACTTGGGCATAAAATCTCTTGGAACAGGGAAAGGGGAGATCTCTTCTTTGAATCAGAAGTGACAGCTTCTCTGGGGGCCAGACTTAGCGGACATGGTGTCAGGAGCAAAATTCCTATGCCTCACATTTTGAAGTGTGTGTGCATGCCTACAATTCTGTTACTGCCTTTCCAATTTCAGCGGAAGAAACAGAATGGTTAAGTAGCAATTCTACTCCCTTTCTTTAGCTTCCCAAGCAGCCTTACCTCCAAAACTCTCGATTATAATCTCAAAGCCCCTTGCTAGTCTCCTCCAATCATTCATGCTCATCACACATCACTCACTACAATGGCACTACTTTGGTTTTCAAATCTCTCCCTTCAGTTAATAAGCATGGCTTGTGGGCACACTATGTACCAGGCACTATCTTATAATTTGCAGATACATAGAAGAATGAGACAAAGTCCTGGCCTGCAGAATTGAGAGTGCTGAGCATGACAGGGACCTTTAAATAAATAGGTATAGCACTATGTAACGACCTATGAGAGAAGGGTTTTAGTTTGGGTTTCTCCCAAAGCAGGCCCTGCAACAAGAGTTTGAATGCAAGTAGTTTATTTGGAAGGTGATCCCAGGAAGCACTGGTTAAAGAAATCAGGGGGTTGAGGCAGGGAACAGAAGAAAGTTGGTCAGGGGTGCACTTTAAGCTAGCTACTACTATAAGCAACTGGGTATTTCAGTCCTTCCCAGTAACTTCTGGGAGACACTGTAAAAATGAGCCTCAGAGTTGTCCCCACCAGGGGTCACAAAGCTGGGGTGGTTATCCTTCAGATCCGTCTTCATTGTTTGAAGGCTGCCTCAAGGGGCATTAACTCCCTAGCATGCACAGCTGGGCCCCTACTTGGGCCAAATGTGCTCTAGTGAGCAGATGTCAAGCCCCCAGGTGGAGCCACGGATATTCATAGCAAGCTGCCTTCCCTGTAGAGGTGAATTCCAAGAAAATGAGGGTAGGGTGCCAGCAGTATTTGCTAAAAGAAGTGTGTTGACTTTACAGTGGGGGGACAAGGAGAGGATTAGTCAACAAAGACTTCATAGAGAAGAGCTTTCAACAAAGCTCTTCCGGCGTTTATGCGAGACATCAACCATGCCAGACAGTGTTAGGACTGCCTGCCTGGGTGATCAACAAAGACTTCATAGAGAAGAACTTTCCCAGTAGGAACGAGGCACAGAACATTTGGAAGAATGCAATAAGTTCAACATAGCTGGCACATGAGAGTGGCAAGGAAGAGAGTGTTGAATGTGGCAAAAGTGCTGGCAGGTGGGCCAGTGTCACAGTCACCTCAGGGAGGGCCTGTCTGCCAAGCTGCAATCCAGACTCCACCTCAAGATGCATAGAGAACCACAGGAGGGCTTTACGAAGAGCTGTGACCCAGCTGCATTTGCTTTCTAGAAACATCCGTCTGGCTATGGTACCCAGAACAGGTTGATGCTCCTTCCTGTTTGCTCCCTGTGGCTTTGTGTCTATTTCCTGTTGCTGTGAGCGCTATCCCAGCAGTGGTAATTTGTTCCCAGTTGGCAGTTTCCCCAACATTCCAAGAACCAACCTCATTGTGACTCCTCAGAGATACCAGCACAACCTGGGTGGCATCCCGTCCTCAGGGATCTGGGTTAGAGACCTATAGGGTACCTCCTCCAGGCTTTTAGGTTCTGATAATCCCCACCTCCTGTCTTTTTTTCCCCAGATCCCAGAGGCAGTCACTGGTCTCTAAAGCTCCTAACTCTGTGGCATCTCAGCATCCCCTTGGTCTACCTTTTTAGTCCTCCAACACACTTTAAGCAAGCTAGCCTCAAATGCCCTGCTCATTTCTGGTGAAACAACTGCTGCGCTCTATCTTTCTGTCTGGTCTCTGACTGATACCAGGAGGGACACACAACAGAGTCTCAGAGGAGCAGGCTTAGATTGGATACCATTTGCAATCCATGAATTTGCAATCCACACGCTTGCTTGATTTTCCCCCAAAGCTCTCAACAGCCAGGACACAGCAATGGAGAAGGCTGAACCAACCTTGGGGGTTTGCAGAGAAAGATGTTTAAGAGGGCACACAAGCATCAGAAGTAGTGAACTAGAAAATAGCAATGGCAGCAGCAGCGATGATCATAGTTTTGCGTTTACTGTGTGCCAGGCACTCACTGTTAAGTGCTTTACATATACTGTTAATTAACTTAATTCTCACTACAACCTTGTGAGTCAGGTATTCTCCATTTGACAGATGAGGATACCGAGGCACAAAGAGGCTAAGTCATGTACCCAAGGTCAAATAGCTAGTAAGGGGCAAAATTGCTCTTTGAATCTGGGCAGTCTGCCCCCATGGTTAAGACTCATAATCATTATGAGGGGTGATTTTCTTGCCCTTGGCCTCTGTGATTCCATAGAAATATGATGGAGTGCCTCCATGACCATCTGAGGCTTGGCTGTACGGTTTCAGAGATGAAGACAGATTTCCAAGAAGCCCTCACAGAAAGAGAAAGCTGGCCTTAATCTATGAAGACGACAAGGAAGAGAAAGGCCGAGAGGGAGGCCAGTAACTCCTGATCTATACATGCACAGATGGAAATGAGACAGAGGAATGAAGAGTTTATCATTCTCTGGAAGCTTAATTAGGTCATTGGTGAGGACAGAATATTAAAAAAAAATCCTACTAGCTAAAGACCTGTGGGATTAATTCCCTCATTCCTGCTCTTTAGTCTTAGAATAAATGAAGCCTTTTCCTAGTAACAAAAATGATGTTTGAAAAATGATTGATTCTCCTAATGAGGAAAGAGAACAGCTGCCTGAACAGCAGATGTAACTTTCATAATCATTTCCTCTTCATCGGTTTTCTCCCTAACGACCCCGACACTGATGATAGTATTTAAGAAGGAGGGTGTGTGATGGGCAGAGGCCTGGAATGATCAGGAAGCTTGGGCAAAGAGGGAAACAGTTGGCCGGAGTCCTTCATGATCAGCTGCATTTTTAACAAGCCCAACGTTATGGCTGATTCATCAGGCTGGATGAAAACGACAGCGTTTGCGGCAACCCAAGGTCCCAGGAGTGAGGGCCAGGCCTGGCAGAAAAAAACACCTTCAGCTACCACATATACTTAGATCTGCTCTGACTTCACCAAGGCTCTAGAGTGAACCGTCATGCAGAGAGGAACAGCCCCACCAGGATACATTTCACAGCAAGTCTGCAAAGAAACTGAAAGCTGGTAGCAGAGGCAGCAGAGCATGGTGGTTAGGAACATAGGCCCTACCAGCAAAGTCTGCATTCAAATACTGAATCTGCCACTTACCAGCTGTGTGACCACGGACAAGTTTGCTAACCTCTCTGTGCCTCAATTTCTAACTGTGTGACCTTGGGCGAGTGTCTCTTCTTGCAGATCTTGTTGCAGATCAGTTTCGTAATCTGCAACAAGAATACCTATTTCAAAGAGTTGCTGAGGGAATTAAATAAGTAATTGTTTGTAGGTCACTCAGAACAGTGCCTGGGATACGTCAAGTCTATTGATACATTTCCTAGATATAACATACCTGACCTCCTCTTGGCAAAACTGAATCAGCCAAGTTTTTCTGCCATTGGCAAAAGTGTGATTCAGCAGTTTGTCTCCAATGCCCTCAAAGTTCCTGGACCTCTTTCTCTTCCCCTCACTTCAGTGGCATGGGGTCCCCCACCCTTTTCGTGGTCCCCTCATTGGTCTCTCATTCTGCACAAATCTTTTACACCAATCTTAGGAGGGACTGAAGAACCAATGCACGGTGAGATGCTAGGGGTGGATGACTTTCATCACGTTCCTCCTCCACTTTAAATCAAGGGGCTCTAGTGGCATTCCAGGCACTGACTAGAAGTGATGGACCTCTTTGTGCTACTTGGTGCCCACTTTTATTGAGACAAGGTCTCGCTCTGTTGCTCAGGCTGGAGTGCAGTGGTATGATCATGGCTCACTGCAGCCTCGATCTCCCCGAGCCCAGGTGATCCTCCACCTCAGCCTCCCAAGTAGCTGAGACTACAAGCATCACCACCATGCCTCACTAATTTTGGTATTTTTTTTTTTTTTGTAGACACAGGGTTTTACCATGTTTCTCTGGCTCAACTCCGGGGCTCAAGTGAGGCTTTTTGGGAGGCTTGGCCTCCCAAAGTACTAGGATTATACGCATGAGCCACCGCGCCCGGCTTTGATGCCCATTTTGAAGACCAGTTTTGTGTGGACCCTTCTGGTGTCCCTCACCACAGCTCAGAAATCTTGAGCTGTTCCTCCAGCTGGGATCCTAGACCCATACCACCACACCCCTCCCAAAATTGTACCTTCAGAGCTGTTGTCTGTCTGGCTTATTAGCATAGCCATTATGGGTTCAGAAAACACTGGAGGCCAGACCTGCTTGGTAGTACTCTTGTCCACATATCCAGGCAGCTGTCCCAAATTTGGGTTTGGTTCAAGTAGATATTAACTATCCCAAATGTTCAAGAGTAAACTTTCTTTTAGTTTTCAAGGCATTTGTCTTCATTTCTTTTATCTCCATTTTGCAAGTGGAAAAAAAATTAGGCATGGTTGCGTGTACTAGAAAACCTATCTTCAAGTGGGTTCGAAAATATGGGAGGTTCATGGGCCCAGATAAAGGAAGAGCCCAGTGGTAGGGCAGTGATCAGCTGTGGTTTTGTGAAGACTCCGACTTCTTTTCTCTTGAGATTTTCTTGACTCTTCTTCCCCATGAATGGCTTGATTCTCAGGCTGATAGAGGGCACTGCAGTACACCTGGGTTCAGAGCCACAACCCAAAACACCTGAGGAACACAGGAACCATCTTTTCTAGTGGCTCTATGTTTTTGAAGTTTCATTTTATTTTAATTTTTTTTTCTTTTTTTGAGACAGAGTCTTGCCCTGTCGCCTAGACTGGAGTGCAGTGCCACCATATTGGCTCACTGCAACCTCCACCATCGAGGCTCAAACCATCTTCCCACTTCAGCCTCCTGAGTAGCTGTGACTACAGGTGTGTGCCACCACTCCTGGCTGATTTTTGTATTTTTTTGTAGCGATGAGGTCTCGCTATGTTTCCCAGGCTGGTCTTGAACTCCTAGGCTCAAACAATTTTCCCACTTCGGCCTCTTAAAGTTCTGGGATCACAGGTGTGAGCCACCATGCCTTCCCTTCCTTTTATTTTTAATTGACAGTTAATAATTATATATATTTATGCAGTACAATGTGTTTCTGATACATGTATACATTATGGAATGATCAAATCATGTTAACAAATCCATCACCTCAAATACTTATCATTTCTTTGCAGTGACATTTAAAATCCATTCTCTTAGCTATTGTGAAATAAACATTATTATTAATGAAGTTACCATGAGGTGCAATAGATCACCAGAACTTATTCCTCTTAACTGAAACTTTGTACCCTTTGACCTTTCCTGTTCCACACCCTCGGCCTCTTAGTTCTATAAGTTCGACTTTTTTAGATACCACATATAAGTGAGATCATGTGGTATTTGTCTCTCTGTGCCTGGCTTATTTCACTTAGCACAATGTCTTCTAGGTTCATCTATGTTGTCACAGATGGCAGAATTTCCTGCTTTTTAAAGGTTGAATAGCATTGCATTGTGTATATATACACCACATTTTAAAAATGCACTTGTCTGTTGTTTCTGTGTCTTGGCTATTGTGAATAATGCTGCAAGAAACATGGGAGTGCTATCATCTCTTTGACATAATTATTTCATATCCTTTGGATATATACCCAGAAGTGGGTATATTAAATCAGTATTTTTAGTTTTTTGAAGAACTTCCATACTGTTTTCCAAAATGGCTGTATTAATTTACAATACCAACAGTGTACAAGGGTTCCCTTTTCTCCACATCCTCACCAACACTTGTTACCTTTCATCTTCTTGATAATAGCCATTCTTACAGGTGTGAGGTGATATCTCAGTGTGGTTTTAATTTGCATTTCTCTGATGATTAGTGATGTCGAGCATTTTTTTCAAATACCTGTCGGCCATTTGAATGTTTTCTTTTGAAAAATGTCTATTCAGGTCCTTTGCCCATTTTTAAATGAGGTTATTTGTTTTCTTCTTATTGAGTAGTTTGAGTTCCTCATAGATTTTGAATATTAGCCCCTTAACCAATGTATGATTTGCAAATATTTTCTCCCAATCTGCCCGTTGTCTCTTCACTGTGTTAATTGTTTCGTTAACTATGCAGAAGCTTTTTAGTTTGGTGTAATCCCATTTGTCTATTTTTGCTTTTGTTTCCCGTGCTTTTGGGGCTATACCCAGGAAATCACTGCCCAGACCAATGTCAAGAAGATTTCCCCCTGTGTTTTCTTCTAGTAATCTTACAGTTTTGGTCCTTACATTTAAGTCTTTAACCCATTTCGAGTTGATTCTTGTATAAAGGGTGAGGTAAAGGTCCATTTTCATCCTTCTGCCTGTGAATATCCAGTTTTCCCAACACTATTTATTAAAGAAACTGTCATTTCCCCATTCTTGGCACCTATGTCAAAAATCAACTGAACCTGGTGGCTCTACGTTAATAACCTCCTTGAAAGTGTCCTTTTATGCCTCATTGGTCTGAATCTTGTCATATGCCAACCCCTGAATGATCCTGGAAGCTGGGAGAATGCCATGTGCTAATTGGCTTAGTCTTGGGGTGTTGATCCTATTATTGTCAAAGGGGCCATTATTACTTTTAGTCCAATGAAACCCACCGGTGATGTTGAGGATGGGTCAGCTTCCTTTCACACTGGGGGAGGTGGGAACCATGCCTAAACAAAAGGGCCATCAGCTTCCATGATGGCCTCCAATGATTCCTGCATCCTGGTATTCCCACCTCTCCCACATTGAATAGGGCTGAAATGTCACCAATCATATATTGCTGAAATGACAGTGTGTGACTTCCAAGCTTAGGTTATAAAAAGCATTGCAGCTTCTGCCTTGGATTGCTCCTTCTGGGGGAAGCCAGCCACCATGCTATGAGCACACCTCTGCAGCTCTGTATGGGGTCCCACATAGGAACTGAGACCTAGAGACAACAGCTTGCACCAACTTGCCAGCCATGTGCATGAGCCATCTTGGAACTGATTTTTTGTAGTGACGCCAGTGCCAGGCGAGCCTCAGATGACTGAAGCTCTGACTGACACCTTAACTGCAACCTCGTGAGAGACCCTAAGCCGGAACCACCTAGCTAAGCTTCAGAAAGCCACGAGAGAGGGTAAATGAGTATTGCTTTGAGCCATTAAGCTTTGGAGTGATTTGTTACACAGTATTATGCAACGGGAACAGTGACCCTCAATGGACACTGCACCGATTTCTTTTTTTAGATCCAAGGAGTACTCTCCTCCTTTCCTTTTCTTTCTAAATAATTGGAACTGAAATGAACGCTTTTCAAGGAATCCCCCACCTTTATTCCCCGTTACTTTCACTTCTTCACTGAGTACGCAGCTGCCAACCAAATACATTTTCTGAGAAATCTCACCTGAGTTGTTTAAAAATTCCACACTTCAGGCCACTGGGCATGGTGGTGCGTGCCTGTAGTCCTAGCTACCTGGGAGGCTGAGGCAGGAAGATTGCCTGAGCTCAGGAGCTCGAGATCAGCCTGGGCAACATTAGCAAGACTCTGTCTCAAAAAAAAATTTTTTTCACCCTTTCAAGACAGGACTGGTATGGAAAACAATGAGCTCGGAAGTTGCCTGAGTAAAAAAGTGGGAGTTTCTAGGGCCCATCCGAATAGCTGACCTGGAGTCAGTCCTTAATGCACACAGGTTCTACCAGGTCTGACAAACACCCTTTCAACTTTACAAATAATCAAGGTAGAATAGAATTTCCCTCTAGCAATATGATTAAGCTGAAAAGGTTTATAACATTTCATTTACTTTTTTCCTGATTATAAAGGTAAAAACTTTTTATTATAGAAAATGTGGGGGAAAACACTGAAAAGAATAAGGAATAAACTAGAAACCACCCATAATTTCACTACCGAGACTGCCATTAACATTTCTTCATTGCTTTCCTCATGCATTTTACTATAAAATTAGGATATGAAATATACAGTTTTATATCTTGCTTTTCCCTTTATATTCTAAAGCATTTTCTCATATGGTTAAATATTCCTTGAAAATATGTTCTTTCATAGATGCTTAAGGTTTTATTAAATAAATGTGCCACTTATTTAGCCATGCCTCTAGGTTATTCCCAAGTTTTTTCCATCATAGACATCCTTGTATGTTCATCATTCACAAGTTTCTGATGATTATTCTGATGATAATTCCTAGAGTTAGAATTATTGGGTCAAGTTCATGACGATTTTCTTTTCTTTTTTTATTTTTATTTTTTGAGACAGGGTCTCGCCCAGGCTGGAGTGCAGTGGTGTGGTCTCAGCTCACTGCAACCTCTGCCTCCTGGGGTCAAGCGATCCTCCCACCTCAGCCTCCCAAGTAGCTGGGACCACAGGCCCATGCCACCACACCCGGATAATTTTTTGTATTTTTAGTAGAGATAGGGACTCGCAATGTTTCTTTGGCTGGTCTTGAACCTGTGAGCTCAAGCAATCTACCTGCCTCGGCCTCCCAATGTGCTGGGATTACAGGCATGAGTCACCGTGCCCCACCAAGTTCATGACGATTTCCTAAGGCCACTGATCCATATTGCCAAATTGCCCTTCAGGAAATCTTACCAATTTATAGTGTTTGGTGAAAGTAATAAGACTATTCATATCACAATATTTGTCAAAACAGAGTAGTCTAATTTCTAAACGTGATTATCAACCTGAAAGGCGAAAACAGTATTGTTTTCATTTGCATTCCTTTCTTAGTTGGAAGTTGAACATTCTCTCTCACACATTTATTAACCATTTGTATTTCTTTTGTTGTCAAGTGTCTATCATATTCTTCAACTATTTTTTCCCATTAGGATTGCATTTTTTAAAAGAAACTAATTTTAAAAATACATAGATGAAAAATATCAAATATAGTGCAAAAATTTTCTCTGGTTGGTCATTTGCCTTTTACTTTTATTTCTGGTGTTTTTAGATGATCATATTTATGTCACTCTCTGCTTTTATACTTAGAAAGTTTGTTACTAAGTCAATATGATTTAAGCATTTGTTTAAAATTGTGTTTAATCATTAACACATCAAGAACTTATTTTGTGGAATTGGTGTGAGGTAAGATTCTAAGTTTTGGGCTTCTTTTTCTGATTTAGTCAACCAGTTGCCCTAGGAGAGTGTATTGAACAACCCCACAGGTAATGAATGCCTACAAGTGACAAATTTCCTCAATTTTTGTTTGTCCGAGACGGTCTTTATTTTTCCTTTACTCTTGAAGGTTAATTTCACTGGATACAGTATTTGAGGGTGGTGGGTTTTTTTTTCTTTCAACACTTTAAATGTTTTCCTCTACTTTCTTCTTGCTCGTATGGTTTCTGAAGAGAAATCCAAGATAAATCTATTTACTTGTTCGTACTCTTCTTGCTTTTCTATAGGTAAGGTATTTCTTTTTTTCTTTCCATTTGTTCTCTTTGTCTTTGATTTTCTACAGTTTGAATATGACATGCCTAGATGTGGACCTTTTGGTATATAACCTACTTGGTGTTATCTGAGCTTCCTGGATCTGTGGTTTGGTGTCTACCATTAATTTTGGAAAATTCTCAGTTGCTATTATTTCAAATATTCCTTCTGCTCTCTTCTCTCTTTTTTTTTCTAGTATTTCCATTATGTATATGTGACATCTTTTGTAATTGTCTCACAGTGCCTAGATATTTTGTTGTGTCTGTTTCTTTTTTCTCTTTGGATTTCAGTTTTGGAAGTTTCTATTGGCATATCTTCAAGCTTACTGATTCTCAGCTGTGTCCAGTCTATTGCCAAATCTTCAAGCTTACTGATTCTCAGCTGTGTCCAGTCTATTGCCAAAACCAACATGCAAATGCATTCTTCATTTCTGTTACAGTGTTCTTGATTTTTAGCATTTCCTTTTGGTTGTTTCTTAGAGTTTCCATCTCTCTTCTTACATCACTCATCTGTTCTTTTTTTTTTTTGCTTTTGAGATGGAGTTTCGCTCTTGTTGCCCAGGCTAGAGTGCAATGGTGTGATCTTGGCTCACCACAACCTCCGCCTCCCAGGTTCAAGTGATTCTCCTGCCTCAGCCTCCTGAGTAGCTGGGATTACAGGCATGCGCCACCACTCCTGGGTAATTTTGTATTTTTAGTAGAGATGCGGTTTCTCCATGTCGGTCAGGCTGGTCTTGAACTCCCGACCTCAGGTGATCCGCCCAAAGTGCTGGGATTAAAGGTGTGAGCCACTGCGCCTGGCCCATCTGTTCTTTTTGTTTTTTGTTTTTTTGAGATGGAGTCTCACTCTGTCACCCAGGCTGGAGTGCAGTGGCACAATCTCAGCTCACTGCAACCTCTGCCTCCTGGGTTCAAGTGATTCTCATGCCTCAGCCTCCTGAGTAGCTGGGACTACAGGCACGCACTACCATGCCCATCTAATTTTTGTAGTTTTGGTGGAATAGGGTTTCGCTATGTTGGCCAGGCTGGTCTCAAACTCCTGACCACAGGTGATCTGCCCACCTTGGCCTCCCAAAGTGCTGGGATGACAGGTGTGAGCCACAACGCCCGGCTTCAATCATCTGTTCTTATGTGTTGGTGACTTTTTCCATCAGAGCCCTAAACAAATTAATTATAATTGTTTCCAATTTCTGGTTTGATAATTCAAAATTTCTGCTGTATCTGCATCTGGTTCTGATGCTTGGCTTGTCTCTTCAGACTGTGTTTTTTTGTGTTTTAGTATGGCTTGTAGTTTTTTGTTGAAAGCCACACATGATGTACTGGTGAAAACAACCAAGGTAAATAGGCCTTTAATGTAAGGTTTTATGTTTATCTGGCTGGGACTTAGGCTGTGTTTATGGTTTGCTGTAGCAGTAGGTGTTAAAGGCTAAAATTTTCTCTCGTGTTCTTGTTTTTGTCTCCCCTGTTGTCTTTGTGTTTTCTTAGAGGCTTCTTTAATAAGGTCTGAGACATGCAGTTATTTCAGTCGTATTTCTTTGCTGTTATATGGGAGCCCTAGTGATGTGGTGGTAAAGTTTGGGAAGAGGGGAAGTGTTCTGTAGTCCTGTGATTAGGTGTCAGTCTTTCAATGAGCCTATGCCTTTTGGCTGTGACCTCCACAGGTGCTTTTCAACAATGTTCAGTTCTGCATAGTCTCCCTGAGGCTCTAGTGTCTCAGTTAGACACCTAAGACTCAAGGTAGCTATAAGCACACCAGATCTCCCCATAGCCTGAATCTTTTCATATTGACTAGTGTATTCTTTTCCAAGGCAGGAGCCATAAGAAATTTTCCATTTTGGTTGCTTTTCATATAAGTTGAAGAATGTGATTAAGGGATCCACTCAGCCATATGCAGATAATAAACTAACTCTACAAAATGGCAGATGTTTAATGCTTCCCATTAATTAGAATAAAAATCCTGTGGAAAGTGAAGGGTTGGAGGACATTGGGTAAATTAATCCATGGTTTTTCTGATACTCCTTAAGATAATTTGAAGTTGCTGCCTTCAGAAATGCAAACTGCCTTGCACTATTTACATATTTTATGTGGGAAGTGGCAGGTTTTAATTTTAACTGCATACCACCTTTTCAATTGTTCCCTGAACAGAGTAGAAACTTAGAGAAAATTGTATGGAAAAAAAAAAAACCACCTGATAGTAAAACTGGGGACTGAAATGAGTTTAAAGTTCAAACAAAGTGCATTCCATAGCTGGCACAGTCTATAATCCATGCACATTTGATCAGGAAAACTATATGGTCTTTTACAGTGTTTTTGACTGCCTGGATTGACTCAAAGCAAGGAAAATTCATTCTTGAAGAAAAAAATGAGTAGACTCATGATATGCACAAAGGGATAGCTCTAGGGTTTTATGAAGTTTTTCCCATCTGATATAAAATTCTTTAAAAAAAGATTGGTTTTATGCTTTGGCTTTTCTTGGTTTTGTGCTTTGGAATCAAACTTACTTTTTATTTAAATCATGCAAAGGGATGTTAAATGACAAATTATAGATAAATTTAAATCTTCAGCCACAAAAAAAGCCTGAAAGGAAGGATATCTTTTTTCCTTTGCATTGGCCAAGTTCCTCTGCCTGAAACTTCATAAATTGAGGTGCTGGACTTTGAGCTGGGGCCATACTCTTGGAAAACCTACCTCATCACTTTAGGGGTTGCTTTCTTTGGGCCACACTTATAGACATTTTACTTCTTCTTCCATTAATCTCTATCACCAGATATTATATGAGTCAAGATAGGATAGACTATACTGCAGCAACAAATAACCCCAATAGCTCAGTGATTTACACAACAAAAGTTTGGTTTTTGTTCACAATCTGATGCAGGTCTGTGAGTTCTCCTCGGCGGTTCTAATTCAACACTTACTGGGATCTGGGTCATTTTCATCTTGCAATCCATCATCTTCGAGTTCGAGTCCTTTATGGACAAGAGAGAGTGGTCAGCTCACCACTACAGTTAGTTGCGGTATATATCTTAGGAAGAGCTGGAGATGATGCCTAAGAGGAGGCATAACCAATATCAGAGCATAGAAGCTCACCCACTAAAATTCCCATTCTTTAAGCTTCAATTAGCATGAGTGAATACTTTTCCCCAAACTGCGATTTGTGCTAAGAGCATGAGCAAAAATTCTAGCAGCCACGTGTCCCTTATTTCTAATGTTGCCATTGGTGCTGGGAGAGAGAAACACGACAGCAAAGGCAATATTGCATGAAATATTACATGAAAAATTACATGAACTAGGAAACTGGGGTGTGTGCACTATCTTAGGAGAATACATTCATCTCATTCATTTTATTGTGAGTACAATTTTCTTTCCAGTTAATTATTACAGTAGAAACTGCACTTCTCTCTCTATCAAGAGATTTTCCTCTTAAGCAATCTTGCTCTCGCTTTCAAAATGATTTTCTTTTCCTGTGGGCTTCAAGATCTTAATTTGAACAGTAAAATTGGAATATCCTCTCTTCGCATTTTGCCTCCAACGATCCTCAAGGCCATGTGGATGCCCATGACTGTTCAGGCGAAAGCCACATACAAGACAGCGCAAAAAAGAAAAGCCCCAAGGTGATCATTTCCAGTGACTATTTTCATAACACGCTGTCTTGATTCCTGGTGTGTAGCTGTACCTTTGTGACAGACTCTTAAGTGCAGAGCACCCAGGCTCAGGTCTGGGAACCCCGGGCAAGTGTATGTGAACAGATGTGTGCAGGCCTGGATATTTTTCAAGACTCACACTAAGCATTTCTTTCTGATCAAGGGCTGATTCACAAGAAGCTCAAAGGTACTTTTAGAGATAGTAGGAGACACTTTATTCCAAAGTTTGGCAAAATATGCCCACCTGCATATTCATGGTGGTGCCATTTTGTTTGCAGTTATTGGAATGTGTTGGCTTTTAAAAATTATAGTTTTAAAAATAATGCAAGCATTTTATATATAGGCAAGAAATTCATATTAAATCTTTATACAGATCAGTTTGAAAATCACTGCTTTATTAATCAGCTGATAAGACACCGGGTAAAATCCTGACAATGTGAACACATGATAGGGAAGCTTCGATGGAACAGAGAAAGACTGGCAAAGGGGACAGAAAGGTCTTGGCTCTGGAAAGTTCCAGTTGTCTTTGTAGGAAGGAAGATGATGGAAGACTAATCCTGTCAGACCAAGAAAGAAGACCCATTTAACAAGTTAGTGATGTTTTCTTTCCAGAAAGTACAGAATGACTTCAATAATCACAGTAATATATTAGCTGGCAATTGTTCTTGGGTCAATTTTTCTTTCGCCAACATTGCCTTGGATGTAGATGATGCAGGAGGGCACCCAGGTTCCTCAGGACTGTGCCGTGCTGTCTGGTACAAGGAGAAGGGGAGTGGGGGAGGAAGGGGAAAGAAGATGAAGGGGCGTGGGAGGAGGCAGCATGGCAGAGGCCTTGGGGCATTCTCAGGACTCATGAGTGTGGTTTCAGAGAGCCTGGTTCCATACACAGGGCTTCACTCCCAGGGTCCCAGTCACTTCGGCCAGGGAAGGCCCAAGCCACAACCATGAACTTTTGTATACGGCGGGGCACACCTTGAACAGCCAAGAAGCTGGAAGCCAGAGGACATCCCAAGGAGAAGCCTCCTCACCTCAAGGGAAGAAAGGAAGGAAATGAGTACTCCAGCCTAGAGGAAGGAGTCTAGCCCTTTGTCTCCTATCCCATTTCTACCTCTGGTGCTGGAGTAAATGAGGGTATGATATGACATTGGGACGCTGGGACATGTGCTGAGAGAGGTGTTAGTGGATTTTCAATGTCAAAATTCTGCTGGATTGATCCTTTTCTGCCACTCACATTCTTTGATGAGGCAGCTTAGCAGCACCAACACCCCTCGCACACAACCCAAGGGTGCATATGGTCCTCGTGGCTGAGAGGTCCAACTCCCTGCTACAGGCTTCTGTTCTGACACAGCCCTCCCCGTCCCTCCCTAAGTAGTCCAGCTCACCGGCTGGACCTCTTAAACTTGCTGCTTGCTAGGTGACTCTCGACCTCAGATCCCACCATTCCAGGCTTCCCTCTGCAGAAAGGGAACCCTGCAGTATAGAGTTTTGTCAAGTGCATGCTCGTGAATGCAAATGTATCATGGGTGATGGGATAGAGAGAAAGAGGAACAACTAGCTAGACTGGCTGGGACAGACAGACCAAGAAAGAGGGGAGTGGGGACACTTGTGTGAGTGTTTTTGTGCATGTGCGTGTGCATCTACTTGTGTGTGTGTATGTGTGTGTTGAGGGAGAGGACAGAGTACTAAGGGTAGAGAGAAGCGTGAGTGATAGAGTTGGACCAAGCAGAGCTCTGTCCTTGTCTTGGGTTTTGAGATCCACTCTGTGCGGGCAGCTAGAGGTGGTCAGGAAGTGGGAGACAAAGGAGTCACCCAACAGATGCTGCTAGAAAGGAGAGATGGGCAAGGCAAGGCTACCAGAGGGCTGGACCAAGGTGGCCAGGACCTGGGGGTTGTCTAGGGGTGGGAGAGTGGGGTTAAAGGTCTGTAGGACTGGGACCTCTGGAACTTACTTCCCCAATTTCAGAAACTCCTCAGATCATAAGCTGCACTTTGGGAGAATTCTTTTCCTTCTTTCCCCCTTCAAGCCCCTTGTTGTCTGTTTAACCATGTCTTACCTGCCAAGATCAGCTTGGGCGGAGAAGGGGGTCCCTGGCAGTATGATTTGCCCCACGTGGGAGAACTGCTGCAGGGGCATGGCTGTGCAGGAGCTGGGGCAGGGAGTTGTGTAGACAAAGAGCAGAAACCAAACAGGGCTACCATTCTTGAAGATTTTTTTCTTGCTTACTAAAAGAACTCTTTTTCTTGCATGTTCTTGTTCACTGTTCTCACCTACTCATTCTTCAATGTAAATTTGAGAGCCAATCTGTCAAGTTAAAAAAAATCCAGTGGGATTTTGATTGCAATTGTATCAAACCAATATATTACTGCATTTCATTAAAACTGAATTTGACACTAAATAATGAAGAACCAGACAGAAATGACTTTTTTTGTCATTCATTTATTCATTTCCCCAGTAATACATATTGTGCACTTACTGTGTGCTAGGAAAGTGGTCCCATTGTCTAGAGATACTTGAGGAAATGGGAAGGGAAGGCCAGTCCCTGTTCTCCCACCACCCAACTCACTTGCCTTGCCCTAAAACCAGCCCTGGTTGGGCCTTGTTGTCATTAAAAAATTTGATATTATCTTCATCATGGATTTTTGCATTGATTTTAATTTTTAAAAATATTGCATTAAAATATTTATCTCGATGACTGAGTTTTTGGCATCCCTTTAAAGTTTGCATCTGAGGTGAGTGCCTGATCCTTAGCCCTGGGGAAGGTGAAGTCATGGAGGGATTAGCAGCAGGGCAGCAGTAAAGTGGGAACATGATCATAGACTTCCCAGGGAGCCAGGGGGACTGAGGACTAGCAGTGAGAAACTTTGTAACTCAGCTCAACTCCTAAAGACAATAAAGCAACAATTCTTCACTACATTATATTATAGAAATATGGCTTCTCTAAATGGCTGCCCCACTACAAGTGTGACAGGTGGCTCACAGCTGAATAGGAGGAGGGCACAGCAGGGGTATTGCCATCCTCATCCTGAAAGGAGTGTCTTTACTGTCCCACATGGGATCCAATTGCCACATGTGGCTCTTGAGCACTAAAAATGTGGTTAGTCCAACAGGTGTAAGGTTCACACTGGGTTTCAAAGTCTTGGTATGAAAAAAAAAAAGGATCATATAGCTTATTCAAAATTCACTTTTATACTGATGACCTATTGAAATGTTAATATTTTGGATATATTAGGCTACAAAAACTATATTACTAAAATGAACTTCATCTGTTTCTGTTTCTTTTTAAAATGTGGCTACTAGAAAATTCTAAAGTGCATATGTGGCTTGTGTTTGTGGTTCATACCATATTTCTACTGGACGATACTGGTTTAGGTGGTATGAGGGTATATGTCCTTGAACTCAGGCAGTGGCTCCAATCACCCATTGAGGCTCTTCCTCTAACCTCTGCCTCTCTGGCTGGGTGTTTAGCATGTAGCCTTTACAAAGATGCCACTAACTAGGCTGGCATAACTCAGGGCTAACAGGTATTCAGGGATGGTAAGCATTATGGCAGTGGGGGAGGGCACTGGAGAGTGATGGGTGAGGTATAGTGGATGTCCTTTTTGACCTAGCACCTTTGAATATCTTTCTTTCATTTGCAGAGTGCCCCATCTTTTAAGTACTGTCTCCCACAATGGAAGAAAGAGTCTCACTTTCCTGACCTCCTTTGCGGCTAGAGACCAGGGCTCAGCCAATCAAATACACGCAGGTCAGCATTTGACTTGGAAGAAGCCAGTGTTACTGCATGGAATCCATCAGGGTGAGTGTGGCAGCACCAACCTCCAGAGGCAGCAAGGTTCAGCATCAATGGGTGGGTGGTGCCAGCTGTTGTGATGGTGCCCAGAAGGTGGCAGAGGTGTCTTTATTGGACCAGTCCTTTGGTGAGATTTGTGAACCTTGTTCCTTACCACACAGCCTCTAAACTCATTCTCTGGCTTTTGGGAGATTCTCTAGCCTTCAAATTTTTTCTTAGTTAGAATGGATTCTGCTGTCTGCAATTAAAATCCTGACTGATATATACAGTTTTCTATACTTGTTTATTAGTCCCCAAGTACACAAAAGATGCTTCAAGCAGTGAACAACTCTTGCTTAAAGACCTGCCTTGTATTCTGCACTGTGATAACAGCTGGAGGGATTCAGAAAAATATGAACCTTGGTTGCCTTGCTCCAGTAACTCACACCATTGATGTGTGGTGATTGGCATCCTGGTGCCAAAGTCTTCTCCAGGGGAGAGAACAGATTCTGACTCCTCTCCAGCTTTGAGCTACATTTAACTCTTCGATTTGAATTCTCTAGTATAATAAACTGCCTGCCCTCTTTTCCTTTTTTTTTTTTTTTTTTTGAGACAGAGTCTTGCTCTGTCACTCAGGCTGGAGTGCAGTGGCGCAATCTCCGCTCACTGCAACCTCCGCCTCCTGGGTTCAAGCAATTCTCATGCCTCAGCCTCCCCAGCAGCTGGGATTATAGGCACTGCCACCATGCCCGGCTAATTTTTGTATTTTTAGTAGAGACGGGGTTTTGCCATGTTGGCCAGGCTGATCTCAAACTCCTGACCTCAGGCGATCTGTCCACCTTGGCCTCCCAAATTGCTGGGATTACAGGAGTGAGCCACCACGCCTGGCCATCTGCCCTCTTTCTTGGCAACTATTCTCAAATCAACCTTGAGACCAAAGTTGTTCTGGACACACACACGCATACACACACACAGTTACAAAACCCCACTTAAATGTGGGGTTTTGTCACTGTCGCCAAGTGAGTTTACCAGCTTTCTTCCCGCTCTCAGAATTACCATGATGGAGAATGTGTTCCTTGTAAAAAAAAGGGGATACATTTTCAAGTCATGGACCTAAATAATTTTGCAAACATCAATTCCAGCATTTGAGTTCCTTCAAAAGTAGACTCTGAGGTGAAGATTTGGGTGCAAGTAGTTTATTTGCAAAGTGATCCCAAGAAGCATGGCGAGGGAGTATGGGAAAGAAGGTGTGTGAATGAGCAGATTACTGCTGTGGTCATCTGAGCTTATTCCTACTAAGGATTCTCTGAGAGATTGTGTAAAACATAACTCAAAAATGTCCCACAAAGGGGTGAGGAAGCTGGGATATTTATCCACCAAATCCCATCCCTCCTTGTTTGAGAATTGCTTCTGGAAGTGTTAGGTCCCCACCACTGCTGGCTTGCCCTGCATGGACCGAGAATGCTACTGTAGCCAGATAAAGTCTTAGGCAGAGAGACCCAGGTGTTAGAAGCAGGAATCTGCCAGTGTGGGGGATCTGGCCACCAAAGCTGGAGGTGACCAGCAGGTGCACCAAGGGGATATTGGTGGAGCACCAACAGTGTTGGCTACATCCAGTTAATAAAATTTTCCCCATGAATTCATTCTTGCATTGAACATATATTTATAAAACACCCCATATGTTCCCAGCATGCATTTTGGCATGGCAATACAGTAACGAACAAAATAGATGCAAATCTCTCTCTTAATAGCTTATTCTAGTGACTGTTTGCAGGAGTATTAAGTTCTACCAATCGCAAGTGCTGAACAGACTTTCAATAGTATATACATTCATTTAATACTATTATGTCTTTGACATTGTACTAATTGAATAAAATATGGTCTTTACGTTTAAAAATCTTTCTCAGTTAAAAAAACACAATTTCAAAAATATTAGAGCTTGAGGTGTTCCTAAGACAGCTAAGTCATGAAAAGGTGAACTAATTTTCCCAAAGATACACAGCAGAACCAAGACTGAAAATATCAGGTTTTTTCATATATTTCCACAATAGCATCACATTGACTGAGACTGGCTGTTTTCTAAAGCAAAATACAAAAAGTATTTTGAATGCACTCTTAAACATTGTGGTGGGAGTGTAAATTGGTGCAAACTTTCTGTAAGACAATTGACAAAAAGTGTTAAAAGCTTTAGAAGTAAACGTTCCCATTGACATAGTAATTCAGCTTTTAGGGATCTATCCTGAGAAAATAATTGGAAAATTGTGAAAGATTTATAAACACTGAAGATTTATAAACCGTGAACACTAATTTAGTCATTCAAAAAGCATGTTTTCAAATAATATTTAGTTATATAGAAAAATAGAATATAATAATTAGTGAAGAAATGAGGGTATACAACTTCATATATTGAAAGGTCTCATTTTTTTTTCTAGAAAGATCCACAGAAAGAAGAAAATACAGCAAAGCAATGATTATATCTATTTTCTATTATGGTAATGTGGAAATCTTCCAAAAGCATTGTTTTATTCGCCTGACCTTTGTAAAGTTGTTGAATGAAAGTGAGTTTAGGTTATATCTCTAGGCAGATTTTTGGAACCCCACTGAAGTTGCCAGTGGGACTTGGGCGGTGGGACTGTATGAAACCTTCGTTCTTTCTTACCTAGTTGTATTTTCCACAATGGACCATATGTTACCTCTATAACCAGAGAAAAAAGTATCTAAAATTTTTGGCCTAATTTTTACCTCTAGGCATTTTGATTAGTGCTGGGGAAGTGTCCAGTGGACGTTTGTGTGTCTGACTCTTGGTAAAACAACCATACTGTTTAGAAATAGGCTCACAATGTCCTGAAGCCTTCCAGCCAGTGCGACTGTTGAGAGGGTACACTTTGAGATGCTTTCCCCCAGGGTCCTCCTTCCCCCTTCCAGAGCTTCAGCTCCCTTCTGCCCACAGGCATCTCATGGAGATGGGTCCCTTGTCCACATCCACTCATACATTCTTGCTTTGTGGCTTCTATTTCTTTGTTTCTTCCCTCCCCATCAACTTCCCCTTCATTGTGTTTCTTTGTATTCCTCTTACAGAAGCAGAATCCCACTTGGTTTCAGTAGAAGCCCGATGGGGACTTCGTCTGTCCTTACCTGCTGTGTGTTGCTATAAGAACTGCCCTTGGGATTAGACACTTACTACGAAGAAGAAAGAAAACAAGCCGCCTATTAAATATATCACCTTTGGACTTTTCAGAGACGTCAACTTTGCCAAACTCCACAGGAACCCAACAGCCCCCTATGGCAACACTTTCCGAAATGCATGCTCTCTTCCAAAGCAACTGAAGAACACAGACACCCCCTTCTTTCCCCTAGACAAGGCTGTTGTTTTTGTCCCCCAGGTTGCTACCATGTGGGAATGTTGTGGTGTGAGAAAGTATCAACACCCCAAATGCAGATCACACTTGCTTTCCATCAGCTATGAAGGGGCCATTAATCATTCTCCACCCTCGTATCTTTCCCCTGTCTTTGTTACAGACAAGCTGTTCTTACAAATTCTGAGGAGTATCTGTGGGTGGTGACTAACCTTTGGCATTGTCCATGTGGTCTGACTGATGGGGGAATAGTCTCCTAGCATCAGCCTGGAGAGTTCAAGGACATCAGAGGAGGCCCCATGGCAAGGTGCAGCCAAGCAGAAGGGAACGAAGACATTGGGCTGGGACCAGCCTGAGGCTGACTCCCTTAGGTCTCCTGGTGATGCCTTCTTGCTTCTTTGCTGCCTCACTTAGTTTAGTAAAGAATGCAGTCTGGGCAGCATTCACTGGAAAACCTCTGTGGACGGGGGAAACATCAGATATTGTTCTTCTTGGAAAACCTGCACTACTTACCCAGGTGCTAATGTAGTTCAAGCCCACAAGGCACCATGGTGGATCTATTGGGGTTCAGTGCTGGAAACAGAAACCCCTTTGGGTATCTAAACAGAAAAGTCTTGAATTCAGAGAAGCAGGTGCTTCCCATATTGTTTGAAGGGCTAGACAATTGTTTGAAGATGTTTGTTGCCCAAACATCACAGAACTTATTGACCCAAAGAAATCCTGCCCCGGATACAATTGAGAAGGTGAAGACTCAGAGGAGGCTACCACTGAAACACACCATCCAGGGACCAGGAAGTCCCCATTGATGTCCCTCTCCTACAATCCCCCATGTGTCTCTAAAGGTCACCCAGACACATTGAGTTACCTCACCATTCTTCAGAACCTGCACACTCCAGTCTGGGGTTTGTATTCAGAATACAAAGAAGGGGGAAGCTGATTGGGAAGAAGGAAATAAAGAAATAGAAGCCACAAAGCAAGAACATATGACACCCCTGTAGTGCAAATTAAACATTGGAAATCAGCCTCGGAAACACTACACGTCTCTGTTTAAAGGCAGAAAAGCAGTTGGAACATGGTCTTTGCCTTATGTATGAATTCCCATTGGTAAAACCTGCTCATGTGCAAAAGCCTAGCTGCAAGGGAGTCAGAGAAATAGGGCATTTAGCTTTCTAGTTTTTGTATATGGGAAGACACAATGGAACGAGGTGGGAATGGATGCTAAATGCCAACAGACCACATCCAACACACATACCTTAGGAAATAGCACTGGCCTTTGAGCACTCATGGGGCCTGGCTGGGGATGGCTGAGTCCCAGCAGGGTCTGAGCCAATAAATAAATAAATAAATAAATAAATGCAACATATGGTGGAGTCTTTCTAGGAAAGAGAGAAGATAGAATCCATCACAGAATAGTACCTGGTCTGATTTTTAGCAACTTGCAGGGAAGTAAGATGACCATAGTCTGGCCAGGGAAGGGACTTGCCTTTTGGGGTACGGGACAGCATTACATTCAGTGTTAGGTGCAGACAGCATAATTGAGGGGATCAGAAACAAAGATATATAGTCCTTGGAAAGCGCTAGTGAGGGGCTCAGGTCTCTGGCAGTTAATTTCCCTGGCATAAAAAGAGCTGTGGAATGGGGGAAGGCATAAGGAGAATCATTGAGTTCTGACAAAACCCAGGCAGAATGAAACCAGATGATTAGACGGGCTCTCTGGACCTGAGGAGGCAGAGGGGGATTGTAGGAAAAGGGTTTATCGGTCCTAATTTGACACCCCTCTCTTTATCCATGCCCTTTGCCTTGTAACTTTGCATCTTCTCTTACAAAAGGCAAAACAGGCTTCTCTATCACTTGATTTTGAGCTTGGCCTTGTGATTTACTTTGGACAATGGAATGTGGGAAGAAGCAGCACAAGTTTAGTTTTGAGCCAAGGCCCAGGGATTTCTTATGTGTTCTTATTTTCCCTCTCTCATGTCTTTATCTTCATGAGAATACCTTCCCATGGATAGCTACTGCTCATTCAGCCCAGGCCCCAGAATTAATCCATGTGGAAGAGACTAGATCTTAGACCCTACCAGGAAACCAATCCCAGCTGGAACTACAGCTTGAAGGAGGGCCTTCTAGCTGAAGCCAAGCTGGTTCATGTGAGTCCCAGGCAAACTACTCGTTTGTGATAAATAAATTCTTATTGCAAACACTGACATTTTAGTGATTGTTATTACACAGCAATAGCCAACTGATACAATGACTGTCTCTGAATAGCAAGGGGTTTATTATTTCCAGATGTTGCAATGAAAAATATCAAGAGAGCACCTACAAATCACAGACTGGCATGTGCAGGTTCTGAGGCATGATGGGTCAATGCAATGAGTCTGGGTGACATTTGGAGACAGATGGAACAGAGCTCTGCTCCAGGCAGGCTTCCCTAAATGGCCAAGCCCACCGAGATCTCTTCATCCTCTACCATCCTCATTTCTTGTCTACATTTCCCTTTAGTTCTGATCATATGCCATCACAGTTGTAGTGACCTAGTTCCTAATATCACCAGATAAGTGGACCCACTTCACTGTATTTTTATGTAAGCACGTGTCTATATTTTGTCCATGTCGATATGATGAGTGGCTTGGTCAGGCATCTTGTTGAATATCCACAAGCCCTATGTATAAAGCAGTGTTATTTGAGATTCAGTCACTTCTGGACCATTTTTATAATGTTTGTCCATTTCCATGTGAAAGTAGGGAACAGAGTCTAAGGGTGAGTGATTGCAGGCAGGTGGAGGCTGTGACTCATAAAGGACTGTGGCATGCTCAGAGAAGAGTCTTGGAAGGAACTATAGAGGGGAGAAGAGGGAAGGCTGGAGGAGGCAGAGAGCAGAGCAGGAATTACAGTGGAGTAGTAAAGTAAAGTTCGGAGAAGGAAGTCACTGTTGGGGGAGAGGGCAGCATCAGGGACTAGGAGAGGGCCCTGGAAGGGGTAGAGGATAGAAGGTTGTTTTGGAGGGTGTGCAGAGTGAGTGTTGAAGAGCTTCACAGTAGGACACAGTGAATGGCAGATGGTGGAGGAGAAACAGGCAGGGGTAAATGTTGGACAAGTGAAGTTGATGGACCATCATTGTGCCACATAAAATCATTTTGTTTTCCAAGAGAAGAATTGCCCACATACCACGCTGCAGGAAACTTTCATCTCAGTGAAGGATCTTCCAAGTCTTTTTTGCTTGCATATCCCCTAAAAGAATTTTGCAAAACTACATACTCCCTCACACTTACAGAGTTGAAACCTAAAATACTTTATAAGTTTAAATACTGTGGTTCCAAAGGATGTGATAGTCAGTATATTGTAAATATTGACATTTAAAAATAAAACTCTTATATCATACCTACAGGAATCAAAATATTATGATATGACAGCCACCATTATCTATTTTAAAAGTATATGACAAGCTCTTTGACAGTCAGAAATTTTACATCATTCTCTTTACTCCTTGAAATTATATTTCCATTTCACTTTCCCCAGAGAATTTTATATTGATGTAGTGTATTTTTATGCCTGAAAATCTTTTCTTGTCTACCATGTATCTCAGCAACAAAACATGTATACCAATTTGCTTAAATTTTTTTCTTATAACCACAAATAATAAACCAGTATAAAATATAAGAAGTAATATTTTATTCAAAAAGAAGCTCTTAATAAAGTGAATGGAGTGGGGATGGTAGTTGTGATCTCTCCATTAATGGAGACTTGGCCAACACTGGTATCTTGAAAATGTCATTTAGCGTCTTGGAGGTTTTTACACCCTAGGGCAATGCACCATGGTATAGTTGGAACCTTGGGCACCTGGTCTTCTATATACCATGTGTACTAAGACAATGATGATGGCAGCTTAGGGGGGACTTGAAGATGCATTTTGCCTATTTCCTAGGCATCATAGAAGCCTCCCAGTGTTTTGTGTGACTCCAGGGCAGGGGAGGGAACTCAATAGTGTCAAAAATTGAATTTTATACAAGCATGAAAGAATGAGTGTTTAGAGCCTTATGTACTTTGGTCCAAAGAATACAATGAAATGGGGAAATTTCTGGTACAGTTAAATTCCTGCCATTAAGGTTCATGCCTGCTATATGGAAAGAAGAAAGAAGGAAGAGAGAGCATTGGATTGGGGGATCATCAAAGGTGAGGTTAACTACCTGTCTTCACAATCACTTAGCAACTGCGTGACCTTGGGCAGCTGTTCATCTGCATCTCATTGTCCATCTGTAAAATGGGGTGCAAATCTCCTTTATGCAACCTCCTAGGCCAAGGGGTTAGCCTCCTAGGGAGGCTTATCTTGAATCAAATAATGCTCGTGACATCATTTTGTAAACTGTCAAGAGCGCTTTATTTTTATTAAAAAATTTTAAACTATTTAAAAAATAATTCTAGATTTACATGAAGTTGCAAAGATACGTACAAGAAGGTCCTGTGCACCCTACACCCCACCTTTATCAATGTTGACATCTTGCTTAACTATATCAAAACCAGGAAATTGACGTTGATACAACCTACAGAGCTTATTCAGATTTCACTAGTTATACAGGTACTCATTTGTGTGTGTGTGTGTGTGTGTGTGTGCGTGTGTGTGTAGGTCCATGAAATTTCATGACGTGTAGGTAGCTTCGTGTAATTACATAACAATCACTATACAGAGCTTCTCCATCATTACTTATGCTACTTCTTTATATTCACATACTCCTTCCTCACAATCTCCAATCCCTGGCAACCATGAATCTGTTCTATCTCTATAGTTTTGTTATTTCAAGGATGTTACATATGTGAAATAATAGTATGTAGCCTTTTGAGATTGGCTTTTTCACTTAGCATCATTCCATTGGGGGCCATCCAAGTTATTGCATGTATCAGTAGTTTGTCCCTTTTTATCGCTGAGTAGTATTCCATGGTATGGATGGACCACAGTTTGCTTAACCATTGGCATTTGGGCTGTTTCACATTTTGGGCTATTATGAATAGAACTGCTATGAATGTTCATGTATAGGTTTTTGAGTCAACCTGTTTCCATTTTTGGGGGGATATGAACAATTCTGGGTTGTCTGGTAAATGCAAGCATGCAGTTTTATAAGGAACTTCCTCCATACTGGCTGTACCATTTTACATTTCCAGCAGTAATGCATGAGTGCTCAGTTTATTCTGTAACCTCGTCGACACTTAGTGTTATCATTATTTTTTGTTTTACACGTTCTGATAGGTGTGTAGTGATCTCTCACTGTGGTTTTAACCCACATTTCCTTAATGGCTAACGATGCAGAATATCTTTACATGTGCTTATTTGCTATCTATATGTACTCTTCAGTGAAATGTCTGTTCATATATTTTGTCCCTTTTATAATTGGGCTGTTTGTATTTTTCAATGTGGAATTTAAAAATTTTTTATTTTATTTTATTTTATTATTATTATACCTTAAGTTTTAGGGTACATGAGCACAATGTGCAGGTTAGTTACATATGTATACATGTGCCATGCTTGTGTGCTGCACCCATCAACTCGTCATTTAGCATTACATATATCTCCTAATGCTATCCCTCCCCCAACCCCCCACCCCACAACAGTCCCCAGAGTGTGATGTTCCTCTTCCTGTGTCCAAAATATATTTTAGATACAAGCCTTTTGTTTGATGTGTGGTTTGCAAATATTTTCTCCCAGTATGTAGTTTGTCTTTTCATCCTCCTAACAGAATCTTTCCCAGAGCAAAGGTTTTACAATTTTATGAGGTGGAATTCATCAGTTTCTTCTTTTAGGGATTGTGCTTTGTTATCAAGTCTATAAACTCTTTGCCTAGGACTAGATCCCAAAGATTTTTTGTTTGTTTGTTTGTTTTTAATTTAATTTAATTTAATTTTTTTATTATACTTTAAGTTTTAGGGTACATGTGCACATTGTGTAGGTTAGTTACATATGTATACACGTGCCATGCTGGTGCGCTGCACCCACTAACTCGTCATCTAGCATTAGGTATATCTCCCAATGCTATCCCTCCCCCCTCCTCCCACCCCACAACAGTCCCCAGAGTTTGATATTCCCCTTCCTGTGTCCATGTGATCTCATTGTTCAATTCCCACCTATGAGTGAGAATATGCGGTGTTTGGTTTTTTGTTCTTGTGATAGTTTACTGAGAATGATGATTTCCAATTTCATCCATGTCCCTACAAAGGACATGAACTCATCCTTTTTTATGGCTGCATAGTATTCCATGGTGTATATGTGCCACATTTTCTTAATCCAGTCTATCATTGTTGGACATTTGGGTTGGTTCCAAGTCTTTGCTATTGTGAATAATGCTGCAATAAACATACGTGTGCATGTGTCTTTATAGCAGCATGATTTATAGTCCTTTGGGTATATACCCAGTAATGGGATGGCTGGGTCAAATGGTATTTCTAGTTCTAGATCCCTGAGGAATCGCCACACTGACTTCCACAATGGTTGAACTAGTTTACAGTCCCACCAACAGTGTAAAAGTGTTCCTATTTCTCCACATCCTCTCCAGCACCTGTTGTTTCCTGACTTTTTAATGATTGCCATTCTAACTGGTGTGAGATGGTATCTCATTGTGGTTTTGATTTGCATTTCTCTGATGGCCAGTGATGATGAGCATTTTTTCATGTGTTTTTTGGCTGCATAAATGTCTTCTTTTGAGAAGTGTCTGTTCATGTCCTTTGCCCACTTTTTGATGGGGTTGTTTGTTTTTTTCTTGTAAATTTGTTGGGGTTCATTGTAGATTCTGGATATTAGCCCTTTGTCAGATGAGTAGGTTGCGAAAATTTTCTCCCATTCTGTAGGTTGCCTGTTCACTCTGATGGTAGTTTCTTTTGCTGTGCGGAAGCTCTTTAGTTTAATTAGATCCCATTTGTCAATTTTGTCTTTTGTTGCCATTGCTTTTGGTGTTTTAGACATGAAGTCCTTGCCCATGCCTATGTCCTGAATGGTAATGCCTAGGTTTTCTTCTAGGGTTTTTATGGTTTTAGGTCTAACGTTTAAGTCTTTAATCCATCTTGAATTGATTTTTGTATAAGGTGTAAGGAAGGGATCCAGTTTCAGCTTTCTACACATGGCTAGCCAGTTTTCCCAGCACCATTTATTAAATAGGGAATCCTTTCCCCATTGCTTGTTTTTCTCAGGTTTGTCAAAGATTAGATAGTTGTAGATATGTGGCGTTATTTCTGAGGGCTCTGTACTGTTCCATTGATCTATATCTCTGTTTTGGTACCAGTACCATGCTCTTTTGGTTACTGTAGCCTTGTAGTATAGTTTGAAGTCAGGTAGTGTGATGCCTCCAGCTTTGTTCTTTTGGCTTAGGATTGACTTGGCGATGCGGGCTCTTTTTTGGTTCCATATGAACTTTAAAGTAGTTTTTTCCAATTCTTTGAAGAAAGTCATTGGTAGCTTGATGGGGATGGCATTGAATCTGTAAATTACCTTGGGCAGTATGGCCATTTTCACGATATTGACTCTTCCTACCCATGAGCATGGAATGTTCTTCCATTTGTTTGTATTCTCTTTTATTTCCTTGAGCAGTGGTTTGTAGTTCTCCTTGAAGAGGTCCTTCACATCCCTTGTAAGTTGGATTCCTAGGTATTTTATTCTCTTTGAAGCAATTGTGAATGGGATTTCACTCATGATTTGGCACTCTGTTTGTCTGTTGTTGGTGTATAAGAATGCTTGTGATTTTTGTACATTGATTTTGTATCCTGAGACTTTGCTGAAGTTGCTTATCAGCTTAAGGAGATTTTGGGCTGAGACAATGGAGTTTTCTAGATACACAATCATGTCGTCTGGAAACAGGGACAATTTGACTTCCTCTTTTCCTAATTGAATATTCTTTATTTCTTTCTCCTGCCTAATTGCCCGGGCCAGAACTTCCAACACTATGTTGAATAGGAGTGGTGAGAGAGGGCATTCCTGTCTTGTGCCAGTTTTCAAAGGGAATGCTTCCAGTTTTTGCCCATTCAGTATGATATTGGCTGTGGGTTTGTCATAGATAGCTCTCATTATTTTGAAATACGTCCCATCAATACCTAATTTATTGAGAGTTTTTAGCATGAAGCGTTGTTGAATTTTGTCAAAGGCTTTTTCTGCATCTATTGAGGGAATCATGTGGTTTTTGTCTTTGGCTCTGTTTATATGCTGGATTACCTTTATTGATTTGCGTATGTTGAACCAGCCTTGCATCCCAGGGATGAAGCCCACTTGATCATGGTGGATAAGCTTTTTGATGTGCTGCTGGATTCGTTTTGCCAGTATTTTATTGAGGATTTTTGCATCAATGTTCATCAAGGATATTGGTCTAAAATTCTCTTTTTTGGTTGTGTCTCTGCCTGGCTTTGGTATCAGAATGATGCTGGCCTCATAAAATGAGTTAGGGAGGATTCCCTCTTTTTCTATTGATTGGAATAGTTTCAGAAGGAATGGTACCAGCTCCTCCTTGTACCTCTGGTAGAATTCGGCTGTGAATCCATCTGGTCCTGGACTCTTTTTGGTTGGTAAGCTATTGATTATTGCCACAATTTCAGCTCCTGTTATTGATCTATTCAGAGATTCAACTTCTTCCTGGTTTAGTCTTTGGAGAGTGTATGTGTCGAGGAATTTATCCATTTCTTCTAGATTTTCTAGTTTATTTGTGTAGAGGTGTTTGTAGTATTCTCTGATGGTAGTTTGTATTTCTGTGGGATCGGTGGTGATATCCCCTTTATCATTTTTTATTGCGTCTATTTGATTCTTCTCTCTTTTTTTCTTTATTAGTCTTGCTAGCAGTCTATCAATTTTGTTGATCCTTTCAAAAAACCAGCTCCTGGATTCATTAATTTTTTGAAGGGTTTTTTGTGTCTCTATTTCCTTCAGTTCTGCTCTGATTTTAGTTATTTCTTGCCTTCTGCTAGCTTTTGAATGTGTTTGCTCTTGCTTTTCTAGTTCTTTTAATTGTGATGTTAGGGTGTCAATTTTGGATCTTTCCTGCTTTCTCTTGTGGGCATTTAGTGCTATAAATTTCCCTCTACACACTGCTTTGAATGCGTCCCAGAGATTCTGGTATGTTGTGTCTTTGTTCTCGTTGGTTTCAAAGAACATCTTTATTTCTGCGTTCATTTCATTACGTACCCAGTAGTCATTCAGGAGCAGGTTGTTCAGTTTCCATGTAGTTGAGCGGTTTTGAGTGAGATTCTTAATCCTGAGTTCTAGTTTGATTGCACTGTGGTCTGAGAGATAGTTTGTTATAATCTCTGTTCTTTTACATTTGCTGAGGAGAGCTTTACTTCCAAGTATGTGGTCAATTTTGGAATAGGTGTGGTGCGGTGCTGAAAAAATGTATATTCTGTTGATTTGGGGTGGAGAGTTCTGTAGATGTCTATTAGGTCCGCTTGGTGCAGAGCTGAGTTCAATTCCTGGGTATCCTTGTTGACTTTCTGTCTCGTTGATCTGTCTAATGTTGACAGTGGGGTGTTAAAGTCTCCCATTATTAATGTATGGGAGTCTAAGTCTCTTTGTAGGTCACTCAGGACTTGCTTTATGAATCTGGGTGCTCCTGTATTGGGTGCATATATATTTAGGGTAGTTAGCTCTTCTTGTTGAATTGATCCCTTTACCATTATGTAATGGCCTTCTTTGTCTCTTTTGATCTTTGTTGGTTTAAAGTCTGTTTTATCAGAGACTAGGATTGCAACCCCTGCCTTTTTTTGTTTTCCATTTGCTTGGTAGGTCTTCCTCCATCCTTTTATTTTGAGCCTATGTGTGTCTCTGCATGTGAGATGGGTTTCCTGAATACAGCACACTGATGGGTCTTGACTCTTTATCCAATTTGCCAGTCTGTGTCTTTTAATTGGAGCATTTAGTCCATTTACATTTAAAGTTAATATTGTTATGTGTGAATTTGATCCTGTCATTATGATGTTAATTGGTTCTTTTGCTGGTTAGTCGATGCAGTTTCTTCCTAGTCTCGATGGTCTTTACATTTTGGCATGATTTTGCAGCGGCTGGTACTGGTTGTTCCTTTCCATGTTTAGTGCTTCCTTCAGGAGCTCTTGTAAGGCAGGTCTGGTGGTGACAAAATCTCTCAGCATTTGCTTGTCTGTAAAGTATTTTATTTCTCCTTCGCTTATGAAGCTTAGTTTGGCTGGATATGAAATTCTGGGTTGAAAATTCTTTTCTTTAAGAATGTTGAATATTGGCCCCCACTCTCTTCTGGCTTGTAGGGTTTCTGCCGAGAGATCCACTGTTAGTCTGATGGGCTTCCCTTTGAGGGTAACCTGACCTTTCTCTCTGGCTGCCCTTAACATTTTTTCCTTCATTTCAACTTTGGTGAATCTGACAATTATGTGTCTTGGAGTTGCTCTCCTAGACGAGTATCTTTGTGGCATTCTCTGTATTTCCTGAATCTGAACGTTGGCCTGCCTTGCTAGATTGGGGAAGTTCTCCTGGATAATATCCTGCAGAGTGTTTTCCAACTTGGTTCCATTCTCCCCATCACTTTCAGGTACACCAATCAGACGTAGATTTGGTCTTTTCACATAATCCCATATTTCTTGGAGGCTTTGCTCATTTCTTTTTATTCTTTTTTCTCTAAACTTCCCTTCTCGCTTCATTTCATTCATTTCATCTTCCATTGCTGATACCCTTTCTTCCAGTTGATCGCATCAGCTCCTGAGGCTTCTGCACTCTTCACGTAGTTCTCGAGCCTTGGTTTTCAGCTCCATCAGCTCCTTTAAGCACTTCTCTGTATTGGTTATTCTAGTTATACATTCTTCTAAATTTTTTTCAAAGTTTTCAACTTCTTTGCCTTTGGTTTGAATGTCCTCCTGTAGCTCGGAGTAATTTGATCGTCTGAAGCCTTCTTCTCTCAGCTCGTCGAAGTCATTCTCCATCCAGCTTTGTTCCATTGCTGGTGAGGAACTGCGTTCCTTTGGAGGAGGAGAGGCGCTCTGCTTTTTAGAGTTTCCAGTTTTTCTGTTCTGTTTTTTCCCCATCTTTGTGGTTTTATCTACTTTTGGTCTTTGATGATGGTGATGTACAGATGGGTTTTTGGTGTGGATGTCCTTTCTGTTTGTTAGTTTTCCTTCTAACAGACAGGACCCTCAACTGCAGGTCTGTTGGAGTACCCGGCAGTGTGAGGTGTCAGTGTGCCCTTGCTGGGGGGTGCCTCCCAGTTAGGCTGCTCGGGGGTCAGGGACCCACTTGAGGAGGCAGTCTGCCCGTTCTCAGATCTCCAGCTGTGTGCTGGGAGAACCACTGCTCTCTCTCTTTTTTTTTTTTTTTTTATTATTATACTTTAAGTTTTAGGGTACATGTGCACATTGTGCAGGTTAGTTACATATGTATACATGTGCCATGCTGGTGCGCTGCACCCACTAACTCGTCATCTAGCATTAGGTATATCTCCCAATGCTATCCCTCCCCCCTCCCCCCACCCCACCACAGTCCCCAGAGTTTGATATTCCCCTTCCTGTGTCCATGTGATCTCATTGTTCAATTCCCACCTATGAGTGAGAATATGCGGTGTTTGGTTTTTTGTTCTTGTGATAGTTTACTGAGAATGATGATTTCCAATTTCATCCATGTCCCTACAAAGGACATGAACTCATCATTTTTTATGGCTGCATAGTATTCCATGGTGTATATGTGCCACATTTTCTTAATCCAGTCTATCATTATTGGACATTTGGGTTGGTTCCAAGTCTTTGCTATTGTGAATAATGCCGCAATAAACATACGTGTGCATGTGTCTTTATAGCAGCATGATTTATAGTCCTTTGGGTATATACCCAGTAATGGGATGGCTGGGTCAAATGGTATTTCTAGTTCTAGATCCCTGAGGAATCGCCACACTGACTTCCACACTGCTCTCTTCAAACTGTCAGACAGGGACACAAGTCTGCAGAGGTTACTGCTGTCTTTTTGTTTGTCTGTGCCCTGCCCCCAGAGGTGGAGCCTACAGAGGCAGGCAGGCCTCCTTGAGCTGTGGTGGGCTCCACCCAGTTGGAGCTTCCCGGCTGCTTTGTTTACCTAATCAAGCCTGGGCAATGGCGGGCGCCCCTCCCCCAGCCTCGCTGCCGCCTTGCAGTTTGATCTCAGACAGCTGTGCTAGCAATCAGCGAGACTCCGTGGGTGTAGGACCCTCCGAGCCAGGTGCAGGATATAATCTCGTGGTGCGCCATTTTTCAAGCCCGTCGGAAAAGTGCAGTATTCGGCTGGGAGTGACCCGATTTTCCAGGTGCGTCTGTCACCCCTTTCTTTGACTAGGAAAGGGAACTCCCTGACCCCTTGCACTTCCCAAGTGAGGCAATGCCTTGCCCTGCTTCGGCTCGCGCACGGCGCATGCACCCACTGACCTGCACCCACTGTCTGGCACTCCCAAGTGAGATGAACCTGGTACCTCAGATGGAAATGCAGAAATCACCCGTCTTCTGCGTCGCTCACGCTGGGAGCTGTAGACTGGAGCTGTTCCTATTCGGCCATCTTGGCTCCTCTCGATCCCAAAGATTTTTTTTAAAAATGTTTCACATTTAGGTGCATGATACATTTCTAATTAATTTTCTCTAAGATGTGAGAATTTGGTTGAGGGGATTTTTTTTTCTTGGCCTTTTGGCTAAGATCAAGTGTAGAACTAGGTTGAGGTTTATTTTTTTCTGCATGTGGATATTTAATTGTTCCAATACCATGTGTTGGAAAGGCTGTTTTTCCTATTGAATTACTTTTGCATATTTGTTAAAAAATCAATTGGGCATATTTGTGTGTGTGTATTTCTATATTCTCTATTCTGTTTCATAGATCTATGTGTTTATCCCTCTGTTACTATTACACTGTCTTGGTTACTGTAGCTGTATAGAATGTCATAATATCTGTAGAGTGATTCCTCCCATTTTACTCTTTTTTAAAATTGTTTCTTTTAGCTATTCTAGGTCCTTTGGTTTTTCATATAAATTTTAGAATAACTTTGTCTGTACTATAAAAATCCTTACTGGAATTTTGATAGTCATTGCATTGAACCTATACTTTTCAATTTGGGGAGAATTGACATCTTTACTATGTTGAATCTTTTAGTGCATGATCATGGTTTGTCTCTCCATTTATTTAGGTCTTTGATTTCTCTTAGTAGCATTTTGTAATTTACAGGATACAAATGCTATACATGTTTAGAAAAAGATTATACTGAAGTGTTTCATTTTCTTTAGAGTAAGTGTAAAGTTATTGTGCTTCAAAATTTTAGTTTTTATATGCTTATTGTTAGTATATATGAATGTGATTATCTTTATATGTTTATGTTGCATCTGTGACCTTGTTGAATTAACTTATTAGTTCTGGAATTTTTAGGAGTAGATTCTTTAGGATTTTCTATTTAGACAATTATGCCATCTGCAAATAGGGATTGTTTTTCTTTTTCTTGTCAATCTGTCTATGTCCTATTTCCTTTTCTTGCTTTATTGTGCTTTTCAGCACAGCATTATGTGGCAAGAGTGAACATCCCTTCTTTGTTCCTAATCTTAGAGGAAAAGCATTCAGTCCTTCACCATCAAGTATGATTTAACTGTAACTCTTTATCAAATTGAGGACATTTTCCTCTGTTCCTAGTTTTCTGAGCACTTTAAAAAATCATGAATGCACCCTGGGCAACATGGTGAAACCCTGTCTCTACAAAAAATATATATATATATTAGCCACATGTGGTGGCACACACCTGTAGTCTCAGCTACTCTGGAGGCTGAGGCGGGAGGAATACCTGAGTCCAGGAGGTCGAGGTTGCAGTGAGCCCTGATCGTGCCATTGTACCCCAGTCAGGATGACAGAGGGAGGCCCTGTCTCAAAAAAATAAAATAAAATAAAAATCATCAATATGTAGAACTTTCAAATGTTAATTATTTTTTTTTCGGTACTTTGAAAGTGATGCTTGGTTGACATCTTGACTCTGTGTGAAGTTCTGAGAGTATGAGGGCACATCATTTCACTGGTCAGCTCTATCCCTGGGGTGGGCTGGGAAGACACAGATGAGGGTAGGACTTCTTGTTGGATGGGACTAAGGAAAAATGGAGATGAGAGATCTTAGGGTCCTGCCAAATGGACTCTGTTACCAAGTTACTCAACAAAAAACATGGTACTGTAAGGGTTATTAGTTTCCTGTTGTTGCTGTAACAAATTACCACAAACTTAGTGGCTTAAAACAACATAAATTCATTCTATTACAGTTCTGGTGGTCAAATGTATAAAATCATGGTGTTGGCAGGAATGTGTTCCTTCTGGAGTCTTCGGGGGTGAATCTGTTGCCTTGCCTTTTTCAGCTTCTAGAAGACACACATCTCTTGGCTTGTGGTCGTTCCTCCATCTTTAAAACACAACTCCACCCTCTGGTTCCATTGTCACATATCCTTTTTCTCTCTGACCTTAATTCTGTTGCCTCCCTCTTATGTGTACCCTTGTGACTACATTGGGCCCACCCAAAGAATCCAGGATTATCTCAACATCCTTAACTTAATCACGTCTGCAAAGTCTCTTTGCCATATATGGTAACATATTTATAGGTTCTCGGGAGTAGGACATGGGCATCTTTGGTGGGGTTGGTGGATGGGGGGATTATTTATTCTACCACACGGGGTGACTATGGGCATGATGAGGTATTTTAAAGAGCAAGGCTTTGGAGTTAGACAGACCGTGGTTTGACTTCCCACTCCAGCTTTAACAAGCTGTGTGACTTGCAGAGAATTATTTAATCTGGCTAAACCTTTGTTCATCTGCAAAACTGTAATCCCTTTGCTTGTCTGCAAAACTGTGGTGGAAATGACAGCTGTTTGTCAAAAATTTACACCACCTTCTATAGTATACAGTTGTGGCTAGGGAGCAACTTTTCCAGGCAGGCACCACATTTCTTAGTATCATTTGCCTCTAGGTAGGGCCCAAATGAGACTGGTTCTCACTCATCATATGTGGCTGGAAGTGATCACTGCTGGGCTAAAGTACCTATGAAGTAGGTGTGTATTCTTTATGCTCTCTTCTCCCATCTTTTGGCTCCATACTAACTCCCAGGTGACTTTGGAAGCCTAATGAGGAAGACGAAAAAGCGTTCATCAGCTTGTGTCTCTGAATAACTGTGTGAAGCAGAGTCCATTTTACCCCCTACTGTCAAAATGGACTCCTGCGTTAGGCTCTATGAGCTAGAAATACATTTCTATTGTGTTAAGCTACTGAAAACTTAGGCTTATTCATTTCAGCAGCTAGCAATACATCTGTCTTGCAGGGTATTATTATCCCCTGGGGCTATACAATGAAATCACGTGTGTAAAACCCATGTCACCATGATAAGAAACTAAGGGACTCAGAGATTGGAAAGCCGTCAACTCTTCTGCCTAGAGCAGTGGTTCTCAAACTTGAACATGCATCAGCATCCCCAAAGGGCTTGTTAAAACAGATGCTGGGCCCACCTCAGGAGTTTATGATTCTGGGTTGGGACTCCTGGTGTTACTGGAAAGGGGTCCTGATCCAGACCCTAAGAGAGGGTTCCTGGATGTTGTGCAAGAAAGAATTCGGGGCGAGTCCATAGAGTAAAGTGTAAGCAAGGTTATTAGAGAAGTAAAGAGACAAAAGAATGGCTACTTCATAGGCAGAGCAGTGGTATGGGCTGCTTGACTGAGTATACTTACGGTTATTTCTTGATTATATGCTAAACAAGGGGCAGATTATTCATGAGTTTTCTGGGAAAGGAACAGGGAATTCCTGGAACTGAGGGTTTCTCCACCTTTTAAACCATATAGGGTAATTTCTGGATGTTGCCATGGCATTTCAAAACTGTCATGGCACTGGTGGGAGGGTGTTTTAGCATGCTAATGCCTTTTAATTAGAGTATAATGAGCAGTGAGGACCACCAGACCTCACTTTTGTCACCATCTTGGTTTTGGTGGGTTTTAGCTGTCTTCTTCTTCTTCTTCTTCTTCTTCTTCTTCTTCTTCTTCTTCTTTTTCCTCTTCCTCTTCTTCTTCTTCCTCTTCCTCTTCTTCTTCTTCTTCCTCTTCCTCTTCTTCTTCCTCTTCCTCTTCGTCTTCCTCTTCCTCTTCTTCTTCTTTCTTCTTCCTGTTTTATTTAACTGAGATAATTTTATTTTATTTCATTTAAAAATTACAGGCTCAAGCCTGTAATCCCAGCACTTTGGGAGGCTGAGGCGGGTGGATCACCTGAGGTCAGGGGTTTGAGACCAGCCTGGCCAACATGGTGAAACCCCATCTCTACTAAAAATACAAAAATTAGCCAGGTGTAGTGGCGCGTGCCTGTAGTACCAGCTACTCAGGAAGCTGAGGCAGGAGAATCACTTGAACCAGGGAGGTGGAGGTTGCAGTGAGCAGGGATCGCACCACTGCACTCTAGCCTGGGCAATAAAGCAAGACTCCATCTCAAAACAAAAATAACTATTTTTAAAATTTAAATTTAAATTTTTAACTTTTATTTTAGGTTTGGGGGTACACGTGTAGGTTTGTTAGATAGGTAAACTCATATCACGGGGGTTTGTTGTACAGATTATTTCATCACCCAGGTATTAACCCAGTAGTTATTTTTTCTGATCCTCTCCCTCCTCCCACCTTCCACCCTCAAGTAGACCCCAGTGTGTGTTGTTCCCTTCTTTGTGACCATGTGTTCTCATCATTTAGCTCTCACTTGTACGTGAGAACATGCAGTATTTGCTTTTCTGTTTCTGCGTTAGTTTGCTAAGGATAATAGCCTCCAGCTCCATCCACGTTCCTGTCTTTATGGTAGAATGATTTATATTCCTCTTCTTTATGGCATCCTGTTTTATCAGCAGGATCTTTGTGACCTGTATCTTGTGCTGACTTCCTATGTCATCTTGTGACTAAGAATGCCTAACCTCTTGGGAATGCAGCCCAGCAGGTCTCAGCCTCATTTTACCCAGACCCTAATCAAGACGGAGTTGCTCTGGTTCAAACGCCTGTGACACTGGCACCCTGTATTATTTCGCTTTAGGCTTAGCTCTCTTGCTTGTCTTTTCTGCATGACTGTGACCTACATGTAGGCAGGCGCTAGTGTTAGACCTAGTCTAACTTGTTGGTAACTTCATTCCCAGAACCAGCATAGTACCTGGCAAATAGAAGACCCTCAACAATACTGGAGGAAAGAAAAAGGAACAAGTTTAACATCCTCAGCTTCAAGGGTTGAAATAGATACAGTAAGCTTCAGTTAAAGGGTTTAAAGATTTCCTCATTCCTAAATAGGCTTGCTTGGGGTTCTTTGCTTCTCCACCACCCTGTTAAGATGAGAAGTTGCAGTGGTAATTTGTTACCTGTTAACTTTCGCTGGTATCTCTTGGAAGAGCTTCTGGGATTGATCAAATAGCTTGCATCCATTCTATCTAGCCAAATTTATTTTGCTTTCGCATTCTGAGGCTTCAGTTGATCATGCAGGAGGATTTCATTTCAGAGAGCTGCTGCCCATTTGAGAAAGTACATGAAATAGATTTTCTCTCAGCGGGGCTTCCCTGCAGAATATAAAGCAAGGCATTCGCGGCAATCAACCCTCAGTTCTCCAGGGCTGGCCCCACATGGAGGCTGAGGAGGTAGCCTTCTTCTGGAGTGAGAGGAGGTCAGGGAGGGGCCGCGGCCTCGGAAGTAGCTATTAAAAAGCAAATGTTATCTAGAAAAGAGGGAGAGGGGTTCCAAAGAGACAAATTGTGTGTACTTGGCAATTTTGCCTGTGGCAGACTCTGAACTCCGTCTCTCTGTGAAGTGAAAAGTTTGGCATTAGCAATTCCAAAGAGTCGTTCCGATTTCAGCAGCTGAAAGTGGACTGGGGGCAGGAGGGTTGGCAGTGGACGCCGCGGGAGTTGCTGTCAGAGTTCCCGGGCAGCCTGCATGCTTTCATCCAGGCTGGTGGCCGCGGGAACAGTGTGGGAATGCCAGCAGCAATGGGGAGGCACCAGGGAGGAGGGCGGGAGGCTGCTGCTGTCCCGGCAATGAACAGCGGCCCGCCCCCCACCCCCCGCAACCACGAACTCTGACAAGGCAGAGGGGGCCTTCCTAGATCACCACCCACTTGGGTTGCATTTAGAGGCCCGAGCTATGTCTGATTTCAATTTCTTGGGCTAATTTATACCCCACTATAAACAAACTCTTGTAAAAGTTGAAAACCAGCAAGGATAAAGAAGCTGTATTTTCATTATAGTTGTTTTTCTTCTGATGGGTTTCTGAAGTGAGTTTTCCAATAGCAGAGACCCCAAATTTTTGGTCTCTGGAGATCTGGAAGGTGCTATATTGGGGAGGAGGTGAGGGGGGCAATTCAGCAAGAGCTGGTGCTTGGCTCTGTGCTGGGGTCTTTCACTAGCATTGAATCAGGGGAAGGGGGAAGTTTTGCCCCTTTTCCCCAGGGCCTTAAAGTTTAACAGAAATTCACAGAATGGTGCAATGTGGGAAAATGTAAACATGTTTATAAAAGTTGTCTGTGTGGCCAGGCTAAGTCTCAAACTCCAGTCAGTTGCTACCTAAATCTCTTTGTTAAGCTGATGTTTCCAGATCAAGCTATTTTGTAATTCTAGCTTTTTATTTTACTTTGGGCATTTGGGGTGATTTGGTGTTTTAAGTGTTAATTTTCTGAAAGCTCCATTTTCTCCACTTCAAATTGTTGCTAACTTGGGATCCAGTATGATATTTATTAACCTCAAGTAAACTGCTAAGAGGAGCCTGATCCGGGATTGTCTTCATCCTTTTGTGTTTTGTTTTTATTTTCTAATTTTCATTTCAGAACTTTCAGAATTGGGTTCCCACCTTTTCAGTGCTAGATCTGCCAATGGTTTAGTTCATTTGTAAGTTCAGTTCTTTATGTCACCATCTAGTGTTCACTGATGTCTTGTAATTGCGGGGGATTTGTGTCTCAAAAGCTTAAAATGAGTTGGCTGTGCTTTAATTCCAAGTTCTTTCTTTCAGACATGGTAGTAAAAATGAGAGGTTACTAAGTAAACATTACTTTTAACATATATATGTAAGTGGATTCTGTGTTTATGATTGCTGCGGGATTACCTTTAAATGTTCTCTTTCAGTCTCTAGTCAAAAGTAGTTTATAAATAGTTGCTGTGGATTTGGCTCCTTAAAAATATTCCAGTAGAAACAGATTATTTTTAATTCTAAAGTTTATGCCAGTAGCAATTTGCCACAGGAATAGATTCTTATGGGGGCGCTGAATGCACATTTGAGTTCACACAAAATCTATGAATAAGTTAGAAAAGTTGGCTGGGTGCACTGGCTCATGCCTGTAATCCAAGCCCCTTAGGAGGCTGAGGTGGGAGAATTGCTTGAGAGAGGGAGTTTGTGGCTGCGGTGAGCTAAGATCGCATCACTGCACTCCAGCCTGGGTGACAGAGTGAGACAATGCCTATTTAAAAAAAAAAAGATAGGGAAGTCGAGGGGCAGTGAGTGTCTGTTCTGCCTCTGGCTCTTTTCTCCCACCCAGTATACCCATCACTCACTTGTAGATAAAGACAAATCAAAAGCTGTTTGCAGTCCTTTTTCGGGGCCTTTTTCACTTGTTTCCGAGTTGCCAGATCTGAAGCTTAAAGCTGGTCCTGGCCCTTCCTGGAGCTTCACCCCTGATTCTGACTACCCATGCCCAGCCGGCTGTAGAAGGAAGCTGAGCCTGAGTCTGGCCCCTCATTTAGGGGTTAGTCACTTGGGTAGTGCCTCAATTCGTGCAGAAGAAGGCTGTTATGGACCAAGTTGTGTTCCCTCCCTCTCCAAATCCATGTGCTGATGCCCTAACCCCGAATGTGACTGCATTTGGAGATAGTGCTTTTGAGGAGGTGATGGAAGTTAAACAAGGTCATAAGGGTGGGGCCATTATGACTGGTGTCCTTATAAGAAAAGGAAGAGACACCAGAGCTCTCTCTCCACTTTCCTCTATGCACAGAGGAAAGGCCATGTGAGCGCACAAGAAGGCGGTCGTCTATAAGACAGGAAGAGAGCTCTCATCAGAAACTGAATTGCTGGCACTTTAATCATGGATTTCTACTCTCCAGAACTGTGAGAAAATTAGTGTCTGTTGTTTAAGCCAATATGGTCTATAGTATTTTGTTATGGCAGCCTGTGCTGACTAATACAGCTGCATAGACCCTTTTCCCAAAAGAATAGGCTGCCGGGGAATTTCTGGTTAGGAAATAGCAGTCACAAGGGCCTAGGCTATTGGAATGCAGACCCTTATTGCTATGGCCACAGCCCAAGGGAGTGTCAAGAAAACCCATTTGTTGGGCCTGAACAGCCAGGGAGAGGTCTAGGCCACCTGTGGTTCAGAGAGATGGACTCAGGGCCATCCTAAGGAGATATATGACCTTACTGTAAGATTTCAGGGCAAGTGTAAAGAACTATTATATTTGATGATAGAGAAAAACTGTGGAAAATAGGATATATTTATATAGTAACTGCTTCCAGCTAGGGATGTTTGAAAAGAGTGTCTAATGTATTTTTAAGGATGTTAATGTCAGAGGCGTTTGAACCAGAGCATCTCCATCTTGAATAGGGGCTGGGTAAAATGAGGCTGATACCTACTGGGCTGCATTCCCAGACAGTTAAGCCCTTCTAAGTCACAGGATGAGATAGGAGTTTGGCACAAAACACAAGTCATAAAGACCTTGCTGATAAAACAGGTTGCAGTAAAGAAGCTGGCTCAAACCCATCAAAATCAAGATGACAACGAGAGTGTCCTCTGGTCGTCCTCACTGCTACAGGAAGTTACTCTATATGGTCTAAAAAGAGGAGACATGAATAATCCACTCCTCGTTTAGCATATCATCAAGAAATAACCATAAAAATGGGCAACCAGCAGACCTCAGGGCTGCTCTGTCTATGGAGTAGCCATTCTTTATTCCTTTACTTTCCTAATAAACTTGCTTTCACTTTACTCTATGAACTCATCCGGAATTCTTTCTTGCATGAGATCCAAGAACCCTCTCTTGGGGTCCGGATCGGGACCCCTTCCTGGTAACATTAACTTTTGGCTGGCTGGAATATTTCATTACAAAAGTATGTTCTTGGACCTTGCTACTCAAGGGAAGATCCGTGAGCAGCATTGGCGCCCTCTGGAAGCTTGTTAGAAAATGCAGGGTCCCAGACCCTGTACCTGCCCTACTGACTCAGAATCTGCATTTTTAATAAATTCCCCAGGTGGTTTCTATGCACATTAAAGTCTGAACATCAGGTGGTGCTGATCTCCATTACAGGTCACTAGTTTTGTTCTACCTGGCAGGATTCTGTAAGTAAATGAAGTGGCGTTGCCAGATGTAAGGGAGAGGCAGTAGAGCTGAGTGACAGTTGCTGGTACTGTGCAGTTGTCCCTTCGTGGGCCTTGTTTATAGTGGGGCTTCAAATGGTCAAAACTGAGAAAGGAGTCATGGGCCTGGAAACAGGAAATGGCTAAGGTCAGGCACGAGATGCTAGAAAGACAGTAAGGCAAAGCTAAGTCATCGGACTCTAGGTAAGCACAAATGAGGAGCTTTGAATGTGAGAAACAAGGTTTTTGGGACAAATCCAGAATCAACATTTGCCATAAGCAGAGAGAGTAGAAAGGGAATTGATAAGGTTATGTTGGTAAATATTGGTGGACAGTTTTTGTTTACATGGATTCCCTTTTGAAGGCTCAGGGTTCTGAAAGGTCTCTGATGGCCTTAAAGGCACAGAAGTCTGAACCTGATTGAGTCATTCTATTAAACAAGGTGGGTGTAGGACCAGAGAATCTGGGTTTGATGTGCCAAGGTTGATGCCAGGTCGAAAAACCAGGAGAAGGGTGAGCTTGGTGGAGTTGGGTAGAAACAGAGGCATGAAAACAGGAGGTCACACAGCGTTGAAAACAAGGCAAAGGAAGATAGGCCAAAAGCCTTGCATGTGGGGCTCACTGAACCCCAGTCTAGCGTGAGCAGGGCCAAAGGCAGGAAGAAATACTGCCTGCATCTGGAAGAAATCTGCTTGCCATCACTGGGTTCAGGAAACCCAGTGTCGGAGACAATTAGAGGAAGCTACAGAAGTTACAGGGGAGCCCAGAAGCAAATGGACAAAAGCCCGAGTTATTGGCCTACCTGCATCAAAGGCCCTACACCCTCAAAGTGCCAGAAGGTACCAAATTCCTGGGAGGGAATAAAACTTCATGGGTACTGAAATTAGAAAGATAATTATGCACTAGGGATGACATCAATGTCACTCCTGGTCACACTGTTTTTCTTCTCCATTTCTGAAAGCTACATAGCATATCACCTTGCTACTGAAAGAATGGTTGAGGACCAGCAACACCAGCATCATCTGGTTGTCAGTAGTGCAAAATCTCAGGTCCCACCCCAGACCTAGTGCATCATAATCTGCATTTTTAACTGGAACCTTGGGTTATGGTTATTCCTTTGCACTTTAAATTTAGAGAAGTACCAGCTTATTGCTTAGCACACAGAGATCCTGGAGATCTGAATTTGAAATCTGCTCTGCCAACAATTTCCTGTTTATGGAACTCTAAGTCTATTACCTGGCTCTAGAGAGTGACTTATTTTCTTATAGGGCAGTGGTTCTTTACTTTGGCTGCTCCTTCTTAAAATACAGATGACCAAACCCCACCTTGGATCAATTCAATCAGTTCAGTTGATCTGGAGTGGGGCCCAGGCATCAGCATTTTTAAATGCTCCTCAAGTGATTCCAATGTACAGCCTGTTGAAAACCTGGGATCTAGAGTAAGAGGGAAGAGAAGGCAGCAGAGGGGTATCTCCGTTGAAAGGGGGAAGTGAGAGTTCCAGAGACCTCAAAGTGGCCAGCAGGAAAAGGATCCTGCATCTTCAGGATTAGGAGTTCAGTGGAGAGGGCTCATTGCTAAGCATTCCTCAAATGTGAATGCCCCCCAGCAACCCACTGACCAAGTGTCCTGGGCTCTTGTCCTCAAAATGGCAGGTTGTGGTTGTTGGTGACAATGAGGCGTGAAGGGGAAGCCTTTACTCCAAAGCAAGGGGAACCTGATTAGAATCAGTTGGAAGCCCACCACCACTACTGTCATAAAAGATTTGGGAGAGACATCATCAAGATGGCTGAGTAGGGGTGCCCAACATTCACCCTTTCCACAAAGTAGGACGAAAAGAACAAGTAGATAATCACATATGGAATAGAGCATCTAGGGGAGAACAATGGAATTCAACAAGGAAATGACAAAGACCCTCTGAGGCATGGAAACTTGGGATGGCAGCATAGAGAGGAAAGTGAAGCACCTGGCTAGCATCTGCTCTGAGCCAAGAGGGACTCCCCATTGCAGGGAAAAAGTAAGTGGGAGATCTCCAGTAGTCCACATTCCCTCCACATACACCTGCAATCCCAGCTTTAGGAGAGCCCCACAGTCCTCACAGGCCCTGAGCCCAGTGTAGGGGCTGCCTGGAGTCCATGTGGCTGCATTACTCTAGAAAGGGAATTCACACTGGGGCCCCTCCCCACCCCACTCCCCAGGACCCAGGCTGCTGTAAGCACAATGCCATTTTGAGGATGGAGTCACTGCTGGAGTGCTTGGGGTCCCAATAGCTCCTGCATCTTCATATCCCTGGAGCCACAATGTCATCCTAACACACTCACACAAAGAAATTGAAAAGGACACAAAAAATGGAAATACACTCCATGTTCATGGATTGGAAGAATGAATATCGTCAAAACAATCATACTGCCCAAAATGATCTACAGATTCAATGTAATCTCTATCAAAATACTGAGGTCGTTTTTCACAGAAATAGAAAAAACATCTTAAAATTTGTATAGAACTACAAAAGACCCTGATTACCCAAAGCAACCCTGAGCAAAAAGAAGAAAGCTGGAGGCATCACACTGCCTGACTTCAAAATATACTACAAAGCTATAGTAACCAAAACATCATGGTATAAAAACAGATATAGACCCATGGAACAGTATAGAGAGTCCCGAAATAAATCCCCCATATACAGCCAACTGATTTTCAATAAAGGCACCAAGAACATATGTCGGGGAAAGGACAGTCTCTTCAATAAGTAGTGCTGGGAAAACTGGATATTCATATACAGAAGAATGAAACTAGGACCCTATCTCTAACCATATGCAAAAATCAATTCAAAATAGACTAAAGACTTAAATGTAAGTCCCAAAACTATAAAACTACTAGAAGAAAACATAGGGGAAATGCTTCAGGACATTGGTCTGGGCAAAGATTTTTATGGCTAAGACTTTAAAAGCACAGGCAGCAAAAGCAAAAATAGGCAAATAGGATTATATCAAACTAAAAAGTTTCTGTACAGCAAAGAAAACAACAGAGTGAAGAGACAACTCCTTGAATGGGAGAAAATATTTGCAAGATATTCATCTGACAAGGAATTAATATCCAGAATATGCAAGGAGCTAAAACAATTCAACAGTGGAAAAACAAATAATGCAATTTAAAAATGGGCAAATGATCTGAATAGATATTTCTCAAAAGAAGACATACAAATGGCCAACAAGTATATGAAAAAATGCTCAGTATCACTAATTTTTATGGAAATGTAAATCAAAATCACAATGAGATACTATGTCACCCCAGTTAGAATGGCTACTATCAAAGACAAAAAATAACAAATACCAGCAAAGATGTAGAGAAAAGAGAACTCTTATATACTATCGGTGGGGATGCGATGATGTGACTGGATTAGGATAGTGGCCAAGGAGATCTGGATCATGGAAAGGTCAGGGACTTGTCCAAATCCAGGCTCTACCTTACCTCCCTCTTCCCTGCAGATTAGGTGAACCCCAGGGGATGGCTCAGCCCATCAAGGCCAGAAGCTTCTTAAGGGCCTGTCTATCCATGCTCTATGGCTGAGTGGCAGGTTAGCCTTACAGCTTGCCATCTAGACTTGACCTGGTGTCCTTTGTCTGGTTTTTGGCCTAGTTTCCTCTCACAGTATGCTGAATCCTGCTCAGGATTTCTGCTGCCTCTTAGGACTGGAGCTCTACTTTGTTTGTATTTGTCTTCCCAGTTTCTTCACTCCCTTCCCTGGCATGGCACCCTATTTAGATCAAATAAAGAAATATATGTACAGAAACTGCAAATTGTCCCCCAATAGTCACTCTCCCTTTCTTCTGAAACCATAAAGCTCCTGATTTTTAGTTAGGTATTCTGTGTCTTAGTCCATTTTGTTCTGCTATAGCAGAATACTCAAGACTGGATAATTTATAATAAATAGAAGTTTATTTGGCTCATGGTTTTGGAGGCTGGGAAATCCAAGAGTCATGGTGTCAGCAACTGGTGAGGGCCTTTGTGCTGTCATCCCATGGTGGAAACTGGAAGGGCAGAGTGGGAGAGTGAAAGAATGGGAGGGGGCCACATTCACTTCTCTAACAAACCCACTTTTGTGATGACTAACTCATTCCCAAGATAATGACATTAATCCATTATTAATCACCTCTTATAGTTCCCACCTCTCCACATTGTTGCATTGGAGATTAAGTTTCCAACAAATGAACTTTGGAAGACATATTCTAATAGCATTCCATGACACTAGGTGTGGCCATATAACTAAGTTCCGGCCTATGGGATATGAGTAAAAAAGATGTGTCCTTCTTCCCACTTGCAGGGATGTGGGCCTAGGGAGGAGTCACCAAAGAGATGAAGCCTAGGCCCTTGATGACTTCATTAAGTGGAGCCATCACACCAATTTGGACTTTTATGTGAGTCAGAAATAAACATCTGTCTTGTTTAGGCCACTGTCCTTTGGACCCTGTTTTGGATGCTACTGAAGTCATTTCTTCCCCAATAGGGTTGTAGTCATGTTATAATCTTTTCTGAATGCCTATATGTGTTAGACACTTCTACAAGTTTGAGATCACAACGCACTAAAGTCCTGAGGTAGACTAATCACCCCATATTTATCGATGATGACTTAGTCTCAAGTGTCAATGAAAGGATCTGAGATTTCACCAAAGTCTGTGTGACCCCAAATCCGTGACCTTTCTGCACTAAGCCTCATAGCAGGTGATACAAATTCAGGTGTTTTTAATTTTATTAAATATATAACAGTGAGTAGAAGCCAAATGGAAATTTGGATTTGCAAAAGGAAATCTGGGCTCTAAGAAGGCAACTAGAGCAATGTATGTCAAGCTTGAATGTGCAAATGAATCTTCTAGGGATGATCCGTTCCTACCCAAAAACACAGGAGGAAAAGCAAAGAATGTGAAAGCCCAATCTCTTTAGCTCCTGGAATTGGCCTGAGCAGCCAATAGCTAATAATAAACCCTTGTGTTCTAATATTAGTATAACTTTACAGAATCTCCTGGGATGAAGTTAGTCTGAGTGGATACGTGTCAAGCAGGGGCTCTCAAATTGTGGTCCCTGAACCAGCAGCAACAGCATCACTGGGAACTTACTGAAATTGCTGATTATCAGGCTCCACCCCCGACCCACTGAATCAGAAACTCTAGGGTTGAGGTGGAGGGGTCTTGGGATTTCTCCAGGGGATTCTGATGTGTGCTGAAATTTAAGAAACACTGATGTGGAAGAAAAAGCTTGGGAAGAGGCAATTAACAACATAATGGAATAAAAGCCTTCAGCTGGAAATTGGAAAATCTACAGTCCAGTCCTAGCTGTCTCCTTGTTCATAAAATGGAGATGAGAGCACTGACTTCACTAAGTAATTTGCAGAATTAAACACAATGCTGTTTTTGAGAGGCAACATAACAGTGGTTAAGAGCACAGATTCTAGAGAACAGTCTGGCTTCAAATACTGGCTCTCAGTTATTAGATGGACAAATCACTCCTTTGTTATCTGTTAAAGTGAGGGGTAATAACAGCATACGTATCTCGTATGGTTGCAAGGGTGAAATGAGCTAACAACGTTTGTAAAGCACTTAGAAGAGTGTCAGGCAACAAATGCCATATAAGTGTTCGTTAAATTATATATCTATGTGCCCCTATCTATTTATTTATCTATCATCTATCTATCTATCTATCTATCTATCCATCTATCTATCTAATCTATCTGTCTACCTATCATGCTTGGTACATGCAGTGACTATTCAGAAAGTATCTTTTATTTGAGAAAGAAAATGGAGCAAACAGGGATGAATAAGAAGAGGTTGTTAACTGCCAGAGGTCTAGAGAACACCCCCCTTCCCACAGGAACCCCTATCCCCACTCCCAAGGGGCCTCTCCCAGTGCAACCTGGAGGTGTGTAAGAATTTTCTGTCTGCCATGGTGTGATTCAGCATTTGGTGGAAATTGTCTCCTGGAGGAACTGGCATCTCTGCAAAAGGTCCATTCAGACTTAAGAATGTAGAAACCTGGCCAGTGCAGCTGAAGGTAGCTCTGCCATTTCTCCAGGGGACTTAGTGGATTCTGGGGACCTCATGGGGGTTAAGATCACAAGGGACTCCCATCAGAGGAGCTGGAGGAATGAGGGGCTGGTGCTGTATAAAATGCAGCTCTGTTAAAATTTCTATTTTTTTTAAAACAATTGTATTGAGGCATATTTTACACACAAAAATCACCCATTTTAAGAGCACAACTTAGTGATTTAAAAAACATTTACCAAGTTGTGCAACCATCATTATAATCCAGTTTTAGACCATTTCCAGCACCCACAGAAGATCTCTCTTGCCTGTTTACAATTTAACCTATTTTCCCACTCCCAGCCTGAGGCAATCACCAATCTACTTTCTGTCTCTGTAGATTTGCCTATTCTGGACGTTTAATAGAAATGGAGTCATACAATATGTGGTCTTTTGGATCTGGCTTCTTTCACTCAGCATAATGTTATTTCTGAAATTCATTCATGTTCTCTAGCATGTATCATTTTATTCCCTCCTATTATTGAATAGCTTTCTGTTGTTACAGCTGTACCACATTTTGTCTATCCATTCACCAGTTGGATATTTGGGTTGTTTCCACACTTTTGGCTATCGTGAATAATGGTGCTATGAACATTTACATGCAAATCTTTGTGTGGACATATGTTTTCATTTCTCTTGGGTAGATTCCTAGGAGAGGAATTGCTGGGTCATAAGGTAAATTTAGGTTTCAAGTTTAAATAAACTAATGAACTGTTTTCCATTTCACATTCTCACCAGTAACATATGAGGGTTCCAGTTTCTCCATATTCTCACCAACATTTGTCATTGTCTTTTTTTTTAAATTATAGCCATTTTAGTGGGATGTGAAATACTATCTCATTGTGGTGTCAATATGCATTTTCCTGATGACTAATGATGTTGAGCATCTTTTGAAATGTGCTTATTTGCCATTCATATATCTTCTTTGCTGAAATGTCTACCCAAATATATAAAATTTTGGGTTTAATAGTAGATATCATGTGGCCACCACCTTATTCTGCCCTTGGGTACTCAGGCAGGAGGACTATCTCCAAGGTGAGCTGGAGTCCCTGAGACTGGCGGTAGACCAGGGTTTCCAGGAGGCTAACACACTCCTGCATCGGCCACTTTCAACCTTTTCACCTGAGGATTAAGGAGCAATTCTATAAACTCCTGAACTAGAGAAAAGGTGCATTCTTTAAAATACATGCTTGATTTGTTTTTTTTCTGTGAATTATATTTTTCCTTTTCCTATTTTAAAGAAAGTTAATCTTCTGTAAAAAACAATCACCAAGCTAAGGTTGGATTTATTTAGCTGTTATTAAGATACGTGTGTATTTTAGAAAATGGAGATTTCTGTTGTTTTTAAATTTATGCCATTGTTTTCCTTTATTTTCATTTGTGTGAGTCTGATTAACAAATGATGCCACTAAGAAGGACCCTACCACTATCTTGGATGAGGAATATAGATGGCATGTAGTGAGTAAAAATAAATTTCTGACTACCAAGTAGCAGTAGATCATTAGTGGGATGGCACATTGAGCTAATGGCATTAGAGATAATGGAGAAGGGGGTGAGGAATGGCAGCCAACATGTTTCCTAGAGCTTCAAAGTATGGCCCTGATAGGCTCGGCCGGAAAGGCTGTATTACTGAAAAGCCCAAACCACTCCCTAGTGCTTGTGGAGAATCACCACAGAGTTTACATCTGAGCTGGACCCTAAGGTCTGATGGCTAGCCCTTCCAGAATGGCCAGTGGCATATTCTAGCAATATTTCTGTGAAATCTGGCCAACTCAGGCGTAGGGGAGGGACCATTCTTGTGGTAGGGGGAGGGATCATGATTCCAAGAGCTACTGCTACCAGGAGGATGCTACTGCTACCATTGTTGTTATTTTTTATGTTGTTGCTGTTGTTTTGTTTTCTTCTTCTTCTTTTTTGAGACATAGTCTCACTCTGTCACCCAGGCTGGAGTGCAGTAGTGCGATCACAGCTCACTGCAGCCTTGACCTCCCTGGGCTCAGGTGATCCTCCCCCCTCAGCCTCCCAAGTACCTGAGACCATGAGGTTTCAACAAGGTTTCACCATGTTGCCTAGGCTAGTCTCGAATTCCTGGGCTCAAGTGATCTGCCAGCCTCAGCCTCCCAAAGTGCTGGGATTATAGGCATGTGCCACTGGGCCCAGCCACCATTGTTTTTTTGTGTTAAAACTATCTTCAGTTTAACCAATGATGGCCACTGGTCAGCAGAAAGACACAGGAAGGATGACATAGAAATAGACTGAGGGGTGCTATAGGCCAGATTTCCTCTTTATTCCATCCATCTTGCCCTAAAGGTGTCAATGGATATCCTTCAATGGAACACAAAGGACTGGACCCCAGCCACAAGGGCTATACACATAACTTGGTTTATTTATTTAAAAAATAAACATGGTAATAATAATTATGTAGTAGAATTGATGTGAGATAAAATGTATGCATTGTGCCAGAAGAAAGTAGGCACTCAGTAAACAGGCTGTTATTATGCTGTGCTGACATGTGTTGAGTGTTTAACTTGTAAGCCACAAAGAGCACATAGTTGCAGATTTTCCATCCTATTGATTAATTCGTTGATTGAGGCATTTCCTCAACCCACATTTAAAAATGTCTACTTTGTAGCAACAATATTTCTGGGTGCAGAGAATGCAAAGATGCATGAAACAGTGTCTCTATCCTCAAGTTGTTAAAAATTAGTTGGGAAGTTAATTCTAGAAGACTGTGTCAATGACTCTGACAGACGGTTGAAAAAAGTACCATTGGGGGACAGAAAAGGAAGTGATTCATTGTACCTGGGGACAAGGAGGGAGCAAGAGTCATGGAAGATAGTCCAAAAAATGTGATATTTGAGCTGGGCTTTGAAGGATAGATAGGAGTTCACTAGGTAGCGATGGCAGGGAGAATATTTTTAGTAGATGAAATAGGAAATAGCATGGACCTAGTCACATGAGTATGTATTTGGATAACTTTAAATATCCAACTATTATAGAGTGGGCATAGGTTTGGGTGGTAGCAGGGTTGGGAGGGTATGAACTGGAAATATATTTCGGGGTGAGATTTCACAAGGCCCTAAATGGCATTTTAAGGACTTTAAGCTAAACACTGCAGGTAAAAAGAAAACAGAATGGCTTAGGAGTGGCATAACTATTTTCCCAAATTCATAATTTTTTTTTTCAACTTGCTGGGCACAAGTCAGCTACTAAACATATCCCAGTTGTCCAATCTCTTTAGGAAAAAATGACTTATAGAAGGAGAAATCCAAAATTTAATAGGAAACATGGTAGATCACCTGACCTCTGGCCAATGATAAAAACAAAATCCCATTACAATAAACACCATTATAAAGACTGCTTACTACAAAGCTATTTCTAGGCAGATGGCTCAGAAACACCATACTCTTTTTATCTAGTCAAAATAACTTATGTACGATGGATAACCCAGTGCAATAAATTCTTTGTTCCCTGTGCATATAACGATCTCTTTCTATAGGGAAGGTAACTGCTGTTACACCACAGGCAGGAAGAGGAGGCTGAGTTGAACTGTAGCTGAACTCCATTTAATTTTTCTCTGTAGCTATCAATCCCCAACTATTCCTCAACTCCCTTTACCATCTCCTCCACAAAAATTCCAATCCCTTCATCCAGAAAAGCTCATTGAGACTCCCAATCCACCCACCTAACTTCTCAAACAAAACACTTTAACCCCGAATATCTGGAGCTCAAAAAAGGAAACCCTATTGCTCGACAAATATGGTGGATTCTGGGCATCTGAAGATTCAACAACTACCATTCCAACTCTTTGTGAGTGACCCTGACAGTCATTTCTATTTTTGGTGGGGCATGAATTTCAGATACCACAGCAAGCCTCTTACTAAGGGAAGTCCAGCCGACTGCTAGCATTTTTTTTCTCAAGGTGGCTTTGTTTTCTTTGCTTGTCACATACATGTTCTTGCTCAGGAAGTTATATTTTGCTGCATTTGATGAAGGATGCTATGTTCCAGGGAAATTAACCAATTTGGAAATTCAAGAAGGTCTGATGGTTAAATACCTTAGGAATGTTAAAGACCTATTCTGCTTCTTAACACTTGCCAATAGTGAGTAGGCATATGGTCCTTATCAGTGTGTGTATTAGTCCATTTTCATACTGCTATGAAGAAATACCCAAGACTGGGTAATTTATAAAGAAAAAGAGGTTTAATAGATTCACAGTTCCACATAGCTGGGGAAGCCTCACAATCATGGCAGAAGGTGAAGGAAGAGCAAAGGCACGTCTTACATGGTGGCAGTGTGTCCGGAATTGGTGGGTTCTTGGTCTCACTGACTTCAAGAATGAAGCCGCGGACCCTCGTGGTGAGTGTTACAGCTCTTAAGGTGGCGCGTCTGGAGTCTGCCCCTTCTGATGTTCAGATGTGTTCGGAGTTTCTTCCTTCTGGTGGGTTCGTGGTCTCGCTGGCTCAGGAGTGAAGCTGCAGACCTTCACGGTGAGTGTTACAGCTCTTAAGGCAGTGCGTCTGGAGTTGTTCGTTCCTCCCGGTGGGCTCATGGTCTCGCTGGGCTCAGGAGTGAAGCTGCAGATCTTTGCCGTGAGTGTTACAACTCATAAAAGCAGCGTGGACCCAAAGAGTGAGCAGTAGCAAGATTTATTGCAAAGAGTGAAAGAACAAAGCTTCCACAGTGTGGAAGGGGACCCAAGTGGGTTGCCAATGCTGGCTCGGGCAGCCTGCTTTTATTCTCTTATCTGGCCCCACCCACATCCTGCTGATTGGTAGAGCCGAGTGGCCTGTTTTGTCATGGCACTGATTGGTGCATTTACAATCCCAGAGCTAGATACAAAGGTTCTCCATGTCCCCAACAGATTAGCGAGATACAGAGTTTCGACACACAGGTTCTCCAAGGCCCCACCAGAGCAGCTAGATACAGAGTGTCGACCGGTGCACTCACAAACCTTGAGCTAAACACAGGGTGCTGATTGGTGTGTTTACAAACCTTGAGCTAGATACAGAGTGCCGATTGGTGTATTTACAATCCTTGAGCTAGAGGTAAAGACTCTCCACGTCCTCACCAGAGCAGCTAGATACAGAGTGTCGATTGGTGCCCTCACAAACCTTGAGCTAAACACAGGGTGCTGATTGGTGTATTTACAATCCCTGAGCTAGATATAAAGACTCTCCACGTCCCCACCAGACTCAGGAGCCCAGCTGGCTTCACCTAGTGGATCCCGCACCGGGGCTGCAGGTGGAGCTGCCTGCCAGTCCTGCGCCGTGCGCTCGCATTCCTCAGCCATTGGGTGGTTGATGGGACTGGGCGCCGTGGAGCAGGGGGTGGTGCTCGTCGGGGAGGCTCGGGCCGCACAGGAGCCCATGGAGTGGGTGGGAGGCTCAGGCATGGCGGGCTGCAGGTCCCGAGCCCTGCCCCGTGGGAAGGCAGCTAAGGCCCGGCGAGAAATCGAGCACAGCGCCGGTGGGCCAGCACTGCTGGGGGACTCAGTACACCCTCCGCAGCCACTGGCCCGGGTGCTAAGTCCCCCATTGCCTGGGGCCAGCAGGGCTGGCTGGCTGCTCCGAGTGCGGTGCCCGCCAAGCCCACGCCCACCCGGAACTCCAGCTGGCCCGCAAGCGCCACACGCAGCCCCGGTTCCCGCTCGTGCCTCTCCCTCCACACCTCCCTGCAAGCTGAGGGAGTGGGCTCCGGCCTTGGCCAGCCCAGAAAGGGGCTCCCACAGTGCAGTGGGGGGCTGAAGGGCTCCTCAAATGCCACCAAAGTGGGAGCCCAGGCAGGGGAGTTGCCCAGAGCAAGCGAGGGCTCTGAGGACTGCCATCACGCTGTCACCTCTCAGCAGGAAAGTTCGTGTGCAGGGGAACTGCCCTTTACAAAACCGTAAGATCTCATGAGATGTATTCACTAACACAAGAACAGAACGGGAAAAACTCACCCCCATGATTCAATTACCTCCCACCAGGTCCCTCCCACAACACGTGGGGGTTATGGGAGCTAAAATGTAAGATGAGATTTGGGTGGGGTCAGTGTGTGTTTTTTTAATCCTTATTTTTGAAAATAAAATTTCAAACTCATAGAAAAATGGCAGGAACAGTATCATGAACTTCCATAAGCTTTCACCTAGATGTACCAATTAACATTTTTCAGAAGATAAGACAATTATGAGTCAAAGTAATAAGTGAGACAGGGTATTGGTTAGTCTAACAGACTCCTGAATCTCACTCTATGTGTATGCACATTGTTGTGTATTATTATTATTATTATTTACAGAACCATTTGAGGTTAACTTGCAGACATCATGACTTTTTACCTCTAAATATTTCAGTATGTAATGGCATACTTTTACAAACCCACAGTGCAATTATCCAATTCTGGAAATTGAGCATTGATACACTACCATTAACTAGTAGCACATCCATATTGAAATTTTGCTGATTGTTTCAATACTATCCTTTAGAGCAATGAAAAAACTATCCATGTCCCAACCTAGGATAAAGCATTGCATTCAGTTGTAATGTTTTTAGTCCTCTTTACTCTGGAACAGCTCCTCGGTCTGTCTTTGTTTTTCATGACATTGATTTATCTTGAAGAGTATAGTCTCATAATTTCATAGAATGTTCCTTGTTTTGGGTTTGTCTAATACTTCCTTAAGATTGGATTTAGGTTATGCATTGTGGGCTGGAACTTTACTTGGATTTTAATTTTTATTCTTGTTAATTAAGAATGTGGCTTTCAAATAGTATAGTCATTATTAAAAAATTCTCCTGCAGCAAAATATCAAGCATGGGTTCCAAGGAGACCCATGTTAGTGGAATTTTTCCCCCACCCCCTTGGGAACACAGATTATGAAAATCACTTCAAAGGGAGCTAATTTGGAGAAGTCAACAAAACAAACAGTCCTCCTGGTGGGTTGGTTCCTTCCCATGTTGCCAGTCTGTCCATGGAGAGCCTTTGTGCTCCAGTATTTTCCTTTTGCCTCACCACACTGCTGTCCCTCAGTAAAGCATCTGAAAGTCAGCAATGGAGGGAGTGTGAAGACTTGGAATGACATTTACCAGCAGAAAGCTGGAGGTGGCTCACGTTACTAAATCTTTATTACTTTTACAAAACACATCACAAAATATAATAAATAGTTCACATTAAGCTGCACCTATCAAAACATGTAAAGTTCACTTTGTGATATAGCATTGTTGACTTGGATTGTTGCTAATTCTCAATTATTCATTAAATGGACATGGATGCTACCCTCTCCCTAACATTAGTGAGAATTCAAGCACTTTCAGTGATTCAAATGTGAAGTGCTAAGCCTCAGAAAATGAGATGTGGAGACAAAATAAGCTTAAATATGTATCTCTTCCTTTCTTCTTTCATCCAACAAAATGCTATTGAGAAACTACTTTATATCAGGCGCTGTGCTAAGTACGGGGGTTTCAGGGATTAAAGGCCTAGTCCTTGACCTCAAGGAGCATTTATTAGAACCTGAGATTTGGACCCAAAAGCCAGAGCCAACATTTTCTTCTTGCTTAATGGCATCACTTCACATTTTGTCCTAGTTTAGGTGGTGATAAGGCAGAATCCACTTGGTAATGTTGTGACTCCTGCTTCAGACCGTTGGCTCAAAGTGGCTGTCATCATATATAGTTGTGTCCCTGAGCCTCCCCAAGAGCTAAGAAGTACTTTTTCCACAATAGTACATGCCATTATGGTGTCTTCAACCTGCTATCAACCTTTTAAGCCTGCATTCTTACAACTTTCAATGGTTTTCAATCCCTTTCCATATTAAGGTCTGTAAGGGGTCATGGGCTTTGATTGTGCCATGTACATCTGTTAATTCATTAAAAATCCATTGCAGTGTGAACATAGTATAATAGAAATCACGGTGGACTTGGATTTGGGTGATGTGGGTGAGATGGGCTAATATTCCCCACTCCTGTGTTCTATTCTTGGGCACACAGCTAGACACCATTTTCCAGGCTCTCTTGTGGCTAGGTGTGGCCATGTCACTGAGTTCTGGCCAACAAAATCTAAGCACAAATATCTATCGCTTCTAGGCCTGCCTCACAGAAACCTGCCACATGTGTCCTGCCACTTTTGCTTCATGCAGACAAACCACGTGTTAATGATGGAGCCACAAGATGCCATGTACCTGTCTTTGTGAGTCACCATGTGGACCCCCAATTTCCCCCCAATGAATAGGGACCCACGTATTGGATTATTCCAGAACCAAGAAATAAATGTCTCCTATGTGTTAAGTCACTGAGATTTTGATGTCTGTTACAGTAGTCATAAATACTCTGTCCCATCAATAACTTTGACTTTTGTCTTACCTGCTATTTACCCTTGGGCAAGTCACTTAACCTCTCATCTTCTCTATAACCTTCTCTGTCAATGGGGGTAATAAGATAAGCATTCTTGGCCCCATTTTACAGATGAAAGGATTAAATGTGGTAACATTTGCAAAAATACTTTGTAAACGATTACACAAATAGAAGGTGGTGGTATTATTATTGGATCTTGTCCCTCACAGTAGCTAATAGAACATTTTCCATTGAGGAATCTCAATTCCTTTTCAAACCAGCAATATTTTCTGCTAAATGTGTAGCTGGAGCTGGTCCTGGATCACCTGTATTTCTCAGGCCATATAAATTGGGACGAGGAATACTCAGACTTTGCCAAATCCCTCTGACATGTCAGTTTCAGGACTATGCCCACCTAGTCCAGGCCACTGACTGCTCCTTACAGTCTCAGGTGATGTCCCAGATGTCTCAGAACTTGATATACTGACCAACTAATTCCTATGGTCATCTAGGGCCCCACCATAGGTGTCAAAACGATGAGTTTTCCAAGCCTTTCTTGTTTTCCCAAAGGTCACATGATAATAACAAATGTAATATTGAGTGCCCACTATGTGCCAAATTGCATGCATTATCCCAGGTCATCTTCACAACCACTGCAGGAAGGAAGTGCCTATTAGTCCCATTTTGCAGATGATAAAACTGAGGTGTATGAAATTTGCTCAAAGTCAATTAGAGTAGATGGATTAATACTTATGTTTCTAAAAGATCTATGCTCTTAACCTCTGTGTGTCCAATTGTTAACTCTGCCTCACAGCCCAGCATTGCCCATTCCCTTCTAAGAGTCTCACTGCTGAGAAAGCCAAATCTCATTATAGGAGAAAAGGATGTTACTTTTTAAAGGACCCAGCAGCAAGCATCTCTTTGCATGCTTCAAATGGACATTAATAATGGACATCATTCCTGCTCATTTTTCTCCAAATTTATTATTTATTTATCTAATTCAATGCACCTTAATTTGCCTGCAAGTCATATTAATGTGATTGTTTAAAATGATAAGGACCCTCTGAGGGAAACTGAACATCAACAGTGTGACATCAATATTCAGTGTCTGAGAGCAAGTGCAGGGGCGAGTGGTGTTTCTACTTCAATAGGTGCCTGTCTCTTTGTTGGGTCACAAACCTTAATCCACCCCAAAGTGCTTGTCAACATAGTGCACGAAGGAGACGCCTGGGAAGTTTCCTGCTCTACCAGTTGTAATTACATGAAAAATAAATGGAAAAATTGGGTTATTTTGCTCGCTACCTGACAGGGACTTCACATCCCAGATTGTATGGCCAATATGTGTTGAACCAATATCCCATGGATCTTTCTATACTGACTCCCAGCTTTTGACCTATCTCCTGTGGAAGTTGAGGAATTTGGCTACCAAACAAGTATGTTATGTGTTATTAAGGACAGGCAATATGTGACAATTTGTACTTACGGAATGTATAAAGTCAGGAGTTAAGTAGGTCTTGGTTAGTTGAACTCTTGAAATTTCAAAAAGTTCAAGTCTCCCTGAAATTTGGAGGGGCTGAGTCTTATCTGAATGACTTTGTTATCATCAAATGATTCAATTCATGAAGGAGGGGACCCTTCTTATGGCACAATATCTGAATTTATCATTGAAGTTAACAGGAAGGCAGTATTTGATCAGCCAATACTTCATGTACGTCCCCTCTAATCTTCCAACCCCTCTGCAGCCTAGGCCTTCTTAGCTCCATCTTATAGATCAAGAAGTTACAGTAAGCAGACCTAATTACGTTAAAGTGTCAGACCCAGGATTTGAAGCCAAATGGTCTTGGTCCCATAGCCCAAACCCAAATATTTTTCTGTTTGGAACATGTCTGTTTCCTAAATAGAAGTTCTTATAATCTAAATATCCACAAGAAGTTGTTGTGAAGGAATTTCAAGGAAAGAAACAGAAGGCTTGCTTTGTCAGAGCTCTTCTGGTCAGCTATGGTGAGCCTGCTCTCTTCATTGTGCATTCTCCACAAAAGAACCTCTGCTGACGCCAGAGGTCTCTCCCCTAGGAGTGAAAGGGGACCAAGCAGGGGAGATCTTGGTGAATATTGGAAAGATGGAGCCAAGGAGACCCATGCACTTCCAATTAGACAGCATGCTTTCCATGGCTCGCTCAACGCCTTGCTCCTTCTCAAAGCATGCTCAGAGAGTTTCAGCTTTGGCAAAGGCTTGAGAGATTTCATGCTCCTTTCCCCCCATGTAATAAAAAAGTCATTTTTGCCTCAAGCTAGGGAAAACACTGGCAGAATTAAACTTTAAAATGTTTGGGTGACCTTTTTTTTTTTTAATTAAATTTATTGTTGCTGTTGTTTGGAAACCTTGTGGACATTCACCACTTTTAGTTCCCTGGCTAAGCTTTTCTGGAAACTTCTGTGGAAAGGAGGATTAAAAGCAGAGGAATTAGGTTGGTTTTTAAACTCCAAGTCTGATGATGAGTGGGTAGAGGATTTTAAAAACTGCACCTGCTGGGTTTCAAATGGCATACAACCCAGTCATAGTTCTGGAGAGAGAGCAGAGGACTGGCAAGAATGCCATTCCCAGTGGGGTATGGCTTCCTGTTTGGGTTCCTCACTTTCCAAAAGCATGGAACAAAGCAAGTGAAAAAGCTTGCTCTCAACCCTTTGGAAAAGCCAGAGTAAGATGCATTTATTTAAGGTGTACATCTTGATGATTTGATAGATGTGTACATTGTGAAATAATCACCATAATCAAGCTAATTAACGTATATACAATAAAAATCCTAAAATAAGATGTCACCATTCTGTGTTCACTGAGCAGCCTGGAGAGGCTTGCCCATGTGCACATCTTCCTTTGCTCATTAATTTCCCCTAAAAAGAAAGCAGGAAATAAAGATCCAACCCTTCATAATCCAAACCACACGGGGAAGAGGCAAAGCAGAGCCTTCACCAAGAATTCAGACGTTCAGTGTGGTGGTCAGACCTCACTGTACAGACTCCAAATTCCAAATGAGCTTTGCCTAATTCCTCCAGTTCTTTCTCACCATCTTGGACCTGCACAAAAACGTATCTCTTTTGGCTTTTTTGCAGACCACACAATTGCATTCCACAACCTCAGCCTCTGACATTATCCCCTTTATGCTTTAAAGGCCAGGGAACTGACCCTAAAGTTTACATGGACCAGATAAGTGACTTCCAGCTAAGGGTAGGTCACTATGTCCTTAGTTTCCAAAAAAAGTCTCTCCACACATTCTCCTTTAATTTAGGGGTAGACTAGAAATGAAATAATTACCTTAAATCTTACTTTACATGTCACAATATGAAGATTTATCCCAGACACAAGCATACATTCTTAATTATCATTCTTTAAAATCTCCCCCTACCCCATCCCTCCTAGAGCCACCCCCTCTCACCCCAGTTTAACTGGACACCTCCAGTTTCTTCCTCCTTCTCTCATTTTTGGAGGGTAGAAAACACTCCATTTTCCTTTTTCATTTTTGTGACTTGAATATCTCAGAAGATATTCAAGATATGGGAGAGAGACATGCACCCCTCCCACCCCATTTCCTAGTCATGTTTCCAGATATTAGAGGCTTCTTTGGTAGAGGAGTACCTGTTCCATCTCCCAAATCTTTCAGCCTTGGAACCCAAGTGCAGGGAGTGAAACATTCAGTTGGTCAACAAATATCTGTGGAGTACCCACCAGGTGCTAGCTAGACTCTGGAGATGCAGTGAGAAAAGACATAGTCCTGCTCCTTCAGGGACTCTTCAGGTAAGGAGCAGAAATTCTACTTTCTAGGTTTCTTCTGTCAACCCCCATTCTTTTTTTTTTTTTTTTTTTTGAGATGGAGTCTCGCTCTGTTGCCCAGGCTGGAGCACAGTGGCGCAATCTCGGCTCACTGCAAGCTCTGTCTCTCAGGTTCATGCCGTTCTCCTGCCTCAGCCTCCCAAGCAGCTGGGACTACAGGTGCCCACCACCACGCCCAGCTAATTTTTTGTATTTTTAGTAGAGATGGGATTTCACCATGTTAGCCAGGATGGTCTCGATCTCCTAACCTCGTGATCCGCCCGCCTCAGCCTCCCAAAGTGCTGGGATTACAGGCGTGACCCACTGCGCCCGGCCTTGTCAACCCCCATTCTAATCTCAGCCCCAGGGGCAACAAATGTAAGCAATGCCAGAACCTTCGATTCTAACATCAACTCCCTACCGGCCACCACGGTCATTTCTGCCAGTCTCACAATGCTTCCAGGACTCTCCACCTAATTGCACACTCACATTTGGGGGTGCTCATGAACACAATTCCTAGTGTCAGGCACCTAAGCACTTTTTAAACCTCTTTCTTAAACATGCAATTTAATAGGTACATTTTGGCCACACCAGTTCTACATTTTTGGCAGTCCTCCACAAGTTTACATGCCCCAGGTAAGTGACTTCTGGCTAAGGGCAGGTCACTATATCCTTAGTTTCCAAAAATAAATAAATAAATAAATAAATAAATAAATAAATAAATAAAAAGTCTCTCCACACATTCTTCTTTGATTTAGAGGTAGACTAGAAAGAAAATAATTACCTTAAATCTTATTTTACATGTCACAATATGAAGATTTATCCCAGACACAAGCATACATTCTTAATTATAATCACAGCATTGATCTGAGCAAGTATAAGATATATGGCCACAAGTTGCTGGTGGTTTTGTATTACCATTTTAGTGCAATTAACGTCTACCACTAAAGCACCATCTTACGCATAAGACAAAATTAAAAAGAAGCTTGAAATGTTATATCCTATCCAGGAAATGTTACTACTGCATTTTCAAGATGAGGAGTTAAGGTTTTCATTTTTAATTACTTTACTGAGTGATTCTTCTTAAGGGAACCTAATTGTGAAGAATATAAATTACTTTGCAAGTTTATGGTGGGGGACTAGTAATCCTTTTGGGATGCAAACAGAAAAGCAAACGAGAATTTAGGAACACTCAATGGTAAAATTTAACATTTCTGTCCGGTTGTAACTCTTTTGAAAAAATCCCTTATAGAAGAATATTGTCATTAATAATTTCATCATTCATGAAGCATTGACTATAATGCTCAGCATTTTTGCTGCAATTCGTGCGAGGTATAAAGGAAGACAGCTTGTATGGTTTCAAGGCTTTAGCTCTTCCCTGTCTAGGTCTTCCTTCTTCTGCAGAATGTCTGTCTCCTCTTGTCTAACAGGTGCCCAATCTTCCAAGAGTGCTCCTTGGAGCAACACTGTGCAGTGCCCCAGGTTTGCAAATTCACTCTTCCTTTGCTACAATTAGAATCACATTTCTTTCCCTCCAAGCTACTCAGCTAGCTGTTAGGGTAAAGCAGCTGATTAAACAAAGTCACACTCGTGTTGATGACTAAAAGCACTTAACGCTCCCTGGGGTGTCTGCATCTGAGACTGAGCCTTTAATGGTGAAATTTCAGGCATTGCGACAGGCTAGTGGGGCTATACTTTTTGGTGTGTGTTGGGGGGCATATGTTTTGATGCCACTCAAATCATACCACTTGTAGATGTTAGAAGCTGGTAGAAAAAGATTTTGTAAAATTACATTTTGCCTAAGACCTTTCTTCTGGGGCTTTAAATGATAGGTCTTAGAACTCTCTTAGTCCTGAGAAAGTTTTGTTCAGGATCAACCCATCTGCCCCTTCTCTGAATAGTGTGACTCTCAACCACAGATGCTGCCTTGTAGAGCTGCAGAAATATCCCTTGTGCAAATTCATTCCCAATAAATGGAATCCTAACTTTGGTAGAAATAGAGCAAATCCTTAACATTGGCCAAGGAGGGAGCCCCAGACCTTTCATTTTCCCCATAAAAGAGGGTAAAGTATAGCTTTCCAGGGTGAATGCATGTGAGGATAACAACAGACATTTACTATATTTCCAGCACAGTTCCATGTGCTTTCCATAATACACAAAATGAACTCACAAGACTAAAGAAGTGCAAAATAAATTCGAATAATTTAACTTCTGAATGATGGTTTTTGTAAGTTTGTAGCATTTATACTTCTGAAGTTATTAAAGCTTAAAAAAAGCACTAACACTTTTGGGTCATCCTGTATTTACTCATTTAACCTTCATGACAACTCTCAAGTGTAGGTACCATTATTTATCCCATTTAAAGGATGGGAAAACAAAGGCGCTGTGAGGGTAAGTAACCCACTCATTGTTATGTAGCAGCAAGAGACACAGCTGGGATTATAAAGCCAGGAAGTGTAATTCCAGTGTTCATGCTCTTAGCCACTCTGCCACACTGCCTCTTGGCATCAGTAAGAGACAGCAGAGATGCTGCTGTACCTGAAGGCCAGCTAGACTCAGTTACTAGACAAATGCGTCACTCTCCACACTAGCCTCAAATTGCCATGATTCAATTTCAGCCCTCACATCATGGCTCCTTTCCACATTTTGTGGATTGTGAGGCCATGATTAGGATAAAAATATGAGTAATAAATCTAGGGCTGCTAAGGGTACCCCATGTCTCCCACTTTAATATCCCCTGCACTTTTTCATAGCATAATCCCATCACACCTGTTGAATTAAATTAAATGGAATTGCCAGGACCCTTTGGCATTCTATGGGCAGTTTGGGCAGGCCCTCCTGTCTTGCCCTCCACATAATTTCAGACCTGTTGGATGGCCTTGGCATGGCCCCAGTTTCTCCCCTCCATTCTCCTTGCCCATCTCATGGAACCTTCTTTCATAAGCCCACCACCTGCCCCAGCCCAAAGAGCCATAGTGAGGGCCTCCTACTGTCTACATAATAGCCCCCAAGTCTGCTGACTTCTTTAATGGCAAGGAAAGCACAGTGCTCCATTTTGGGAAGCCAGTCCTGACTAGGCCAGAACTGGACCTGAAACTGTTCTATATCTGCAGTCAGGCAGTCAATCAGCTTCCTCTGGCTCAATCCAGGGACTTCATTTGCCCTTTTCAGACCACCTGTGTCTCATTTCCCAGACTCGCTGGCCCCCATTTGCCCTTGACTGGGGGGCTCTGGTCTCCTTACCCTGTTTTCTTGGCATTCCCAGCCCTCGTGACCCTGGTGAGTGAAAGGTATTAACACCTAAGAACCAGAGGGCTCTGTCTGTCTTTCACGGCCCACAAACAGAAGGCTTACTTGTTGACCTAACTTTATGGCACTGTCCCTGGCACCTGGAGCCCCCTGAGACTAACCTGGTCCCATTAGCCAAGGCTCTATCAACAGTACTTTATTTCTTGTAGGCATTTCTGAAAACTGAGAGGTTGCTTGGGGATTTCTGAGCCTTGAGTTGATTAGCAGTTAATGATGTGTGTTTTGATGAGAACATAAAAGATTTTGTTTATTCACTCGAGAGGAGGAAAATTAGGAGTAAAAAGGAGAGAAGGAAAAACACAAATTCTCAGTTTTTCAATGGGGTTTTAAGTGGTTTAGATCTGCGGAGTTCCCAGCCAATGCTGGGCAATTCTCTGGGTGTTGATTTTAATATCAGCTCTCAGAACAATTCATAGAGAGTTCATCTCCACCTAGAGCTGTCAGGAGACATACAGAAGGCCCAGAAAGGCTGCTGGACAATCCATTTTACTATTCAGAGAATGCGTGAATACAGCCAGGAGATGCATTTGTACTTCCACATGAAGGAGAGGGAGAGAGGAGCCCACAGCAGATAGAGGTAGCTTCTAACAGTGCGTCCTCCAACTGGAGCCATGGTTCTAGAAGCCATGTCTAGAAAGACACCCCCAACAGGGTCAGCATGTACAGAAAGGATGTTTGTCAAACTTGCTCCCAGTCTACTGCTGTTGAAGTCATGGGCAAAGTGGAAGGGGCTCCAGAAAGGCAGAATGTGGCAATCGAAAAGGAATAAGCTTTGGAGTTAAACCAACCTGTGCTGGAAACTGGTTTATTCCAGGTTTCTCTACCTATCTTGATCTGAGTTTTCATTTCTGAAATGAACTGGTATTACTGGATTTAACTTATAGAGTTGCTGCGAAGATTCAACATTTCCATGTGTGAAATTAACTGGCACAGATCAGGTGCCAGTGATTGTGATTTACCCTCCCCTACCCCTTTCCCTTTTTCCTCTAGAAAGTCTGCACTCTCCATTCCCCAGTGTGCCTACGGTCTTCAACTGCCGACTTTCAAAACAAATGAACTGAGGTGGTCAACACCTTCTGGGGATTCAAGTTCTTTCAAAAACAACTCACAAGGGAAATAGTAATTCATAATGCTTCCCTTTGGGCATATAAAGTACTGATGTTGGAGTTTGACAAACGGTTTGGGACAATAAACTCACTTGGTTGGTGGTAGGCAGTCAAAGCCTTGCTTTCCGAATCGGCCTGCAGAAACAATGTTCTTTGCCATTAGTTAGTCCTACTCAGGCCAGTCCAGCCAGTCACATCTCAAGTGAGCACTGATAGTTACAAGTGGGGCTAGCTGAGAGGCTGGGTGAGGGCCTTTCCCTATCACTATTCCTAAGGCAACTTGGGGCACATCTTAAAGGCCAGCAGCATTATCTTTACTTTGCAAGAAGAGTACATATTGTAGGAGGTGCCGTTGGGTGAGCATCCGCTCTGAAATGTTTACTGCTGTTCACTGGAAGTCCTACGTCTGAAGGTGAATGAGAGTATCTCAGCTATTCTAGAACAGTCTCCTGTCGCTGAACTACCTTTGCCTCTGGGGTTGGAGGAGTGAAATTTGTGACTTGGATCATCTAGGAAGGAGTTTTGGAAGGGGCAGCTCTGCATGTGAGGTTGCACAGTATAGGATACAGCCACCACCCAGAATAGTCCCCAAAATCAGAAACATATTCAATGACAGGTGAAAAAAGGAAGACCTTGGTCTAAGTAGACTCCAGTCTAATTCTTCTTTATTTCTGCCTCTAGGAACACATCAAAATTGTGTTCTCTCCATTTGAAGAGAATTTTTCAATCAAAGGCAGGGACTTGTCAGAACTTCATTTTCATTCTGGCAGTGATTTAATTCTATAAGTTTATTTTAACAAAGGAATTTGTTTCCCAATTAAGAAATAGTTTGCAGGGACATCTCTGGGGCTGAGGTTCCTTTAGTATGCCTGGAAAAAGCCAAGAGCCATTCAAGGCAGCTAGTTATTTCTTCTTCATGGGATAGGTGATAGTGAGTTCATCAATGACATTGGTGAATTCTTTAAAAAAATGAAAAAAAGGTACTTGGAACTGCTGTAAGTCCTAGAAGGATAACAGAAAAGACTATTCAGGTTTTCTCACATGGGGGTGGCGGTGATAATGGAGGTGAGGATGGTTGTCACCTGCAAACCAAAGGACATAAGCCAATTGGGAAGTTATTTGGGGTGTGGATAAGGTCAAAGTCATATGGGAAAATTTAATGGGTTATTTTATTTCTTGTTTGGAGAGAAATGAATGAGTATATTTTCTCCAGTAAAAGCTAAGCCTCTCCATGTTTTCTAAAGGTTTAGAGGCTTCTTCTTCAACCAATCCCAAGCCAGGAAATAGAACAACACAAATTCCTGGTGTCTTAAGGCCTGGTGCTTGCATTTGTTCAGTGAGAGAATTGCCTCCTGTATACAACTGTTTAATTGATATTCCCAGAGTGTGTTCGACCTTCCAGAGTCTTCTTTCTAAAGGCTGTTTGGAAAACTACTGGTGGGGTTCTTTAAAAGCTGCCTGCAAGGCACAGTCTACTGATGGGTGCAAAAGTTAGTGGGTGAATATTTGAGGAGAAGCAGGTTATCACCCTCAAGGTATTTTTTAATTACAAAGGAAAGAACAGTAACTTTACTGTGGAACAGCTCTGCAGATACACCTGAACCAAGTTAACATCATTAATAATCAGGCATTTCCATTACATAACGCTAAAGGGATAAATTCAACAAGAAGAGCTAACTATCTTAAATATATATGCACCCAATACAGGAGCACCCAGATTCATAAAGCAAGTCCTTAGAGATCTACGAAGAGACTTAGACTCCCACACAATAATAATGAGAGACTTTAACACCCCACTGTCAACATTAGACAGATCAACGAGACAGAAAGTTAACAAGGATATCCAGGAATTGAACTCAGCTCTGCACCAAGCAGACCTAATAGACATCTACAGACCTCTCCACCCCAAATCAACAGAATATACATTCCTCTCAGCACCACATCGCACTTATTCCAAAATTGACCACATAGTTGGAAGTAAAGCACTCCTCAGCAAATGTAAAAGAACAGAAATTATAACAAACTGTCTCTCAGACCACAGTGCAATCAAACTAGAACTCAGGATTAAGAAACTCACTCAAAACCGCTCAACTACATGGAAACTGAACAACCTGCTCCTGAATGCCTACTGGGTACATAATGAAATGAAGGCAGAAATAAAGATGTTCTTTGAAACCAACGAGAACAAAGACACAACATACCAGAATCTCTGGGACATATTCAAAGCAGTGTGTATAGGGAAATTTATAGCACTAAATGCCCACAAGAGAAAGCAGGAGAGATCTAAAATTGATACCCTAACATCACAATTAAAAGAACTAGAGAAGCAAGAGCAAACACATTCAAAAGCTAGCAGAAGGCAAGAAATAACTAAGATCAGAGAAGAACTGAAGGAGATGGAGACACAGAAAACCCTTCAAAAAATCAATGAATCCAGGAGCTACTTTTTTGAAAAGATCAACAAAATTGATAGACCGCTAGCAAGACTAATAAAGAAGAAAAGAGAGAAGAATCAAATAGATGCAATAAAAAATGATAAAGGGGATATCACCACCGATCCCACAGAAATACAAACTACTATCAGAGAATACTATAAACACCTCTACACAAATAAACTAGAAAATCTAGAAGAAATGGATAAATTCCTGGACACATACACTCTCCAAAGACTAAACCAGGAAGAAGTTGAATCTCTGAATAGACCAATAACAGGCTCTGAAATTGAGGTAATAATTAATAGCCTACCAACCAAAAAAAGTCCAGGACCAGATGGATTCACAGCCGAATTCAACCAGAGATACAAGGAGGAGCTGGTACCATTCCTTCTGAAACTATTCCAATCAATAGAAAAAGAGGGAATCCTCCCTAACTCATTTTATGAGGCCAGCATCATCCTGATACCAAAGCCTGGCAGAGACACAACAAAAAAAGAGAATTTTAGACCAATATCCCTGATGAACATCGATGCAAAAATCCTCAATGAAATACTGGCAAAACGAATCCAGCAGCACATCAAAAAGCTTATCCACCATGATCAAGTGGGCTTCATCCCTGGGATGCAAGGCTGGTTCAACATATGCAAATCAATAAATGTAATCCAGCATATAAACAGAACCAAAGACAAAAACCACATGATTATCTCAATAGATGCAGAAAAGACCTCTGACAAAATTCAACAGCCCTTCATGCTAAAAACTCTCAATAAATTAGGTATTGATGGGATGTATCTCAAAATAATAAGAGCTATCTATGACAAACCCACAGCCAATATCATACTGAATGGGCAAAAACTGGAAGCATTCCCTTTGAAAACTGGCACAAGACAGGGATGCCCTCTCTCACCACTCCTAGTCAAGATAGTGTTGGAAGTTCTGGCCAGGGCAATCAGGCAGGAGAAAGAAATAAAGGGCATTCAATTAGGAAAAGAGGAAGTCAAATTGTCCCTGTTTGCAGATGACATGATCATATACTTAGAAAACCCCATTGTCTCAGCCCAAAATCTCCTTAAGCTGATAAGCAACTTCAGCAAAGTCTCAGGATACAAAATCAATGTACAAAAATCAGAAGCATTCTTATACAACAATAACAGACAAACAGAGAGCCAAATCATGAGTGAACTCCCATTCACAATTGCTTCAAAGAGAATAAAATACCTAGGAATCCAACTTACAAGGGATGTGAAAGACCTCTTCAAGGAGAACTACAAACCACTGCTCAATGAAATAAAAGAGGATACAAACAAATGGAAGAACATTCCATGCTCATAGGTAGGAAGAATCAATATCATGAAAATGGCCATACTGCCCAAGGTAATTTATAGATTCAATGCCATCCCCATCAAGCTACCAATGACTTTCTTCACAGAATTGGAAAAAACTACTTTAAAGTTCATATGGAACCAAAAAAGAGCCTGCATTGCCAAGACAATCCTATGCCAAAAGAACAAAGCTGGAGGCATCATGCTACCTGACTTCAAACTATACTACAAGACTACAGTAACCAAAACAGCATGGTACTGGTACCAAAACAGAGATATAGAACAATGGAACAGAATAGAGCCCTCAGAAATAATACCACACATCTACAACCATCTGATCTGTGACAAACCTGGAAAAACAAGAAAAGGGGAAAGGATTCCCTATTTAATAAATGGTGCTGGGAAAACTGGCTAGCCATAGGTAGAAAGCTGAAACTGGATCCCTTCCTTACACCTTATACACAAATTAATTCAAGATGGATTAAAGATTTAAATGTTAGACCTAAAACCATAAAAACTCTAGAAGAAAACCTAGGCAATACCATTCAGGACATAGGCATGGGCAAGGGCTTCATGTCTAAAACACCAAAAGCAATGGCAACAAAAGCCAAAATTGACAAATGGGATCTAATTAAACTAAAGAGCTTCTGCACAGCAAAAGAAACTACCATCAGAGTGAACAGGCAACCTACAGAATGGGAGAAAATTTTTGCAAGCTACTCATCTGACAAAGGGCTAATATCCAGAATCTACAAAGAACTCAAACAAATTTACAAGAAAAAAACAAACAACCCCATTAAAAAGTGGGTGAAGGATATGAACAGACACTTCTCAAAAGAAGACATTTAGGCAGCCAACAGACACATGAAAAAATGCTCATCATCACTGGCCATCAGAGAAATGCAAATCAAAACCACAATGAGATACCATCTCACAGCAGTTTTAGAATGGCGATCATTAAAAAGTCAGGAAACAACAGGTGCTGGAGAGGATGTGGAGAAATAGGAACACTTTTACACTGTTGGTGGGACTGTAAACTAGTTCAACCATTGTGGAAGACAGTGTGGCGATTCCTCAAGGATCTAGAACTAGAAATACCATTTGACTCAGCCATCCCATTACTGGGTATGTGCCCAAAGGACTATAAATCATGCTGCTATAAAGACACATGCACACGTATATTTATTGTGGTACTATTCACAATAGCAAAGACTTGGAACCAACCCAAATGTCCATCAATGATAGACTGGATTAAGAAAATGTGGCACATATACACCATGGAATACTATGTAGCCATAAAAAAGGATGAGTTCATGTCCTTTGTAGGGACATGGATGAAGCTGGAAACCATCATTCTCAGCAAACTATCACAAGAACAAAAAACCAAACACTGCATATTCTCACTCATAGGTGGGAACTGAACGATGAGAACACTTGGACACAGGAAGGGGAATGCCACACAGGGGGGCCTGTTGTGGGGTGGGGGGAGGGGGGAGGGAAAGCATTAGCAGATATACCCAATGTAAATGACGAGTTAATGGGTGCAGCACACAAACATGGCACATGCATACATATGTAACAAACCTGCACATTGTGCACATGTACCCTAGAACTTAGCCCATAGTTTAAAAAAAAAAGAAAAAAAATAATCAGGCATGTCATCCTCATGGATATTCTGATATGATGCCCTGAGAAGGGCATAGTATTGCCTCTATGGTATTCTCGCCAAACATGCATAACCTCGATCTAATATGAGAAAATACCAGACAAACCCAAATTGAGGAACATTCTGCAAGATAACTAACCAGTGCTTTTCAAAAGTCTCAAGGTCAGAAAAGACAAGGGAAGATAGAGGAGCTGTCACAGATTGAAGGTGCCTAAGGAGGAGTAGATCTTGGAAATTAGCAGAAAAACTGTTAAAATCCAAATAAGTTCCGTAGTTCAGTTGGTAGTACTGAACTAATGTTAATTTTCTGGTTTTGATAATGATTTAATGCTTATACAAGATGTTAATGTTAGGCAAAGCTGGGTGAAAGGTATTCACAAATTCTCTACAATTTTTATAACTTTTCTGTAAGTCTAAACTTATTCCAAAATACAAAGTTAAAAAAAAGCTTCCTGAAAACAAAACAAAACAAAAAATAACCACTAGCTAGCATAATATTGCCCTACCAAGTGCCTCAGTGGCTCGGTGAACGAGATGAGGGTACATAATTATCTTCTTCCACATTCTGTGTTTAATTCCTACAAGTTGTAACTTGTGCAGCTCATCTCAGTCCCGTGGGCAGCCTAAGAAAATGATATTTCATGTTTCAAGACTAAAAGGGTAAAATTGAGAAGAGCCCCTCCACCTTGGTTTCACAAGCTTTATTACTTGTGAGCAATGTGTCTGTGAGCAGGGACATACCAATGATGTAAAAAGACACATTTTTTAAAGGCTGAAACATGGAATAGAGAATTTAAGGCAGGAGGATTGCCAATTATTTGATTTTTTTTTGTTCTTAAAAGCTGCGTACTTCTTTTGAGTCAGAATCCAATTGTTTCAAGTCCTCATTAATCAGTGACACCATTCATCAAATGGACACATTGGCATAATGAGCTCTCATAAATACACTGTTTGTGATCTTTCTTGGAATATTAGAGTGAGGAAGGGGGGGTGGAAAGACTAAAATCACGCAGTACCCCATCTACTTAGTTTAAATCATACTTACATATGCCACACTGAATTAACATCCTGTCATATTTTCTGTTTCATCTCTCTCTCTCTCTCTCTCTCAACTCTATTTCTTTGTCTCACTTCGTCTCTCTTTCTCTCTCTTGCATATAATAGAATAAACCAAGGGCACCTCCCCCCAGTCCCTTAATTGAGGCAGTTCAGGTCAAATCATGATTGTTAACGAAAAGAAACCAAATCATTTGTCACAGAGCTTAATTTTGCCTGCGCTGCCTGATTTCCTGCTGTTATTTGTACTTAGAGTAGATGATAAAAGCAGTTGCTACAGCCTCTTCACAGGAAAACAAATCCCAGCTGCAATCCGAGTCAAAACACCTGGGGCTGGCGGATCAGCTGGGATGGAACAGCTATTTTTTCCAAGCCTTGGTTCACCCTTCAGGTTGATTGAAATGAATGGAGCCGTTTTTGAATGAAAGTTAACTCCCACATTTCCTAAGTACCTTTGCTCTCAAATGAGTGAGTGTTTGGGGTTACTCCTGAGAAAATGTGGAGGCCCCACAGCCCTTTCCTCCTTATATCACCTCAGAACTCACAGACTTCCCCTAGGTTTCTGGATGGGTGCAAAAGTAATTGCGGTGTTTTTTGTTTGTTTGTTTTGCCATTACTTTTAATGGAAAAAACCGCAATTACTTTTGCAACAACCTAATAAAACTGCAATTCATGGGCTTGGACCCCCCCCCCCCACCAAATATGAAGATGGAAATTGACTGTGTACACATTGGAAGGTGAAGAGTCATCACCGAGAAGCGAGGAGAGCAGAGTCTTCTTGTGGGGAAAAGACATGACATTTTATTGTTCATTTGTGGAAATGACAATTCCTTGGAATCCCATAATTTCAACGCTTTCTCCTCCAATTTTCACCTTGCTAATGGTCTATTGATTACAGAGGTGGGGCCAGTTTTGAGAGCTGTCTTACAGATGGAGAAACAGGTATGTTAGGCATGTCTTTGGTCATATGGAGGTTCAGAAATAACTTGATAGCTGCTGGTTGTGATCAGCCTTCTGGTGTGATCTCCCATCCCCAAAACCACCATACAGGACTTTCCTGGGGCCTCTCGAATGCCCGCCAATGAGATAGTGGTCTTCTTTTCCTGGAATCCAGCCCTAGCCATGGCTCAATCCAGGTTGTGGTGTGTGAGTGTGGTGTGTGTGTCCTGTGTTTATGGGCAGGATATTATTCTGCATGAGGGAGGACATACAGCCTAAGAGGAGAGATTTTGGGATACCAGGTATTGCTCTGCGATGACTCAATTTTACTTTCTGAAATAATTGCCTTTGAGGACTTCTGCTCTATGACAGAGGTTTCCAAGTCTGGCTGAACATCTGAGTCAGATGGAAAAGCTTTTAAAATGCAGATTTTAGGGCTCTAACCTAATCTTATGGAATCAGAACTTCTAAGGGAAGGGCCAAGGAAAAAGTCTTTCCCAAAAAACCTAGCAGATGGCTCAGACCAAAATCCAGGTTTGGGAACCACACATTGACCGCTATTAACCAATCATTATTTCCTGATTTTATGGGATACAGAGTAATAAGAAGAAAAATGTTTATCATTGACTATGTGCACAGTGCTAAGAGCTTTACTTACATAATCTTATTTAACCCTCACAATAGCCCTATGGGAAAGGTACTGTTATTATCCCCACTTTAAAGATGAGAAAATGGAAGCTTAGAGAGATAATGTAACTTGCCTAAGATATTTACATCTAGTAAGGGGGGAATCAGGATTCATCCACAAATGGTCTGATTTCTGAGTCTAGGTTCTTATTTACTGGGCCATAATGCTTTGGGACGCTGGGTATCCTCTTAGATAATTTTGACCTCAGGGCACGAAGAGTGGAGTAGGGAAGTAACTGTATCAAAAAAGAATGAGGCACAGTGTGTTGAGGTGTGCCTGTGCATGCTTGCACACATAAGTGTTAGCAATGTGGGGAGCAGATGGAGAAATGAAGAAACTGGTAGATGACTGAGCCTGAGGGAAGAACAGTACAATGGGATAGTGAAACAAGAATGAATTTAGAAGCCAAAGACTTAAGTGTGAACCCCAGGTCTGCCATTTGGTAGCTGTGTGACTTTAGGCAGGGCATTTAACATCTCTGTGCCTTGGTTTCCCTGTCTCCATAAACAAAACCATGATACATATATTGAAGGTTTGTAGATTATAGAGAAGGTTTATAAACCACGCTGTATGGAGTAGATCCTCAGTTATGGCAACAATTCTCAAAGGCTGATGTTCTGAGCCCAAATTGAAGGTTGTGATAAAAAATAATGGAACTGAAGAAATAATTCAAAGTGGCCAGAAAAAGCTCAGAACAAAATTCCCTTTAAAAAACTGCCTGGGAGCCATTGCATCTTTAGATATGGAAGAAAAGTGATTCAAAACACAGTTGTTCTCTGGCCCATATGAAGAATTGTAGGAAAACTGGCTGGGGTGGTGTGTGGTGGGGGGTGGTTGATAAAGATCTGAAGAGTGGCTATAGATGTTTTCAAGTTCCAAGACAGTCATTAAGGATCAGTTGATTTTCTCCTCTCTTAGCATCCTGTTCTCAAAGGTGGCCTTGTGTTCTCAATAAGACAATGCTGGATCTAACCTGGGAATACCAGGGAAGAGAATACATGGTCCCTGGAGTTTTGCTGATGGGTTTGGACCTGAATTTCCAAATGATGGCAGAAGATGGGAAGACATTTAGAAGTTGTTCTACAAACGTAAAAAGAAAAGCACTACAGCCAAAGGATGACTAAGAGGGAACAATAGTCCTCCATCATTGGAAGAATATAATGGTCCCAGGGAGAGTAATTAGATAACCTAAAAAGGATTCTTGGGAAAGAAAACTCAGACTCTCAGGAACATTTTCTACATGTCAGGACTTGTGAAATAGTGTTTCAAGAGAAGAGACAGAAACTATCTTCACTGAATCATGGAAAGTCAAGTGAAAATTTAGCATGATAAAACACTCCAGCTGGGCATTTCCAATCTAGTTCTTGAAGACACATTCACAAGACTTAGAGTTAAGACAGATTTTGAGCTATGGCCATAAGAATGAATAAACTATTACTGCATGGAAAACATGGATAAATCTCATGAGCATAATGTTAAGTGAAAAAGCTGGACACAAAGATGCATATTATGTGATTGCATTAATAGAGAGATCCAAAGGCGGTAAAATTAATCTATGTGTTACAAGTCAGGCATTATGATTATCTTTGGGGTGTAGTAGTTGAGAGGAAACACAAGGAAGATTTTAGGGGTGCTTGTCATGTTCTGCTTTTTCATCTGAGTGCTAGTTATGTGGGTGTGTTCGGTTTGTAAATGTCCATTGAATTGTACACTCATGACATGCATTTTTCTGCACATTTGTTATAATTCAATAAAGAGTTAGAAAAACAAAAGTTTTAATCTGTGAGCAGAGAGCAATTTATTTCAAGAGAAACCAACTCCAAATATCCAACCATAGAGTTTCCTTCTAATTGCTTCACCCATCCATGAGAATTTTATCTTTTCTTGAACTGCAAATTCTTCAACTTCAATATGTCAGGCTGGATCTTCTGAGAAGCGTGTACTAGGATAGGATTAGATGTACAAGAGATTCATCAGGAGAAATTCCTTTGAAGGATAAAGGGAGATGGGACAGTGGGAAGATACTTTAGGCCAAAATGCCAGTCTGACACCCTTCAAAGGAGAGAGGGAAAGATGGAGGATTGGGTAGGAAGACCTTCAGACCGCAGCACAGTCCTGAGAAAATCTCAGGCAGGTTGATGGGAGGTTCTTGGGCAAGTATTGCCCAATAGAGGAATCCTCCACTGGGCTAAAATAGCGCTATTACAGTATCCCTGCCATGCTCTGTCTAAGCTGCTAGCAGCCCAGGGGAAGCGTGGCCTTGGTTTGAATACTGTGGTGAATTCAAAGGTGCAGCAGTTCAAGGCTGTCAGTGAAACACATTTCTAGGATGAGGTCTTCTTGAAGAGAGATCTGGGCAGTGGACATCTATGCCCATCACACCTAGGTATGCAGTGATGCTCATGAGATGGGAGGTGGCTACAGATTGCTCCATATAGAAATGTTACCTAGCATGTTAAAGATATTGAGATTAAAGCATTCCAGCTTGTTTCCTTGCCGTTTAACAGTGAGGAAAGAGGGAGAAACAAAATGCAGCAAATATCACATAAGCATGGTTGTTTCTAGACGGAGTATTTTCCAAAGCTTGCTGGGAATTTAAGAGAACCTCTTAAAAGCAGAGGATGTTTGTGTTGCATTAAAACCCACTTTCGAGAGAATATTACTTGAGCTACTTAAATAAAAATGACTCTTGATACATTCTACTAGGGTCATAGCACAAAATAAAGTGAATGTTGTGATCGTGGAGTTTTGACTCTTCTTTCATTCTCAAAAATGATTATTTGAATTGGTGACACTTTTTAAAATTTCCAACTTTTATTTTAAGTTCAGGGGTACATGTGCAGGATGTGCAGGTTTTTTACATAGGTAAACATGTGCCATGGTGGTTTGCTGCACAGATCAACCCATCACCTAGGTATTAAGCCCAGCATCCATTAGCTATTCTTCCTGATGTTCTCCTTCCCCCTACTCCCTCACTGTCCAGCAGGACCCAATGTGTGTTGTTCCTCTCCATGTGTGCATGTGTTCTCATCATTCAGCTCCCACTTATAAGTGAAAACATGCGGTACTTGGTTTTCTGTTCCCTCGTTAGTTTGCTAAGGTTAATTGGCCTCCAGCTCTATGCATGTCCCTGCAAAGAACATGATCTTGCTCCTTTTTATGGCTGCATACTAATCTGTAGTGTACATGTACCACATTTTCTTTATCCAGTCTACCATTTATGGACATTTAGGTTGATTCCATGTCTTTGCTATTGTGAATATTGCTGCAATGAACATACACATGCATATGTTTTCATAATAGAATGACTTATTGAATTAGTGACATTTTCCCTATGACATTTAAGTTGATTTTTCCATCCATCCAATCATCTATGCCTAGAACTAAGAGGCAGTAACTAGCCTACTGAGGGGCTTGAAAAAAATTGGCAAAATTGCTGATTTCAACATGACACCTCTAGCTATTGGAGTACCCACCGTTCCTCCTGCATGGTACAAATCCCCACAGTTCAAGCAAAACCAGATTTCTTAACAATGGGGATTATCAATTTATGTAACATATATAGTCCTACAGAACAAGGTGTACTTCTGGTCCAGACAAGATGATATAGGCCCATTTCTCCCTGCTCTTCCCTGATAGGTACAACTATAAACCGTGTAATGGGAAGCAACCAAAGAATCCTGAAAGGTGGTAAGAAGAATAGAAGAAAACTTTTCCTCTATATTCTTCCTCTCTAACCCATGAATTCTTGTCTAACTACAAGAACAACATCACAGAAACCCAAACTAAGGAATGTTCTGTAAGATACCTGACCAGTAATCCTACAAACTGTCAAGGTTATTTTAGAAAGTGGAAAGCCTGAGAACTTGCCAGGCTAAGGAGCTTAAGGAGACTTGATGTCCATGTAATGTTGCATCCTGGATGGAATCCTGGAACACCAAGAGGGATGTAGATGAAAACTAAAGAAATCTAAATAAAGTGTGGACTTTAATAATAATGTGTCGATATTGCTTCATTAGTTGTGACAAATACAGTAGTGTAAGATGTTAGTAGTAGGGGAAACTGGATGTGGGTTCTCAGTGAATTCTCTGTACTATCTTGGCAAATTTTTTGCAAATCTAAAATTATTTTTTTTTTCACTTGGGCCACATCCTTGGCCCAAACACGTTTTTTATTCTTTACATGGCCAGGATAATTTTCCAAAGGTTTACATTCTGCTTCCCTTTTGATTATACATTTTGTCTTTAAATTGTTTCTTTCTTCTCACATTTCACTATAAATTATTTTTTTAAAAATATTTATTGCTGGGCATGGTGGCTCATGCCTGTAATCCTAGCATTTTGGGAGACTGAGGTGGGAGGATCACTTGAGCCCAGTAGTTTGAGACCAGCCTGGGCAACACAGTGAGACTCTGTCTCCACAAAAAAATACAAAAATTAGCTGAGCACAGTGGCACATACCTGTAGTCCCAGACACTTTGTGGGCTGAGGTGAGAGGATCACTGGAGCCCAGGAAGTCGAGGCTGCAGTGAGCCATGATCGTGCCACTGCACTGTAGCCTGAGTAGCAGAGTGAGACCCTGTCTCAAAGAAATGTTTATTAAAATAAATGAATGACCTAGCAACTCTTTTAATCCCTTGAAATTATAGTAACAGAACCCTCGCCAGTTACATTGCTGAGATTTGCAGTGCATGAATCGGAGCAGACCTAACAGGCCATGGACATGCTGAGGGTGGTAGAAGCATGTGATGTGGGTTGTGGCACAGACCATTTGTGAAACTGACTACCACACTCTCATTTGTTCATGAAATGCATGTGAGCTGGGTCAGACAGGTTCTGTCTCTGGGGAAACTAATCCCCATCAAAAGCCTATGGGTTGGATGGCTGAGAAAGCCCTCACTAGCTCTTCTCCCAAGCAACCACTGCAGAGCTAGATCTCGCACTCACCACAGTGCCAGGCACAAGGGGCCCATGGATTTGGGCGATCAAGGATATTTATGGGCCACTCCATTGTCCTCTTTAACAATGACACTCTGGCCTTGGAGTGTCTGCGCAGTTACTTTTTAGGATCTGTTTTGGGCAGTGTTCTAATTGTTAATCCCTATTAGTCCAGGGCAATTTTGCCCATTTTTCCTTTCTTACTCAGGGATGAATCTGGCTCATTTGTGAATGAACTTCTAAGAGAGGAAAAGGTGAGCCTTGAGTCTCACACCTGGAAAGGGAAGAGGATTTGGCATGTACAAAGGGGGATGTGCGTGTGCATGTGCGTGTGCGTCCAATTCTTCTATGCAAATGTCTCTGAGCCTCATGTTCTGCATGCAAAGGCTGGATTGTGTGGGGTCATCTCTGAACTCTCCTACCCCTGGTCTGTGATGTGCCAGTATTTCACCCACACTCATGCCACAGTTGGCACAGGTGTCCCATCCAACAAGATAATTCACTGCCCAAAACAAATCTGGGTGTATTTTTTCACTTCTCTGACATCCCCTGCTTTATAATTTCATGCCCCTGACTCCAACTCTCTACTGGGGCTATAATCATGTTTTGGTCCTTCCTTGGTGACCTTCATGGACCCTACTCTGTCTCATGCAGCCTGGCTTCTCACGTGGCTTGTACAGGGCTCTCCATGGATTTGGGCAAACCCTGGTGGCCTCAAGTGACAGTCACATGACTCCAACCCCAACCCCACTCTGCCCACATCCTCCCTCCACACCAAAAAGGAAGGTGTGTTTGACAGTCATGATACTTGTAGGAGATGTGGCTGTTCCAGCTCCTTCGAAGTAAGAGACCAAGCCCAAGTGGGAGGGGAGATAGCAGTGAGTTTAACAACTACTTACTGCAGGCTGCCCACACCGGGAGAACTAAAGTGGCGTCTGCAGGAGGTGCAAGCCACGAGGCCTCCCTCAACGTGCACCATCAACTCAGAGAGATGAGATGCAAGGGGAAGGATGTCAACCACTGGTGTGAGGCATCTATGTCCCAGAGAGAGAGGAGAGTTTTCTCAAAGCCACTTAGACAGAACAGTGACAGAGCAGGGGATAGGCCGTCCACTTCACCCACATTCTAGTTTAGATTACCGCCATCACTTATCTTGGAAGTCAGTTTACCATGACAATTCCTGACCTACTTCTTCCCTACATTTGTTTTTGTTAGATCGCTTGACTCCAGAATGACTCTTACCCTTGTGAGTCTAAAGCAAAACAAAAAAATGTCTGTTACCACATGTGCGTCTATCTCAATAAAAACCTCAAAAAAAAAACCCACCCAAAACAATACCACATCATATGAAAATCAAATATTATTGTAAATGGGCAAATAGCATTTGGTAGTTGAAGGGTTCTCATGCCATATGAATAATCTTCCTTGGTGTGTTTGTGTGTGTTGTTTTTAGATCTGGACTTCTGTGCTATCAGATTTTCTTAAAGCAGGATTTTCCTGTGTTAAGACTTTGGAGTTTGTATCAATGAGCTATCACTACAATAATACCCTCTTATGTATTCTCTTACGCTGTATAACATACCACCCCAGCACTCAGTTGATGGCAATAAGCGTTTTTTGTCATACTCACAAAGGTGTAAGTTGAGTGAGGTTCAGCTGGTCTAGCTCAAGCTCAGCTGGACAATTACTGCTTTAGACTGCACATCCAGCTGGGCTTGGGTCGTTGATATAGTTTGGTTCTAATATTGGTCCACATGTCTCTCATCCTCTTTGGATCAGTGGGGTACTTGGGGCATGCTTTTCCATTTTTGATGAAAGAGTAAGGGAGTAAGCAGAAACATGTGATGTTCCTTAAGACTTAGGCTCAGAACTGGCACACTGGCCCTTCTGCCCACATTTTATTGGCAAAAAAGATCACATGCCCAAGCCCAACATCAATGGAGTGGGAACAAGTACTTTACCTCTAGTGGAGCCACAAAGTCATATGGATGGCAAAGGGCATGGGTACACGGAGGAGTGAAGAATTGAAAGCATGAAAGCCATCTGCTGGAAGCAGAAAGGGGATGGAGTACTTTCGTGGAGAGAACGACTCAAAGGAATTGCATTAGTCGGCTTGGGCTGCTATAACAAAGTGCCACAGACTGGGTGGCTTAAACAACAGACATTCGTTTCCTCACTGTTCTGAAGGCTTGAAGTCCAAGATCAATGTGTTGGTAGGTTTGGTTTCCCCTGAGGCCTCTCTCCTTGGCTTGCAGATGGCTGCCATCTTGCTGTGTCCTTACATGGTTGTCCCTGGTCTGTGTGGGTCTGTGTCCTAATGGCGTCTTCTTATGACACTGGTCATATTAGTTTGGGGCCCATCTATTGATCTCATTTCAACTTAATCACCTTTTTAAAGGCCCTATCTCCAAATGCAGTCACATTTTGAGGTACAAAGCGTAGGGACTTCAATGTACGAATTTGGGAGGTGAGGACACAATTTAGTCCATAACAGGAATTACCTTCTAAGTAGGCCAAAGCACGTTATAAAGGAATTTTTTGAGTTGGTCATTACAAGATGAGGAACTTAAGGGCAAGGGAAGTAGGAGGGATCCAGACATGGTGTTAGGTAAATTAGACCAATTTGAGAGAGCAGCTTAGTAAATTCCTTTACAAAGACTAGAATACAGCTTTCTTGTGACGGATGTTTAGGATTTCCCACGACCTGAGCCCACCTAAGATGCTTATCACTGAAATAGGTCAAATGAAATATAACAATAAAATCAAACTGCTTTTGACAACAGGGGTCTTCTGCAAATTTTAATCCCACTGACATTGAAATCAGTCCAGTTCAGGCCAAGTGTGGTGGTCATTTTGTCTTGGTCTGTAATTAAACTCATGGGAACAAAAATTGCCTGCCAAGAGGAAGGTTTGTCATTTTGAGAGAGGAAAATCCATTGTACCGCATACCAATAGGAAAGGTATATGAAGAAAAGTATAGGAAGCCCCCAACCTGAGTAGACTGCTCTGCCTACAAGTCAAGAAGCCCTGGTGGCCTCATCCTTTATAAAACAACAAAATCCAAAAACATCAACTACAAAAAACTCTTTATAATTTAAACTAGTAGGATCAATAACTTAAACCTTACCAAAAATCAAAAAAGGGAAATGGATGGGCACATTAACATAACTAGGAATAGCCTTTATCATTCATTTAGAGGAAATTTAATCTGTGTGGTTTAAAGATGATAGTTCTTTTCTTAATTTTAAAGAGAAATTCTCCTTTCAGTGGATTAAAGGTTAATAATGGATTTTCTAGTAATAAAATCAGTGTTAATAGGTCTGATATTGAAAGGCAATAGAAACCATTTAAAAGTAAAGGAAGGGGAACTCTATAATCATAGGCCTCTAAACCTTTTTATGCCTGTGTTTTCTCTCTTGTTCTTAAACACACTCTGCTTTTTAACTCTTGAAACTTGTGGGTTAATGAAGTGGGGAGTGTGGAGAGAATGGCAAAATCCCAGCTTGCAAAGTAAATATGTCTTTTTAAAAAGTATGTAATTCAAGAATTTCAAGCAACAGGATTCAAGTGGGCACTGAGAAACTTTTATTTCCTTTATATTCTTTAGGAGGCAATAAAGAAAGGGGGTCAAGGTACGGGAACACTCTTCTGATTTTAAGCCAATTTTTACAAACTTTTCAATGAAATGGATCCAGACTGTATTAGAAAATAGACTGCAATAATGATTACAGCCTAGAAGATGCTGCGAATTTGCAATTACTGTGCATGGCAGACAAGGATGTCTTTTGTTTGTTATACATTTATTTATTCTTTATGTTCACATGTTTTATTTTTATTTCCTTGTTTTGATGACTCATCTCATATGGACTCTGAGTTCTTTGGGAGCCACTTATACAAATACTTTAAGCACATCTCTTAGGAAGAAAAAAATTTTCTAAAAGCTGTTGGGCATGCTTGAATAACATCAAGTTAGATAGGGTTTTCTCAACAAACTGGCACCAAATATAGACACAAAACAAACTTTTTTCAGTTAGTCTTCTATTCTCACCTCTATTTTAGGTACCATTTGTCCCCCTTCTTCTGTCCTAAGCTCTCTGATTCTAAGTTGTCCACAAACATGGAAAAAATAAGAAAACTTAAATCAACACAAAAACATTTATTTAGCAATCCATTAGAACAACCTAAAAAATCTTTTCTGGGTTTTCTTTCAAATGACGTTAATTGAAACTAATCTTGGGCTCTTGTTGGTGGAAAATATGTTTTTCTTTTGTTTTGTCCTTTAGCATTTAATTTTATTTTTTGAATAGATAATACATTCATGTGTCAAAAATCAGAACAGCAGAAAATGTTATATGATGAGAAATCTCACTCCCATTCCTTCCCCTATCCTTCTGTTACCTACTCCTCTGTCCTGTAGGGGTAACAATTTTTATAATTTCTTGTATATCCTTTTATACAATGGAAGCAAGTATGAAAATATGTTCCTATATTCCTCTTTCTTACACAAAGGATAGTAACCGTGTGCTTCTGTATCTTAATTTTTTCAATGAGACATATAGTCTGGAGATAGAACCTGGTCTGCACTGGAAGGTGCTACTCATTATTTTTTACATCTCCATAGTATTCCTGGATGGCTGTCTCATAGTTTATTTAACCAGTTCCCTATTGATTGACATGGGGTTGTTCCTAATCTTTTTGCTATTATAAAGAATACTGCAGTGACTTGTGATATGTCATTTTATGTTTGTGCAAGTGTATCCATAAAATAATTTGCAGAAGTGAGACTATTTGGCCAATGGGGAAATATATGAAAACCTTTTTTTTTTTTTTTTGAGACAGGATCTTGCTCTGTTGCCCAGGCTGTAGTGCAGTGGCATAATCACAGCTCACTGCAGCCTCGAACTCCTGGGCTCAAGCAATCCTCTCACCTCAGCCTCCCGAATCGCTGAGACCACAGTCACGTGCCACCATGCCTGGCTAATATATCTATATCTATATCTATATCTATATATTTTTTTTGTAGAGACGGAGTCTCACTATGTTGCCCAGGCTGGTCTCAAACTCGTGAGCTAAAGTGATCCTCCCACCTTGGCCTCTCAAAGTGCTGGGATTACAGGTGTGAGCCACCACACCTGGCCTGTATTGAAATTTTGTCAGACATTATCAACTTACTTTCCATCAGAGTTGTACCATTGTGTACTCCCCTTACCATCCCCACCCCCCAGCAATGTATGACAGTGCCTGTGTCCCCACAGTACAGTGGGAAGTGAATATACTTTGAAACCTAACATTAGTACTTAAAGTGCTCAACACTCAAAACTATGTAACATATCTGCTTGCTTTAACCATCTTCTCTAATGGGACGATTCCAGGTAGCACTAGCTGAACTTTCTACTGAATACACCTTAATCTTTTTATTTTAAACCTTTTTTAAATTTTTTTTTGAGACAGAGTCTCGGGCTGTCACCCAGGCTGGACTGCAATGGCGCCATCTCGGCTCACTGCAGCCTCCACCTCCAGGGTTCAAGCGATTCTCCTGTCTCAGCCTCCTGAGTAGCTGGGATTACAGGCGCATGCTGCCAGGCATGGCTAATTTTTTGTATTTTGGTAGAGACGGGGTTTCACCGTGTTGCCCAGGCGGGTCTCGAACTCCTGAGTTCAGGCAATCCACCTGCCTCGGCCTCCCAAAGTGCTGGGATTACAGGTGTAAGCCACCATGCCCAGCCTATTTTAAATCTTTTAAATTGTGAAACACAACACAAGAATGCACAGCTTAATAAATTACCGTGAAATGAACACACATGAACCATAGCTCAGGTGAAGAAACAGAGCATTTCCAGTACTCCAGAGAGCCCTTGGTGTGCCCCCTTCATTCCCCCAGAGAAGTAACTCTCCTAATTTGAATAGTATACTGTTCCTTGTGTTCTTCGTACTTTGATTTTCTGTGTATGTAACCTTAAACACTTTAGTTTAGCTTTGCCTGGTTTTGAACTCCTTATAAACATAATTATATTATTGTCTGTACTCTTTGTGTTTGACTTGTTTTATTCAAATTTTGTTGATGAGATGTATCCATGTTAATGCATGTAGCTGTAGTTCATTCATTTTTATTTTGTCTATTGTATGAATATGCTACAATCTATCCCTTCTATTCTTGATGGATCAGTGAGTTGTTTACAATTTGGGGCAACTACAAACAGTGCTGTTATGAATGCACTGTTTCATTCAGTGGACCCACCTAGATAATCCAGGATACAATCCCACCTCAGGATCCTTAACTTAATCACATCCTTGACATCCTTTTTTCCATGGAAGGTATCCTATTCACAGGTTCTGGGGATCAGGATATCAACGTCTTTGGGGAGCATTATCCTGCCTAGCACACTAGCCTTTTACAGAAAAAGTTTGTTAATTCCTGATCAAAACCAAAAGACTGAATATATAAAAATCAATCCTAGATGGATTAAAGACTTAAATATAAGTCTTAAAACTATAAAAACCCTAGAAGAAAACCTAGGAAATGCCATTCTGGACATAAGCCTTGGCAAAGATTTCATGATGAAGTCTCCAAAAGCAATTGCAACAAAAACAAAAATAGACAAGTGGGACCTAATTAAACCAAACATTCTGCACAGCAAAATAAACTATCAACACAGTAAACAGGCAACCTACAGAATGGGAGAGAATATTTGCAAAGTATGCTTCTGACAAAGGTCTAATATCTAGAGTCTATAAGGAATTTAAACAAATCAACAAGCAAAAAACAAACAACCCCATTAAAATGGGCAAAGGACACAAACAAACACTTCACAAAAGAGGATAAACCTGTGGCCAACAAGCTTATGAGAAAATGCTCAACATCACTATTATTAGAGAAGTGCAAATCAAAACCATAATGAGATACCATCTCACACTAGTCGGAATGGCTATTATTAAAAAATCAGAAAATAGCAGATGTTGGTGAGGTTGTGGAGAAAAGGGAATGCTTATACACTGCTGGTGGGAATGTAAATTAGTTCAGCCACTGTGGAAAGCAGTTTGGAGATTTCTCAAATAACTTAAAACAGAACTGCCATTTGATCCAGCAATCCCATTACTTATACAAAGAAATAGAAATCATTCTACCAAAAGACACATACACTTCTATGTTAATTGCAGCACTATTTACAATGGCAAAGACATGGAATCAACCTAGATGCCCATCAAGAGTGTACTGGATAAAGAAAATGTGGTACATATGCACCATAGAATACTACATAGCCATAAAAAAGAATGAATCATGTCTTTTGCAGCAACATGGATGCAGCTGGAGGCTGTTATCCTAAGCAAATTAATGCACAAACAGAAAACCAAATACTGCATGTTCTCACTTGTAAGTGGGAGCTAAACATTGAGTACAGAAAGAAGGGAACAACGAATACTGAGGCCTCCTTGAGGGTGGAGGATGGGAGGAGGACGAAGGTTGATAGCACTCTATTAGGTACTGTTCTCACTACCTGGGTGATGAAATCATTTGTACACCAAACCCCAGCAACATACAATTTACCCATGTAACAAACCTGCACATGTATCCCTTGAACGCACCCCCACCCCCGAAAAAAAAGGTTGAAAAGGAAAAAAAACCCTACAAACTAAAGATTGAGAAATTTATGGTTGGAATTTAATGTAATCTAACAGGAATACAGCTTCTTATTTAAGAATTTGGTATTTCCATAATCCCTAGCTTTTCTCCCAATCCATCTAAAATCATCTCAGCAAATGAGACAAGTGACAGGGCCACATTATTGACACTTGAGTGCTGTGGAGGAATTAAAATACAGAACAATCTTTTGATGCCCTTTGCTTGCAAAATTCTCTCTGTCTCATCTGACTTTCCCTATGGAGTTAAATATTCTTTGCAGCATCAGATTCAGTCACAATCTCTCCCAACAGGCCAGCAAATCCTTACTCATCTTTCAGCATTCTGACAGGCATTAGCATTTTCCAACTCAGCCAAAAATGACCTTACTGAGATCACATTATAAAGCCCTGTTAAATATGATTGGCAATAGAAAGCAATCAGGAACTACCTTTCCAGTATTTACTGAATGTATTAATAGTCTGTCAATCCGTCTTTATCTTCCTTGTGCATTTCCTTAGGAAACAAATATTTAGGAACCACTATTTACCTCTCTTGCTTTCCTTCTTGCTTTTCAGCAATCCCATATGATAACCATTTTACTTCTTCCCTACTGAATTCCACAACAATGTACCTGCCATTGTGTTTGGTCCTAACTGTAATCCCTCATTATCAGATCTCAAAATGGTATTTTGTCCCACTTCCTTTAAGCTGTTAGCACTTTAAGCCGAGAATTCATTCAAATCTCACTTTACATATTTTCTTGAAGATCTCATTTCTTTACTCATGTGTTCAATCAGCATGTTTTGAATGGCTTGTCAGCTCACCATTAATGTCTCAATTTCTTTGGTTATTTTTCCCTTGAGGGGGAATGTTATAAATCATAAAGGAAAATTAAATGATTCCAATATTTTAACCAGTTGGTATTTATTTATTCAATTGGGATAGACAATAAATTTTAAAGCAAGTTTTTGAAAGGCTGAAACATTAGGATTCCATGCTCTGTGTATTTTTTAAAAAATCTCTAAGTGATGGTTTCAATCAAAATCTATAAAAATAAATCTAAAATTCTTATTACTATGTACAGTTAAATGAACATATCTTCAATTTAACCTATTTAAAGAAGCACAATATAAATATTTCTGACGAAAAATTCCATACTAGGACAAACCCTTGCTATCCTATAAGACAGCTCAAGAATGTTGCCTAATCAAGAAATATCAACCCCCCAGGGAAGTCACTAGTGTGAAGCTAAAGTGCTCACCACTGGGGTCTCTTCTGCTTTAATATTTTGGCTGAAGATGTAGACGGCATGTATATCTCTTCTGCACCTGACTTGAGACAGGGAGGGATCTCAGGAATCCCAGGCATGCAGGTTGAAACAACGGGTATCAGCTAGGAGGCTGTGACTACAAGCTGCAAGATGATGGTTGGAGGTAGCCAAAGACTGTCACTAATGAATTGCCTACAGAAAGCCCCCGTGACAAGGGCTTTGTTAAAAGTGTCCTTCACTGGGGCAAAGGGAGTGGTGGGGGGAGAGAGAGAGAGAAAGAGAGAGATATGCAGTTTCCAGGAGAAAATTTCAATTAAGGCAAGGAGTGTGGTGAAGCTGGGGCGTGGAGGCACCAGTCAGGAACTGGCAGAGAGAGAGAGGACTTGACTGGAGAAGGCATTTGGGGATTAGCTGAATGAGAGCATGAAGAGAATGCTCGATCAAGTTAAGAAATCCCAAGGCAAGATCAGAGCATCACTGCTGCATAGAACAAAGGGTCAAGGGGTCTGATTATAGGAAGTCCCTTCTGGAAGTCCCTTTGGAGGCAGCCAGCCCTCTTCAGATTGGATACAAAGCTGCACTCAGACTCAATATTAGCTTTTCCTTGAGTGTCTGTATTAGTCCCTTCTCACGCTGCTAATAGACATTCCCGAGACTGGGTAATTTATGAAGGAAAGAGGTTTAATTGACTCACAGTTTCATATGGCTGAGGAGGCCTCACAATCAATCATGGCAGAAGGCAAAGGGAGAGCAAAGTCACATCTTACATGGTGGCAGGCAAGAGAGGGCATGTACAGGGGAACTCCCCTTTATCAAACCATCAGATCACGTAAGACGTATTCACTATCACAAGAACAGTTTGGGAAAAACCCACCCCCATGATTACAATACCTCCCACTGGGTCCCTTCCACAACACGTGGGAATTTTGGGAGCTACAATTCAAGATGAGATCTGGGTGGGGACACAGCTAAACCATATCAATGTCCCACAAAATTCTCTTCCAAATGGTTTTTGTGGTCAAATTAGTTTGGAAAATACTGCATACCCTACCATCTCTTGGAGTTTTTACAGTGATACATATTTACAGTGAGTTTTTAGTTAAAGGCTCAAAAGAGTGATTAGCTTTAGTTACTCCAGTGTATTAATCAGGAGAGGACAGGTTATGCTGTAATAACAAACATCCCTCAAATGTCACTGCCTTCAAATAACAAGGCTTTATTTCTTATTTATGTTCCATGCCCACCAAGGATCAGCTGAGGTTCTATTCCTTGTCATCACTGGACTCAATGCTGAAGGGGCAGTCACCGTGTAGAACACTGCAAGTTGCTGTAACAGAGGGAAAAGAGAATGTGGTAAAGCATGCACTTGCTCTTAAAGCTTCTCCCCAAAAATGATATGTACCCATTCTGCTCACGTTCTGTCAACCAAAGCAAATCATGTGGCTACACATGGCAGGAATGCAGTTTTGAACTAAATATGATGAAAGATTTTCTGAAAAGTTGAATAAAGCCCCTCTTCTGACTATGGCTCACAAGACCCTACAGGGTTTGGCCCCAATTTGCTGCTTCAGTCAAATTTCATGCCATTCTTTCCTACCTCTCTGAGTTCTAGGCATGCTCACCGTTCTAAGAGTGCTTAAAACACACCAGGCTCTTTTCAGCCACATGGCCTTTGCACTTTATGTTTCCTCTGCCTGGAAGTTTCTTATTTAGCTTTTGCATTGTTAGCTCCATCTTGTTCTGGGCTCAGCTTCAACATCACCTCCACATGGAGGCCTTCTTTGACTGCTCACTCTAAATTAACATCCACAACTCATCACTTATTTTCTCTCATGGTGCCCACCTATTTTAGTTGTATCGTGAATCACCAGTTATAATTACTTCATTTATTTATTTTTTTTTTATTAATTATCTGACTTTTTAATCCAAATATAAGTCTCATGTGGACTTATATCATGTCTATCATGTTCACCCTAAATCTCTAGCACCTTGTACGTATTAGGTGCTCAATATATGTCTGCTGAATGAATAATATGTTCTTTTATGGTTATTTTTTATTACAGACAATTTCAAGCAAGAGTAGAGAGAATAGTATAACTAACCCTGATGTTCCCATTGCTGAGTCTCAGCAATTTGCAACTCATGGCCAATCTCATTTCATCTCAGTTCCCACCCTCTTCTAGCCTCCTGAACTATTTTGAAGCAATCCAAGACATTATATCACTTCATCTACAAATATGTATCTCTAAAAGATAAGGGTTCTTGTAAAAAATAATGGTAATACAATGATTACACCTTAAAATATTAATGATATGAACACTTACAGCTGTACACAGATGGCACAAGCTGCCTCACTAAGCAACGAGAGCCTATTTGACTGACGAATGTTTACTGAACCTTTACTATATGCCAAACACCATTTTCACAGTGATAAATACAGGTAAAGTCCCTCTAGTGATGTTCTGGGGAAGGGGCAACAATCAGAAATAGGAGATAAGGCTTCCTTCCCCACAGTGCTCCCCCAACACTGTGTCCAAGGCAGTCTGCGGAAAGGATTCTGCAGAAAGGATTTCTGCTTTGCTGGGGGACTGGCCCTACTTATGGATTCTTACTTTAATGATATTTTTACTTTCCTATGAACCAATTCCTCATTTACATCTCAAAATATTTATATGAAAAGCATTTCCTCCTATTTTTCTTTGCAGGAAGTAACCTGCATGTTTCTGACTTCTCCATGCCTTACTTCTTATATTTACCAAACAGGCCACTAAGGTGGCCAAGGTAAGTGGCTAGGGCTGCCCCTAGTCCATATGCTGTCTCTGTATGAATTAGAAAAAGGCATGGCTTGCTCCAGACAGAGCAGCCCTGTATCAGGGTGCATGGCTTGGTATGCAGACTACAGAGCTGGATTTCAGACCCTCCTTCCCCATCAACCAGGCACCCACCCTCGCGTGGTAAACAACCTCTACAACGGTACATGGCTGACCTGCAGGGGGCTATCTGATCAAGGTGTTTTCCTGACTGCTTTAGTTCTATGCAACTTATGTTGCCTGGCCCCAGACACAAGTGATTCGGTAAAACCACTACAATGTAAAGGTGAGAAATGGCATGTGATTTGTGACAGATATCTGCTACTCATTTGTCAAAATCCACTGTGTGTGAGAAACAGTTAGTGGGACAGTAGTGTTATGAATATAAAGCATGGTATTTTACAAAGAGCCTGATTCTACTGACAGCCAACTATTTGAATTATTTCAAAAGTGTGGTATGCCTGTCTCGTTCTGATGCATTTCTAAAAAATGATACATAGGCAATAAATCCAAGGCTTATGAATCCACTTCCTGTCAAGAAGTATATGTCATTATAATGTCTGTTGTCATGGAAATAGTTGGGGTTTTTCAGACATACGAACAAACCTAAGTAGGTTGAAAATGTGTAGATGTGTCACACTCATTCTGTCCCCTAAATTAAATTTTTTTTTTCCAAATGGGGGAAAATCCATCGCAAGAATAAAAAATCCAAAAACATGTTGGAATAGCACACTTTCAGTTTGAGAAAGCTAGGGTTTCTCCCCACCCCTCTTCAAACAAGCAAACAAAAACCAAAAAGTGATAGTTCTATGTGTCCAAAAAACTAGCTGAAGTTCTGGACTCTTGTTTACCTTGGTATAGAATCTTTATGACAGGAGGCTGGATGAATGCTACGTGTCACCTTGCTCTCTGCAGGGATGAAAAATTTGGTGGTGTGCTGTCCAATGTGGCAGCCACTAGCCACATATGGCTATTGAGCACATGAAATGTGACAGCTAATCCTAACTGAGATGTGTTATGAGAGTAAAACAAATGCTGGATTTCAAAGGCTTAGTACGAAGAAAAGAATGTAAAATAATAGTTCATCAATAATTTATCAATATTGATTACATGTTGAAATGATACTATTTTAGATCTATTGGGTTAAAGAAAATATGTCACTAAGATTAATTTTATTTGTTCCGTTTTACCTTTTATAACATGGTTATTTGAAAATTTTGAATTCTCCTTGTGGCTCACATCATATATTTCTTTTTGGACAGTGCTGATATAGATATAAGCAGCACCAGCATGATATCGAAGTGTCTGGCCAACTGTAACAACCAAAAACTCATCCATTCTTGTGCATGTTTTATCTGTTTGGCAGCCAGTTAGATTGCTGGCCTGTTTTTTTTCTGGGTAGACACAGGCAAAGAGAAAGGCATTGTGGAGATGAGGTGGGTCGGGGGTACATGCTTTACAAGAACAGGTTTTGTAGCGGCATACTCACTAGGTGACTTGAGGCAAACATCAATGAAACCCCCAACTGTTTCTGTCCAGACTTCCACTCATGGTGGTGCGATTGTCCCTATGGGCTCTCCTATTCTCTGCGGAGCATATCACATTATCTAAGACAGTCAAGCATTGGAGAGAATTGTAAGATTCTGTCATTACATGGTAATGTCTCCAAAATGCATATATATATTTTGTTTTATATGAAATTTTTGGACAGGAAAAGAATGAACTGAAGTCAAATGAATTTGGAAAAGCTGGCAAACTTTTCAGAGTCCTGATTAGTATATTTCATTGCAAATCCATTTTTTCCCCCATACCATCTGAGACAGTCCAGATTTCTTTTTTTAGGGCCTATAAGGTGCAAATCTTTTAAAGAAGAAAAAAACAGGCCAAGCACAGTGGCTTACACCTGTAATCCCAGCACTTTGGGAGGCTGAAGTGAGAGGATCACTTGAGCCCAGGGGTTTGAGACCAGCCTAGGCAACATGGCAAGATCCCGCCTCTACAAAAAATTTTTAAAAATTAGCCAGGTGTGGTGGTTCATGTGTATAGTCCCAGCTACTCAGGAGGCTGAGGTGGGAGCATCACTTGAGCCTGGGAAGTCAAGGCTGCAGTGAGCTGTGATTGTGCAACTGCACTCCAGCCTGAATGACAGAGGGAAAATTTGTCTTAAAAAAAAAAAAAAAACCCTGAAAAAAACCCGCCACTGAGATTCCTGGGTAATACCCATGTGTATATGGACTCGGTTACTGTGCCACATTACAACAATTACTAAATGCCCCTTGCATGGTGGGTGCTATATTTATATAAACTCTTTTCTTATTATATTCTTGCAAGGTAGGTATTTTCATTCCATTTTAAAAATAAAGAAACTGTGGTTCAAATGCTAATGCAATTTGCCCAAGGTCTCAAAGCTTCTAAGTAGCAAGTAGACTAGGAGGATTTCAAAACAGGTCTGTCTGGCTCCAAAGTCTAAGTTCTTTCCCTTGGAACTCATTGTCTCCTTTTCAAACACGCAGCAAGAATTGCTTCAGAGCCACACAATTCTACATGTACACCGAAAGTGCAGGCCTGCTCTAAGGGTTGGGTTTTATCCTAGATTCTGAGAGGTCCTCAAAGTGGGAGAGTCAGCTGCCAAGGATTAAAGGGCAAGGAGGAATTCAATGAAGGCTAGGAGTAAAGGGATAAGAATAGGACTATAAGCCAAAACAGCAAGCTCTTTATCACTGTCTTGGAGACCCCGGGGGGATCATTCAATTCCTCTGCACCTCACTGCCTCTACCTGAAAAACTGAGATGATATTTAGCCACTTGGTCTCATTTGTAGGGTTGTAATGAGAAACATATTAGATACTATATGGAAAGTGCTTTGTAAACTCTAAGTTCTATAAATAAGGTATTATTAAACTAAAATTTCACATCATCCCTATTTTTAACATGGGGTGATTGTTGGTTCATGTTAAGTAGATAGTAGTCAATTGAATAAAGAAAGCTTATTTGTTTGTGTACATCTCAAAGAGAACAAACCTAAGTTTCATCATCTAGAATGGTTATGAGAGACAATGAGTTTTAAACACTGAGTAGTGGTAATACTAAAAACTCAATGGCGAGAAACTAATTTCTATGGCCAGAAAGGAGCGTAAAGTCACTTGGTCCATACCTGGAAATATTCTTATTCATAAAATATAAGACCTATTTGAATTAAACCACACAATTTTACTGTGGATATAAAATCACACTTGAATGAATCATGAAGACATAGGATATTCTTGGATGGAAAGACTTAATATTACATACAGTAATAATGATTCTACCCAGATTAATTGATATCTTCAACACAATCCCAATCAAAATTCCCATGAGACATTATTGATAATTTAATACAATAATTTAAAATTTTATGTGGAAAAGTAAATGAGTAAAAATAAGATAATTCTGAAAAAAAGGAGAGTAATAAGTGGAAGATTGGCCTTCAGGGAAGATTCCTATCTTCCTTTCTTGGCCCCAAGTCTTCATCTTCCCCTGTATCTGCATCTTTTATCATGTGACTTTGTAGTTCTTCTGAAGGCCTCTTAACCTTGGGCTTAGCCACGTGTGGCTTCTCATGGCCAATGGAATGCCAACAGGAGTGATGTGAGTCAGCTCTGAGTCTAAGCCTTATGAGGCCCCACAGGTTTCCACGCGTTCTCTCGCTCCTCTGCCAATGATCTGTGGAGAATCCATCCTGGCTAGCCTGTTGGTTAAAGGAAGTGACAGATGTGGAACAGAGCCACCTCAGATGACTCATAGATCTGCAGTGGCAAGCCCACCTCCCCAGTCATTGCAGCCTGAGGCAGACCCACCTAGAAGAGTTGCATCCCAGTCCCTCTGCAGATGTCTGAGTGCTAGTAAATGATTGTTGTAAGCCACTGAGCTTTGGAGTGGTTTGTAATGCAGCTATAGCTAACTGATTGACATGGCCCCACCACACTTGAGAACTATTGCTATAGTATAGTCAGTGTGAGGCAGAGACAGCATTCAAATCTGGGTCTGTTATACTCCAAAGCCCACACCTTCCTTTCCTGAGGAAGTGAATTTTAGGTTTGTGTCAAAGGGTATGATATGATCATTGTTCACTCTCTGCAGGTCATTCCTAATAGTGTTTAGGAATGAAATCCAAAGACCTACTTTGTCATGTGACCTGTGATACAAATGCCCTTGTTGAGAAAGGGGAATAGATGCAAAATCGATTCATGGGCTCCAAACTTCCAAGACTGTAAGTGGTTGATTTCCCTTATTAGATATTCAGTCCACGGCATATGGGACAAAATGAATCTTCTTTGTCATGAAACTCCTACTCCCTTCTTTCCACAGTGGACAGAAAATATGCCCCTAAAACCTGCCTCCTTAGATGGCATCTTTTCCTGATGGTATTTTGGAAGCTGTGAACCTGGTCGGGAAGGATAATGTACAATATCTCAGGCAATAATTCCTGACTTATATGGGCAGAGCTTTTTAGTTAGAAAAGAAAAAAAAAGGCTTCTATGTTAATGTTTGACACAGACTGCAAGAATCTTTCAGGAAGACTCCATTGTCAACTTCTCAGCAACTGGTAATGACTCTTGGCTCCCACACTACACATTTCTGTGGCTGCGCAGCAGTATTTCAGCTTCTTTCAGTATCTCATAAAAATCACAGCTAATAAACTCCAATCAGCACCTGAAGGAAGGGGTGCTTGCTTCTGACTGTAATATACTGGGCTCTGCAGCACTTCAAAGACGAGGCAGATCCTCCTGTCTACCTTGCCCCAGTTTCTGTCCCTGAGTGAAGATTAACCATGTGTGCTCTGGGAAAATCTGGTCTGAGTTTGCTTTAAAGCCTTTTCGTATCCCTTTAAATCAGCTGTTCAATTCGACAGCCCACTAACATAGTCTCCCTTTGCAGTAGGGAGAGGGCGTGTTCTTGGTTTACCATTGGATCCTTTCATTTCCTGCATCCTCTACTATGCACCCCGTGCTTCCAATTTGTTCTTTGCAGAAGACGAAGCATGTATACCCATGAGAGAAGCCTGATCATTTTAAAGTTTAATGACAAGTCAAAACTCAATTCGATATTTATTGGGTGCCTGGCTGCGGATACTTGAAAAACAGTTTGCTCTTAGCTAAGGTTTGGTGTCAGATGCACAGTCTCAAGGTCACGTGACATAAATTTTTATGGAACTTCGACTGAAAAAATGTTTTCTGTGTGCCCAGAGCCCTCCTCCCTGAACCTTTAATTGTTACTGTGCCTTTATATTGGGATCACAAAGTTTGGGTTCTCAGAAAACACTTTGTGAGGATGCACAGGCTATCTTTTAAAAATAGGCTGTTTTAAAATATCAGTTTCTTCTTTCACCACATCTCAGAAATATTCAGAGTGTTGCTGAATCCTGGCAAAATGAGAGAGAGCAATACTTACTGACAGTAAAATTAGATGAAAAATGCTATGTCACAGTGTGATGGTGGTGGCATTACTTAGTGATTTAGGGGTAAAGTTCCTCAAGTTTGAATCGTGTTTCTCATTACTCCCAAGAGAAGACATAATTCTCAGGCTTGCTTCAACATGCTTTCAAAGAGATAAAAGAAACAAACGTAGACCTCATGAAACATGTCCAATCATACCTAGTTATTATTTTTAAGGCAAAATATACCTCTTATTCCTCTAATGAGATATTGACAACAAGCCTATAGGGATATAAATATTCCAGACTTACTGAATCCATCAATCAACTATCCAGGAGATAGTTTTTTCCCCCCTACATTTTAACACCTCTGAAATCAGGATACATCCTGATCTGGTGGATGGTACCTTAGTATTGTCATCAGCCAGGCAGTGGGCATTGTCTGCGCATGTGCAAACTTGAGCTGAAAACTTTCAGTGTCTCCTTCAGGTAAAAATCTAGAAAACACAAGCATCAAAACTTGGAGAATGGGCATCAGTGGCTTGGAAGAAAATCTCAGAGATGACAGTGGAGCACATCTCTATGAAAGGCTGTATCAGCTTTTTTTTTTTTCTGACATAGAGGATGATACATTGTGGAAAGGCATGGGTGTCTCTGATTTTGAGTTAGATTAATTCAGAAGCCTCAGGCTCAGACCTTTTAATGTATGTTCTAGAGTAGTATATGGAAAAAAACCCATATCACTAAAGTCAAAATGAGCTCATTCAATAAAGAGAAAACACAAGCATCAAAACTTGGAGAATGGGCTCCAGCCTATGGGTACTACTGGCATAGTTCCACCCTGTGGCTCAGTGGCTGACAGGCAGTAGGATTCTCCTTCTATGGCTTTGTCATTGCATGTGTGGCTGCCTGAGTCATTGGATGTGGGTGCTGAACCCATTAGTCTGACACATTTATTTGCCACTTTGTCAGGTATTTTACCCTTTCTGGTCAAATTTCATTTCTTGAAATATTTCAGTTCAAATGAGTCTTCTGTGAAGAGAGAGAGTTTAGGGCCACCCGTGAGTGATAGGATTTTTCACAGCCTCAATGTTCAGAGCAGAACTGCCGACCTACAAGTGTGTGAAAATATCCTTCAAGTGTCAAAAAGCTGTCACAGCGTTCTGGAAAAGGAGGAGAAATCCTCAAGCTTGTTCTGAAATAATTAGGTGCAAAATAAATCAGGAGCTTAGGAGAAATAATGTACACAAATTAGCAAAAAGCAGGAGCCTAAGTTATGAAAAGAAAAAAAAAGAGCTACAAGAATTAATACATCCTTGTCCAGAACTATGTAGAAATGTGATAGCTGGAGTCTTGATGGATAAGTCTTTTCACTTCTCAATTCCTCAATTTTCTTATCTGCAAAATGGGGTATGCCTACTTCATTAGGTGACCAGAACAATTGAAATGCTTTCAAAATGCTTATGTACAATCAAACCTATCACATTGAAATAACTAAATGTGCTCAGGATGCTATATGACTCAATAATCTCTGAACATACCTGTCTAAATGGATGTTCACAATGACTTTAAATCATGAAGTAAGAATTAAATATGTTCTAAGTATTTTTTTTTTAAAAAGGGAGATGCAGGCTGTATTTTAGAAAGATTTCCATTAAAATGCTTATATATATATTGGAACTGACCGGTATATTTCAGTTATTTTGGATAATTCACATACATGGACAGCCTCATCCTCAACCATGCTGGATAAATGGGGCATGGTGGTAAAGGCATAGTCTAAGAACTTCAAATCAGACATTGGGAGAATTCAGTGCTATGACTCAGATAGAGACCTTGTGAGTCATGTGGCCCCAAAAGGGGCTTTGAAGCTGAGCCTTTTATTTTCTTGATATCCATATAAACACAGTAAACCAAGACTATTTTAACTATAAATTCTAGCAGATACTTAAAATGAAAATGTGAGAAGCAGAACTCCATAATGGGTACCCCTCTTAAGGCTTCCTTATTGACTCCAAAAAACAGTGATTCCCACCTGCTGTTATTGGCATATAAGAAACTCATGCATAATTGTGCATTTCCAAAAGTGGCTGAGAAAAGCTGGTAGATAGAATGTGGGAATACACTAAATACATAGTAAAAACCCTGTATGACTCTGTTTTTAGTATATTTCTCTGCTTCTCTCTCATCTGCGTTATTCATTAAAATCACCTAAACTGATATTTATGTAAGTCATCCTGCCCTGCCATCATTCTCCAATGTGAATTCTGCAAATTTTCTGGTTAGATAAGGAGACCACTCCATATCTAGGGGTCCCTAATGCTAAATACATTTCCAATCTTTGAAACTTAGGCAAGTTTTCTTGCTCTAAAACAAACTGCTCTGTCCTAGACAGTATTTCCAATTTA